>NW_012105675.1:238057-240440 GCF_000951045.1 Mandrillus leucophaeus | reverse complement strand
AATTAAGCACTCATGTGTGACTAAGTGTAAGAAAGTAATTGCTTATCAATAGCATATACATTCAGAATCAGGGATGATGGTGATGTCAAAAAAAACACAGTTTGCCCTAATGAGCGGCTGAGATGACAGACACCTTTGCCTTCTGATGGCTCAATGTATACAAACTTTGTTTAATGCACAGAATTATTTATTTTATTTTATTTTATTTTATTTTATTTTATTTCATTTTTAGACAGAGTCTTGCTCTGTCTCCCAGGCTGGAATGCAGTGGCTCAATCTTGACTCACTGCAATCTCCGCCTCCTGGGCTCAAGCAATTCTCCTGCCTTAGCCTCCCAAGTAACTGGGATTACAGGTACTTGCCACCATACCTGGTTAATTTTTTTTTTTTTTTAGTATAGACAGGGTTTCACCATGTTGTCCAGGCTGGTCTTGAACTCCTGACCTCAAGGGATCCACGTGCCTTGGCCTCCCAAAGTGCTGTGATTACAGGCATGAGCCACCTCATCTGGCCTAATACACATAATTATTAATAATATTATATATAATTACCTTTAGGGTATATGTATAAGAGAAATATAAAGCATATTTTTTTTTTGTTTAGAGTGGGGTTTGATGCCCAACGTATTTCATGTATATGCAAATATTTCAAAATTCCAAAATAACTCAAAATTCAAAACATTTCTGGTCCCAAGTATTTTAGATAAGGGCTACTCAATATGTGTTATAACATGTTATACATTATCTGAACCTGACATAGGATGCAGTGGTACTCAAACACCTAATAATAGAAAACACCTGGGAAACACATTAATATATTTATCATTTTGGTTCTATTTGAGGCCTACTGAATCAGAATCTCAAGAAATAAGCATAGAAATCTGTATGACAGATAAGTTTTTGAACCTATTTACAATAGAAGGTTTTAAACACTTTTGGGCATGGACAATAAAGGATTATTTATGAAAGACTACTATGACAATAATGAATAACATGTATTAGCCATGAAAGAAACTGATGATAGCAATATATGCTGTTTTGGCATTATTCTAGAAAATATTTAATGATTCCTTTAAATGGAGGGACTGTAACTACGGAGAGGTGAATCAGGGCAAATAGAACATAAAGAGAATCATCAAGATATAATGATGGAAACCAAATCATTTATAATATTTCCCAAAATAATATTTGTATTGAACATTAATTATTTTCTGAGGTATTCCCTGAGTAAGACACAATTATGTATAAGGTCTGAACACTTGTTGATGTTCTTAAATGATCACTGATACAGGTTCATCAATTTGAACTGGGATTAGCATATTTTTTACCTGCAAATGTCTAGACACTTGGGTGATATAAAATACAATTTTCAGGGAAATATAGCTTTTGAAAATTTATTGTCAATATATCAATTCAGTACATTGCTAGTGTAGGAGACCACAACACGCCACCCCGAAATATGCCTCTTTTGCATGAAGATTGTTTTGAGCTGAAAAGAATTAAGAAAAAACAGATGCAAGAAAGCTCTCTGACCTTCATTTGCCTAATATCAAGACATAAACTCACACAGACAAAAGGTATTACTAGCCTACCTCCTACAAGGAAGAAAAAGGTTAACCACTCAAGGCAACTTTAGACCCCCATGGGCCTGAAGATGACACCAGAGGAATCTACATTAACAAGGTTCACTAACAAGCCTTTATCTGCCATTTAGCTGTCACAATCTGTTGCCCCCAGAGAGATTCACAGTCCTTTTTCTTTGTCATGTCACTTCTCTAAAAATTTACTGTTCTTTTTTTTGCTCCAATTTAGAACTCATAAGGGGTAAAGAATTATTTTTTCTCCCCTATACTGTTACTTCAATTCAACACCTACAACAATAAAACAGAATATGTAAAGCACTATGCTAATCATTAAAGATCCACTAAGTAAATAACAATCTCTGGTCTCCAGGAAAGTATATAGTTTTAGAAATACCTATTATTTTTGATTACTTATTTTGCAAAGATAGAATAAAACCTAATTAAAGAGGGTCTTGAATTCTGGCTCAGAAGTTTGTACCTAATTTAGCAGACAATGAAGAGCATTAACGCACAATGAGCAAGGAAGAAAGGTCTACAATTCTCTTTTGGAAGCTCAATGTGATAAAACAAAATTGGGCAGAGAAGGAATAGGAGTTGCAGCTGGGTGCGGTGGCTCATGCCTGTAATCCCAGCACTTTGGGTGGCCAAGGCAGGTGGATCACGAGGTCAAGAGCTTGAGACCATCCTGGACAACATGGTGAAACCTCGTTTCTATTAAAAATACAAAAATTAGCCAGGCATGGTGGCACACACCTGTAGTCCCAGCTACTGGGAAGGCTGAGGCAGGAGAATCGCTTGAAC
>NW_012105675.1:237217-238007 GCF_000951045.1 Mandrillus leucophaeus | reverse complement strand
ACACACCTGTAGTCCCAGCTACTGGGAAGGCTGAGGCAGGAGAATCGCTTGAACCTGGGAGGCAGAAGTTGCAGTGAGGTGAGATCACAACACTGCACTCCAGCCTGGGTGATAGAGTGAGACTCCATCTCAAAAAAAAAAAAAAAAAAAAAAAAAGGCTCACTGCATGCCAGCACAATGGACCTTAATAAAATCCACAGTTAGGTGCCACTGAAGGTCGTGCAATCTCTGATATATATTTGAAGATAGATAGATATGCACACATAGAATAATAGATTACTGATGGATGGATAGGTAGATGTAGTATAGGTTTATAAATATATCATATTTTATTTTATTTATTTATTATTTGTTTGTTAATTTATTTATTTTTGAGACAGGGTCTGACTCTGTCACCCAGGCTGGAGTGCAGTGGCATGATCTCGGCTCACTGCACCCTCTTCCTCCCAGGCTTAAGCCATCCTCCTCCTGGGCTCAGGCCATCCTCCCAAGTAGCTGGAACTAAAGACACATGCCACAATACCCAACTGATTTATGTATTTTTTTTTTGTAGAGATGGGGTTTCACCATGTTGCCCAGGCTGGTCTTGAACTCCTGAGCTCAAGCAATCCACCCACCTTGGTCTCCCAAATTTAATATATATTTTTAAATATTATGTATGCATATACATATGTATATAATATATATTTATTTAAATATATATCTCCAAAAGTGTAAAAGTGCTGACATGATATCACAGTAATCTTGAACACATTTTTTTTACTGTATGAATGGCATGTCATATTTTTTT
>NW_012105675.1:191331-234816 GCF_000951045.1 Mandrillus leucophaeus | reverse complement strand
CAACGATGACAATCTAGAAAAAAAAAAAAAAAAAAAAAGAAGAAATCATAATAAAATCAGTGATAATCAGGTGTCTCAGATCAGCATAGTGATAACTGGAAGAAAACAGAAGATAGGTATGAATTTAAAACATGTTTCAGTTATAAAATGTGCATGACTGACACATGGTTGAGTTTGGTATGCAAGTGTAAAGGAACAGTCAAAATGTAAATTAACATAAATCCAGAGATTAACAGAAAAGAGGTAAATGGTTTTATTGTGTCTGTTTTACATTCGCAGGCAGATTAACCATGAAACTACTGAAACTTAAGCTTCAGAAATACCGAAAAAAGAGGCTTCTTTTGATGTCTCATGAAAGGACTTAGAAATTTGTTCCCCAAACCATATGTTTTTGTAAAATTTTTAAAAGTGAGATATTTTAATCATACTCAGTTAAGACTGCTGCTTCTTTCCATTCTGACTTTCATCTTATCAAACATGTTGGGTAACATCAAGTGGCTGCAGGCATTTTTATGATCTAGCTATGGGGAAGTTCACTTGCTGAAATATTTAATTTAAATTGTATAGAATATATTCTCTTGCTTCGCTGTCAGTTTCCTGTATAATTAAGTTATTCCTACTCATCTTGGTATTAGAATGGCTTCCAGGATTACATGTACTTCCCACTTGGCTGATTCAATCAGCATCAAGATGGAGAAATGCAAAGTCAGATGTATGATTCAAACATACTCTTTGGAATTTGTGGGGGATAAAAGAATAAAGTATTTGAAATGCATGGCCCTGGAAGACAGTCTATGGAAATTCTGTCTGTCTTCAGATGTGTAAAATTGTAAGCAGTAGAGTTAATATTAATTGATGATATGAAAATGGAAATTTCCACCTTTGATAAATATACTTGATCATGTAGCATATCCAGTTATAAAAAGTACTAAATATTTATTTGTTCTTAATAGAAGTGCATTATTTATTAAGCTTGTTGATAAGCCATTTTAAGTGCAATTTGGAAAGATGTTTTGGAGCATTTCAATAAAACGACTGAGAAATTACTGATGTCTGATTTGGACATAAGAGGGAAACTTTCCATAATAACTTTATTAGATAATGTATTAAGCAGTTAAATGCTCATTAAATAATTAATTAAATAACAGAAAATTCAGATTAATATGATTATGAAATAAGGACTACAAATAAGTAGAAACAAGTAATAAATATTTTGATATCTATACCTAAATTTTAACCAAAATAATAGATACTATCAATCCAGTAACTCAGGTGATCCGCCCTCCTCAGCCTCCCAAAGTGCTGCAATTAATCCCAGCACTTTGGGAGGCTGAGGTGGGAGGATCACGAGGTCAGGAGTTTGAGACCAGCCTGGCCAATGTTGTGAAACCCCATCTCTACTAAAAATGCAAAAATTAGCCGGGCATGGTGGTGCATGCCTGTAGTCCCACCTACTCGGGAGGCTGAGGCAGAAGAATCGCTTGAGCCAAGGAGATGGAGGTTGCAGTGAGCCGAGATCGTGTGACTGAACTCCAGCCTGGGTGACAGAGCGAGACTCCATCTCCAAAAAAAAAAAAAAAGAGAGAGCAAGATATATGTTTCAAGAAAATCAAGAGAGTTAAGCCAAATGTGTAAACTACTTGGATATTTTTGGGGATTAATACCTGATAGTATGCATACTCTATAAATCTTTAAAACACGTCTTTAAGAATAACCTACATAACATTCACTTATCATAAGTACATAAAACTATTACATTTACACGCACACAATCACTGTCAATGTCAAGATACATAATACATCCAGTTTGCATAGTTACTCCTTAACTCCCAGAGGTAATCACTATTTTAACTTCCACGAAAAATTAATTGTGCTTGTTGTTTTAAACTAGCTTTTTGTTACCAGTTCCTTGAAGGATAAACTTCTGTGTTTGTTTCACTACTGGTTTCCCAGAATCTCAATAACTGCTGGTTGGGTTAAAATATTAATGAAACATTTTTCACACAACAGTTAATTGGGTCTTGCTTTAAAAACAACAACAAACTATGTACTAACATAGACTACTTGTCTCTAGTTTGAATGTGCTTGTGTCTATATCTGTTTGGTATTTGCGTGTGTGTGTGTTATAAACCTGTGAATGTGTGTTTGTGTGCGTGTGTTTACATGTGTGAACTGGTACCCTGATATGTAAATTTTCTCAAGTTGAAAGTCTAATGAAAGCAGAAAAAATGTACTATACCTAATTGGCCTAGTTTATCTCTTCGTTATAACCCTTTAGTAGGATAGGTATAAAATTATTAACTTAATTCTTTCAGATCAATTCAGAAAGTCTTTTTTGAAGACATTAGTGTATAGGTATATTGGGAAGTGTGAGAGCACTAGAAATAGTTAGAAAGGGAGAGAAGTGAACATCCAAACTGGATGAAAGGAACATCCCCAATACAAGCACTGGAAGAAGCAGATTATACAGTGTAAGCATATATTCAGGTGTGTGGGTAGGTGACGGGGAATGGAGGGAAAAGACAAAAAAGGAAAAAACAAAATTAAGGTAAAGGGCAAATAAGTATGCTTAGCCCAATATGAATTAGAATGAAGGGCTAATGAAACCTGAATTCAGTGGAAAATCATAACCAAATAATGGAGGTCTTTTATTATTGGGTAAGAGCCTTCCTTTTATACAGTTGGTAAAAAGATAACCTATATGTTTTTGACCTGTATTTGTTTTGTTAGGGGATCCTAATTTGTGATGCTTTAAACAAATACTTCATAAGTGCCTTCCTCTGCCATGCCCCTTTTGTTGTTCTTTTGCTTTTATGTTTGCTTTTGTGCTTGATATCAAATAAACACTGTCAACACAATCCATTATTCCAAGATACAAAGTAGCGTTATCATTTTTATTTTATGTTTCCCCTGAAACATCTGAATTATTGCATTTTGCTTTTGGATCCCAGTGTCTGATTGCAATCAAAGCAGTCGTGTGAACTAACTCTATGTTGGAAGTGTTTTTCTTGTTTTCTCATTGAGCCAATAGTTCTCCCTGCTACCTTAGGGCTTAACATAAATGATGAGAGCAGGAGGCTGCTAAAACGTAGATGTTCCTCAGTTAATAAACAACAGCATTTAATTTTATCTTTGTAAACTAAAAAGACAGTACACAGCAATATCTCTTTCTCTATGTTCCAAAACAAGAATCTCCATTTATCAGGGGCACTTTCTGGAGCTGGCTGTCCGATTAACCTTTAATAAAGGGGGTGACACGATGTTTTCATCAAATGATTCTTATTCCAGAAAGATGACTGGCTCAAACTCTAACTCCATAATTTGCTAAATCTGTAACTTGGGCAAATTACTTTACTTCCTAAGTACCTTCCTCTATAAAATGGAGATAATAGTAAAACTGATTCCAAGGGCTGCAGTGATTATTGAGGTAATTCATGTGTCAGTGTTGACAATGTTGCTCTTCTCAAGTAATTTCTGTCAGTTTTCCTTATTTCATTTGGTATTATACTGCTTTCTCTGTCTCCTGAAAGTCTTTTTCTCCTCATTTCATTTCCTTTTATGGGCCATCGATTCTCAGATTACTTAAAATCTATTACAAGAAACCAGTCTTCTGAAAATTTAGATATACCCATCCTACATCATGCAAGCACAGCTCATAAATTGCTGCTTTGCTGTTGATTTTTGCATTCATGCTGCTTGCTAGACAAATCTTTATCTTCTTTAACTTTCTTGGCACACAAAAAATACTATAGTGTGTTTCGAATCAGAGATCTATGACTTCCTTAGTGTCAATCTGAATAAATTTGCACCCAATGCTGCTGAGACTACTGTTCAGATTATTCACTAAAATGGACAGTTTATCACAGTTAACTTCAAGCAGCCTTAGAGCTATATGAATAATAGCAAAATTTAAGCTTAACTCCAGATATTTAGACCTTGGGCAGACATATTATCCACAAAGTTTATGGAGTGTGCCTTGATGGAGAGAAGAAGCAATTGGTGTCATTATCTAGACTCTTGGGAAGGTTCCAGGAATGCTCCAGAAATGTAATAAATCAACATATTTCTTCAAATTATGCAAATGCTCTTTTTTTTTTTTCCCAGTTCAAGGGCCTTCATACTTTCGAAGGAGTTTTTTTGAAGACCAGTATTACTTTAATTATTTTAATTCTGAGTTGTCAATATATTGATCATTTGGACTCATAATCTCACTTTTTTTATTACCTCAGTATATTATAAAAATTCAAAGATAATACAGGATTTCTGAATATTTATTTGTAGTGGTTTTATTAAGTTTGCCTCTCACTTTCTAAAAATAAATAATAAGAATGGTAATAGCCAGTTCAGTATGCAGTCATGTGATTCTTGGCAATGGGGATAAATTCTGCAAAATGTGTCATTAGGTAGTGTTGTCATTTTGCAGACATCACAGAGCATGCTTACACAAGCCTAGATGGCATAGCCTACTGCACACCTAGGCTATATGGTATAGTCTATTGCTCCTAGGCCACAAACCTGTACAGTATTATTCCTGTTTGGAATATTGGAAGGCAATTATAACACAATGGTAAGTGAGTATCTAAACATATCTATGCAGCAAAGGTCTAGTAAAAATGCAATATTATAATTTTAGGGGACTACCATTGTATATGTGGTCTATCCTTGACCAAAGGGGCACATGACTATTGACAACTTTTTGTTTCATTAAAGGCTATGCTAGGTAACTTATATTAAATGTTTCATTTTATTTAAGTCTTTCGGATCATCTCCATAGTACTTAACTAAGATTAACAGACAATAAGTCCCTTAGAGGTATATGCTGAAATTATTAATACATATGAAGGAGAAGACTTCAATTTTTATTCTAGCTGAACTGCAACTTGTGTGATCATTCTCTTTCACAGAGAGCATACGATTTAAAATTACACAATATGATTTTTTTGTTCTCATCTTCAAAAGGAATGAGCTAGACTATATGTTATTTCCTTTGAACTTAAATTTCTAGTAGATCATATAGGTAATCTAGTAACTTTAAAAGGTAAATACATTTATTGTTGTATAATCAGTTTTTTAGAGGTAAACCTTGATATCAATAATAAAACTCTTCCAGAAAAGTTACTTTTCTTTTGCCTATTTCTGCACCTAGGGAATTGGCAGTTATCTTATTTATTATTTTGTTCCTAGTGTCTCCCACAAGTCTAGTACCTGAAGGTACTTAATAATTATTCTTTGAAGGAATCACTACTCAGCTGACTACATCTTTTTTTAGATGTTCAGTCTCTGCAAACATCTTAAAACAGCTTTCATACCCCGGATTCTCCCTATGAATCATATTTCCACCTTCTAGTTTAAATATACCTGTTTTTTAATCACTATATGTAAGCATGACTTAACAGAAAGCACACTGAAATTAGGCTTTAGTCTAGCTCAGTAAATTAAGTATAACCTAAAGCAACTCTTTAAACATTTCTCAAAATGTTGCTACAACAAAATACCATAAACTGAGTAGCTTATAAACAACAGAAATGTATTTCTCACAGTTCTGGAGTCTGAAAAGTCCAAGATGAAGGCATCAGAAGATTTGGCGCCTGGTGAGAATCATTTTCTGGTTCATAAATGACACCTTCCTGCTGTGTATTCACATGGTGGCTGGAGTAAACAAGCTCTCTGGGGCCTATTTTATAAGGGAACTAATCCTATTCATGAAGGCTTCTTCCTCATGGCCTAATCACCTTCCAAATGGCCCCAACTCCTAATGAGATCACATTAGGGGTTAGGATTTCAGTGTATGAACACAGCATTCAGACCACAGTAGCTATAAAATACTTACACTTTACATCTGGTAGCAGATTTACTTCTGACAACAATACTTGAATTGTTTATTGCTATCAGTTTTTAAAATTATTTGATAACTCTCTGAAGTCATTACTCTAAATGAATACTTGGCATTATTCTGTCAAAAATGTGGTGTTGAGACAGGATCTAATAATCTAGGAATTTCTGTACTTAATAGACTACTGTAAATTTCTCACAGGGTCACTTCTATTAATGAACATTAAATATATATACTTTGCCTACTACATTTCTCAGATCTATTAGCCTAGAAATCTGATGAAAAAATAAATTAAAAATATTCTGACATGACATATATTTAAACAAAAGCATCCACTGATAATGCATTTTGTAATAATTTGCAATCTGGTTGCTCTTTAATTTTGCACCTCAAATTACACTGAGCATCAATATCAAGCTTAACAACCTATAATTATCATTACCATATGCATTCAATTCAAAACCTTGGGACCTTTTTTATTTGATGTCAATCTTTTTTGAACAACTCACATTAACTTAAATTTTATTAATGACTTGGTATGTTACATTTTGGCCTGGAAAATTGCATTAATTTAACATATCTAAGTCACCTTTTACTATTTTGGAACGTAATCCTCTCATTCAAATTTTTCCCATATTTTAAGTTATCATATAGTGAAATTGATACTGTTTAATGATTCAGCTGGATGTATTTTAACACATGTAGAGATTCATGTAATGACCACTACAATCACTACAATTAGAATGGAGGAGCTCCATCATCCCAAAGCTCCCTCGTACTATCTTATTTTAGGTACACATTTTCCTAACCCTTACCCTGACATCTGCTGATCTGTGCTCTATCACCAACCACTTTCTTCTTTCAAGATTGCTTTATCAATGAAATCATATGACATGAAACCCTTTAAGACTGGCTTCTTTCATTCAGCAGACAGCCTTTACAGTTCATGTTAAGTTACTGTATGCATCAATAGTGTGTTCCTTTCAATTACTGAGTAGCACTCCATTGCATGTAGGTACCATAATTTGTTGAGTTCCCTTACCCGTTGAAGATAGTTCAGCTGTTTCCAGTTGTAGGGATTATGAATAGAGCTATAACAAACATTGCTGTAGGTTTTTGTGTGAATATAAATTTGTGTTTCTCTAGAGTAAATACTTAGGAGTGGGATTACTAGGACACATAATGTATAGTTAACTCGATTAGAAATGGTAAAACTGTTTTCTAGAGTGAATACTACTTTGTTTTTGCAGAAGGAATTTGAAAGAGTTCCAATGTCTTCATATACTTGAAACTTCATATTACTAGCATTTCATATTTTAGCCCATCTAATAAGTATGCAGTGATATCTCATCATGGTTTCAATTTGTATTTTTAATGGCTAATGTCTTTTCATGTTCCTATTTGCTAACCTTGTATCTGTTTTGGTGGCGTGTCCAAGCCTTGTGTCTAATTTGAAACTGGTTGTTTTCTAACAGTTGAGTTTTCAGAATTGTTTATACTCTTGGGATAAAAATAATTTTGTTGCAGATGTCATTTGTCCATGTTTTATCACAAGCCATGGGTTATCTTTTCATAAGTTTAATCCTGTCTTTAACAGAACAAATGTTCTTAATTTTACTGATGTCCAATTTTTTCAATTTATTCTTTCATAGATTGTACTTTAGGAATAGTGTTTAAAAATTATTTGCCTAACACTAGGTCATAAAGATTCTCTTCGAAAAGTTTTATAGTTTTATGGTTTGTATTTAGATATATAAGCCATTGTATTTAATATTTATATAAAAACAAATTGGTTAATAATTTCTAAGTCATGGTTATTTTATTTTGCACAAGGATGTCCAATTGTTATTGGTTAATAATTTCTAAGTCATGGTTCTTTTATTTGCACAAGGATGTCCAATACTTTTTTTTTTTTTGAGACAAAGTCTTGCTCTGTCGCCCAGGCTGGAGTGCAGTGGTGCAATCTAGGTTCACTGCAAGCTCCGCCTCCAGGGTTCACGCCATTCTCCTGCCTCGGCCTCCCGAGTAGCTGGGACTACATGTGCCTGCCACCACGCCTGCCTAATTTTTTATATTTTTTATTAGAGATAGGGTTCCACTGTGTTAGCCAGGATGGTCTCAATCTCCTGACCTTGTGATCTGCCTGCCTTGGCCTCCCAAAGTGCTGGGATTACAGGAGTGAGCCACTGTGCCCGGCCAAGGATGTCCAATTTTTTAGGCCAAATGCCTAAAAAAATTATTCTATTTACATTGATGCTTCTGCAACTTTGTCAAAAATAAATTGACCATATTTCTATCAGTCTATTTCTGATCTCAATTATGTTCCATTGATCTATGAATATAGCATTTTGCCAAACCACACTATCTCAATTACTGAAGTTTAATAGTAAGTCTTAAAACCAGAGAGTGGTTCAATTTATGTGTCTTTTTTAAAAGTTTTGAGAATGGAAGTTTCCTTTTCTGCTCTTCAAACCAAAACTAGAGGGCTCCTCTTAGGGCCCACTCTGTGCCCTACTGTCCATTTTCAGGTATTACTTCCGCCCAGAGTATAATAGAGGAGAGAGGGGAGAGGAAACACATTGCCCATTGGGTGACACATTGATTTCTGGTCTTCATTCTCAATCCACCTATTTTTTTTTTTTCCAAAACATTCAGCTACTTACTCTGTCTTACTGGTAATCAGAACTCTCCTTTAATTTTTCTCTTAAGCAGTTATTTCAGAAGAAAAACTAGGATGTGGTATTTTTATAGAAATAAAGGGTACGTATTCTTTTCCTAAGAGTACATTTTCATAGGGAGGGGTAACAAAGTCAAGTGTTTGAGGTGGAGGATATACATGGGAAATAGAGCGGGTATATAGTCAAAACAGTAAGACAGAGACATAAAAGAAAGAGGAAAAAAATGCTAGTCCTATAAGGAGTGAAAAGAACACTGATCCCAAAGCCAGAAAGCCTAGCTTCTTCTATGTTGGGAGAGATTTTAACTAAGCAATCTTTAAGGTTCAAGTTAAACTACTATAATGTAGCTCTAAATTAGCTTGGCTCTCTGGTTAGTATTCATTTATTTTAATATAACTTAAGAGAACTGTCTGTGTTCTCAGGACTATGGAGCTGGAGACTATAATTAACTACTTTAATGGTGTGTAGAGTAGGCATCAGGTTTTAGAGCACTTATTTAATAGGAGCTTGAGTTGAAGTGTGAGAGAACTCATTTCAGGTTAAGTGATTTTTACCAACTGATATTCCTCTCATTCAGTTTTGATTTAAAAAATGCACCTAAAACTAAGGAGTTTCCACACTCTGTGTACTACTAAGAATATATTATTTATATAAAAGACTTTATTCTTATAATAAATTTACTTATTATCATATATATTTGTACATTATATATTTTTTATAAACCTCTTAACACAACATAAATTGTCATATTTGAAGTGTCCTGTAAAAGTAATGATCTAAAACTGTTAAAGCATAACTTGAGTCTCTGATTCAGAAAGAATATATCTTTTTTTCTTTTGGGGGATATTAAACTTATGGCTAACAAACTTTGGGAACTTCCCCAAGCCTTCTCATAACACCATAAGAGAACCATCAAATTTTCCAAATCTGCAATAAATTAGGTAAGCCTTTTTTTAGAACAGGAAGACAAATCATGGTGGAACCAAAATTATTTAAATTGGGTTGATAGCTTTTCAATTTACACAAAGCTTTTAGCCTGCTGTTATCTTTGCTTTTACCAATTTAAGTACCTTAATTCCAAGGCTGGTTTTAAATTGAACGTTTAAATTAATGCATTGTCAATTTGTTGTTATAGTAAAGGAAAAAATTAAGTTAGAAACATGGATGTATAGAAATAATGATACACACTCAATTTGCTATTTTAATCCAAATATACTCTGCCATTATCCATGTTGCCATTACCCATGTAAACCTAATGACATCTGAAGCAGTATTGGCAAAGCCCATTAACAATATGTTCTTTTTTAAAGCTAGAGTAAATTGTTGTTCAAAAACAAACGATGTTATTGTGTATGACTGACTTGGTATGCACCTAGTACCTCTGATCACTTTAGCTAAAAGAAAAAAAAGGAAGGAAACATAATGATGTTAATTAGCATCAGGCCCATGCTGAAGTGATTTTCTTTTAGATATTCAACTTCACCTTAAATGAAATATGAGATAAATGGTTGGCAGAGTATTTAAACATGAATTAGCTGCAAAGAAATTGGTTTCTCAATGCTTTTTTTTTTTTCCTGAGAAGAATTTAAATGATATATAAACAATACAGTGCAAGCCCAATTTCTTCCTCCCTTGGGCTTAAATGTCCTTTGGCAAAGAAGTCAAAATAATCACCATATTTTTTCTGTCCTCTAGTCTTATGCATTAACCTGTATAACTGGAGTTATAGGTGACCTGTATAGCCGGTCACCTCTAGATGACCTTGAAGTGCTCATTTCCTAACCCAAAACAGGGATGTTTGTGAAAGTGCATAAATGCATAAATTGACAGACTAAGGCTGTTGACATAGTGAGGCTGTTTAGTTTAGGACAGTCGAATAACCCCCTGCTGTAGAAGCCTAGACAGACATGTGGGTAGCGTGAGCTAGTACTTTCTTCTCTTTCATTAAGTGCTTTTTAATACTGTGTAGGTACTGTCTTGGCTAGAGGGAAAAAGCTAATTTAAAAGAAAAAGTGATTCCATCAGAAATCTATGGAACAAAAAGATGTGGTTAGCCTGAGCTTTAAATGGTCACTCCCACATACTTCTGCAAATTTGAATTTGACCTCACTGGTATATCATTGGATATACAGCAGAATATATAGGCTTTTGTAGGACACATAGATCTTTGTGTAGTTTTTCAGAAGGAAATGAGTTGTAAGGCATCACAACTCTATACCTAATCAATTATTTTTTCTACCAGTACTTTGTTTTCTCCTGCATATTTTTGTTTCTGTCTGTTTATAGAACACCTGATTTTCCTCACTTCTTGATATCTGGTTTACGTTTTAAGTAATGCTAAAACAGAGCATCTAGGACGGATTCCTTGGTAGAGATCACTTCTCTTCTGAATTTTCTTCTTAAATCTGTTCCATACATATGAAACTTGCTTTCTATGTGCCTCATGTCCCTTTCTTATATTTTAAGACTTATAAGTGCAAGCAGGCATTGTGTCCTATCATGGCTTATGATTTTTTTTTTTTTTTTTTTTACTACAAATCTTAACACAATCTTGCCTACACAGGTGGTCAGTACATCTAGGCTGAATTAATTTAACAGGGAAAATGTTTCTACAGGTACTTTACAGGGTAATTCAAATATAAAAAAAAAAATTCTAATTTTCCTGGGAGGCAGTTTGCGTCATTTGGACTTAGATCAGATACAATGAAGAGACATTCTGAGGGACATTCTGGGAAATGGGAAAGCCATTTCATGAAGAACCTTTTATGACATTGAAAAGGAACAGCCCTTAGTATCAATGAAACCTACGCTTCAATGTCCATGAGTATTACTAACTGGCTTCCCTCTTGATATTCTTACCTTTTTCTCACTTGCAATACACCTTCCACTTTAATCCTAGAAAAATTTTGGGAATTCCACATGTGATATATTCACCTTTGCCTAACGTTCTCCCAAGCTTGCTCACTATATTCAAAACAATATTCAAACCCCTAGCATAATACATAGTGCCCTTTAATAAATGTAGCCATACTTTTCTCTCTAAAAAATTCCATTTACCACCATACATTTTTCCCTAAAATATTTCATTCATCATATATCCTCCTGCCTTTTGAGTCTTGTGCCTAGAATAAACTTCTCTTTAATTTTCGCCTTATCTTCTTTCAAAATTTCTAATTATGCTATCTCTTCCAAGAAATCATTTTTTACTCCTGAGTTGGATTAGTATTTCTATATAAGCTCCTGAAGCACCTCCACCATTGAACTGGTTTGTAAGCTCCTTGAAGGAAAATCCAGTGCTCAAAAATAATGGAAGATAACTCTACATGTCTATACTTGTCATAGATACTTCCGTAATAAAAAATTAGGGCACGTCTTGCAACAGGGAATAGATAGTGAACTGAGAAAGGCTGGCAAATCACAGGGGTAGAAAAAAAATTGTTATGGCTTTTATTCTGTCCCTGTTTTTAGCTTTTTAGTCCATATACCAACCTTGAATTCTGAGCTAAAAGATCCTGTAAAGAACCTAGCTACCTTCAACTTAATTCTGCTTCTATTATTTGACATTTGAAATGTTTTGCTGGGAGGCAGTGTGAAGCTACTGACCTCCATACAAAATTTGATAAAAAGCTTAAAGTGTACAGAGTAATGGTTAAGGGAATTCACAAGGGGTAAATTAAAAAGCACTAATAATGAATCTAAATTAGCAACATTTGATATGTAAAAAGTAGGTGAGGAGGTAGAACCTCTTCTTAGGTAGAGAAAATGAACAGACGAAGAAGACAGAAAACTTTTCTCCCTTTTGTTTGTGCCAATGCTCAGGTCTGTCTATAATGAGTGGCTAACATGACTGCTCAGGCTGGAGAGCAGCTCAAACATCACCCCTTAACTTGCCCTCTGAGACTCCCAAATCAGAAATCTCCATTCCGGAGAGTTCACATTTTTCCCTGGAGCTGCTACACTCTTAATTTGTTTAACGTATTCCACAGCATTTAACTCAAATCTATATATGGCAAATTGGTTGCCCTAAAAATCAGAAAAGGATATTCTTCCCATATCAAATAGTTATTATATGTAGAAGAGATTCCATGCAATGCCTGGTGTGCAGAAAGCCACAATCTCTAATCTTCATAGCTGGATAGAGAACAGGATATCACAAAACTATTTTTGTTTTCAGAGTTACTTGATCTTACAGAATTTCATCACAGGTCAATTGAGTGATGTCATATGAGTAGTTAACTGTAAGTTCTGAGATAGCTTCTAAAACAAAGTATATTAGAAAAAGTAAAAAGTGGTTATTAGAAAAAATGCATTTGGGTTTTAGGACCCTATTGCCAATGGCACGATCTCGGCTCACTGCAACCTCTGCCTCCCGGGTTCAAGCGATTCTCCTGCCTTAGCCTCCTGAGTAGCTGTGATTACAGGTGCCCACCACCACACCTGGCTAATTTTGTAGTTTTGGTAGAGAGGGGGTTTCACCATGTTTGCTAGGTTGGTCTTGAACTCCTGACCTCAGGTTACCCACCCACTTCAGCCTCCCAAAGTGCTGGGATTGCAGGCATAAGCCACCGCATCTGGCCTTAAATTTTTAAGTTGTCCATTTCCCTCAGTTTTTTTCTCTCTTCACATAAACTAGGGTATTGTCAAAAGTTCTTATACTGAAATCATAAGTAATTGTATACCACACCCCTTGAAGTGACTCAACATCAAACTGTAGCATGGATGTTGCTTGAATTTGTGAGCTGTGGTACAGAGGTGATTTTTCTTTTAATACTTTATTGGTTACTTTATAAAACAATTTCTAGGAATCATGTAAAGACTAAACATCATATCAATAGAGAGTAATTTTTTTGAAACTTATGATTCACACATTACTATATTAATAAGATTAAAATAAATAAAAGGACATCAGAACCAGTACACTCTTCTTGTTCAATGACTGTTTTGTGGTAATGATAATGATGATAATGAATTATTGGTTCTAATAAGAGAGTGCCTAAAGAAATTAACACTAAATGGATTTAGAGAAACTATAGCTATTTTTCAAAAAGAAAAAATTAGAGACCTAGATTAAAGAAATATTTTCATTATGTTTAAACTAAGTTATCTATAAAACTGAGGTAGTAGTTATGTGGCATGGTCAAGAAACAACAGGAAATTTCGACAATGTGTTTTGTAGTTCTATATTTAACACTTTTTAAAAGGTTGTTCTTTTAGACTCTTTGTCAAAATCATTCATCATCCCTAAGTATATTGTAAACTGATAAACATTAGTCTTGGGTTTTTTTCTATTTAGGCCAAAGCAATGTCTGTATTCAGGTGAAAAACAACATAAAACATCGCCAAAGGCATGTCTCATCTAACATTTCTGCTTCAAAATACTCAGAAATATCAGTCCAAATAAAGTTTCTTCTAGCGATATATTTCTCCTCCTACATCATATCCTTGTAAGTAAGAAGTGGATGAGATTGTCTGTGCTTAGGCTGATGGAAGCCTTGTAAGAAATTTGGTAAAAGGAGCATAGCCACAGCATTTATAATTTTTAGGCAGTGACCTAGAGAGTGTGCAAGTACTGGCATTTCATCCAGCTGGCACAGAACTAACCTTCCTTCCATGTACACAGTTGCGAAGTTTATTGGAGAGAAGGTTGGCATATATATCCTGTGAAGCCCTTCACATAAAGGAGAGAACATGGCTTATCCAGAACTAGAGATCTTCAACTCAACCCAAGAACTATGTTAAAGATTTCAAATACAGACAGATGCTGTGTTTGGCAAAAAATGAATTTCCAAAATAGCACTGACATGATTTTTTTTCCTAAAATAAATCACTGAGGACTAAGCAATCTAGTTAAAAACAACACTTTGACTTGATAAATAGGAGTCTCAATAATATTCACTATGCATGATGTATATTTTTAGTTGTACATGAACTTTTTAATTCACATGATCCATTATTGTCTTCTATTTGAAGATGAATATCAAAGTAGAATAATATATTTGTACTTTTCTTTCAAGAAATAATTTATTTAGAAGATAAGGTGCATATTATTTTATTTAGTGAGTAAATAATATCATGTATTATATCATAGTTTGAAGCAGAGGAAAAAGCTAGAAAGAGGCTGAAGTGAAGGTGAGTAGCTAGTCCTGTGTAGTTTGGATTCAGTTGTAGCGTGATGAGATGCCACTCACGAAGAATTTGAAGAGGGACATTTATATTCTACTATACGTGTTTCCATAAGGTCATCATGTAACCCTTCATTAGTGCAAGGAGGGGGCCACTTATGAGGCTATTGCAGGTGAGTAATTGTAGTGTTATAAGCCAGTATACAAATGTGTACATAGATTACATATATATTTCCAAATCCGAACCAGTAAGTCCTTGTGGCAGCACACATGTGGATGTGACAGCAGGAAAACAAAAGAAAATGTATGAACTGGCTTTCTGGATTGAGATAATGCTACTGTTTACTGAGATGTGGAACCCTAGGGAAAGAACAGATATTTGTTGATGAAAAGAGACAATAATTACATTTTGACCATGTTTAATGCCAGATATTGATGAGGTTCTTAAATAGATGAAAGTAGACAAAATTTATCTGGAAGTTGGAGGAGACATTTGAACTGGAGATTCATAGCAGGGCATTATCAGTATATAAATGGTAACACCTTAGGGTAAATTGTACAGGAAAGAAAATAGACAGCACGGTCCAGGAAAGTCCGACATTAGAGGTGCAGTAGAGGAGAAAATCCCAGCACGATAGGTAAAAAAGTCAGTTAGCAAAGCAGAATGATAAAAGGAAAAGGTTATATTTAGAAATGCAAGAAAAAAGGATATGGTTAATATCAAATAAAGGCATCTGTCTTTTTGTGCTGCTATAACAGAATGCCACAGACTGGATAATGTATAATAAACAGAAATATATTGACTTATGGTCCTGAAGGCTGGGAATCTAAGGTTGAGGGACTGGCGTCTGGTGAGGGGCTTCTTGTGTTGTCCCATGCAGAAGAGCAAAGAGAGGGTGAGAGAGAGAAAAGAGAGAAAAACTAGTCTGTTTGTAAATAATCCACTCCCATGATAACAGCATTAATCCATTCATGAGGGCAGAACCCTCATGACCTAATCATCTCTTAAAGGTCCTACCTTTCAATACTTACACTAACTACGAAGTTGTGGCAATTAAATTTCAGAAGGAGTTTGTGAGCGGGTAGATATTTAAACCATGAAAGCATCCATTTCAAAAACACAGAGTTTTATTTAAAATGTATTTCTTAATTGAGTACTTCTCAGTAGTTTTTGTTTATAGATAAAAGGAAATTCTAATTTTGTTACTAGGTAGAAGTTTTTCAGGTTTTGCCAGCACAGAACCAAATTACCAACACGCCTTGGGGACTAGAATTGCCAAGTAGATGTCATTAACCGGCATTTTTTAAAACTCACTGCTTTTGGAAGTGATCCTTTCTTCCTTCAATGGAGTTGGTCTTAATGCCCTTATCGAGTGAGAATACAAGCATATATAAAATAAATACACCCATGATCTAAGCCTCATTTGTAAAGAAACATTAGTAATGTAACATATTTGGTTTGAAGATACAGAAAATATTCAGTCACAAACAAGTCTATTGCTTTTATAAAAGAATTGTTTGACTCATTTATATAAATCTCCATTATCTTTGCAAAATGCATAAAAAGTTCTACAAAGGCATACCCCAAATTATTAATAAAAAGCACTACTTCATCCATTTGACCTAATTTTTTATTTCAACCTACAAAAGCTCCTAGTAAGTGGCAATGCCTAGTTTTTTTATTTTTATTATTTTTTATTATTTTATAAAAATAAATAAATATTTCATTATTTTTATTTCTTTTTCTTGCCTTTTAAGACAGCACTTAAAAGTGAAAAGGGCTTTGAATAACCTGAAGATTTTTTTAAATTTCCAAATTCTGATTTAGTACCTGTGAAATATTGTCTGAGATTCTGTGTTGCTAACAAATTCTAAGGTGATACCATTTTTCTATGTCGTGAGCCACATTTTATATAGAAATGATTTTCAAAATTTGCTACCTCTGAGCAGCTTATGGGACAGCTGTAATTAGCTTTAAGAACCACAATATATACACATATATACATAACTTGGTTTATGCATTTGTCATCCATTTCTGTATAACAAATTATCCCAGGCCTTATTGGCTTAAAGCAATAAACACTTATCTCACAGTTTCTGTGATTCAAAAATTCAGAAATGGTGCGGTCAGGTAGTTCTAGCTCAAGGAATTTCAGGAGTTTGCAGGCAGGATGGTTAGGGGTGCAACCATATAAAGGCTTAACTGGGGCTGCAGGATCTGCCTCCAATGTGTATTACTCATATGTCTTGCAAGAGGCCTCAGTTCCTCATCAGGTAGGCCTGCCTATATGGCTAGTGTCTTTACAACACAGCAACTAGCTTTTCTCAGAGCAGGCAGTTCAAGAGACTGTAGGGTAACACCCCCATTCCCAAATTGAGACAACTAAAATTATCCTTAAATATTTTCAAATGTTCCTGGGGCAGAGGGAAATCACCTGCTATTGAGAAGCACTGGATTACACAGTGGTGTAGATAGTAACAGTTGCAAATCCTTGGTGGCCACTCCAAAATGGGGGCTGGTTACCTCGTTACATAAAGCAGATAATCAAAAGTTGTTTTACTTGTTGACAAATTTATATCAATGCTCTTTTAAAGAATGAAGTTAACTATTACATATAAAAAGGATTTGATGCACACATGGCTTTAATAATTAAGTATAGAAGTGGTAATTTTATTATGCATGTATAAGGCCTTATGCTATTAACATTATTAGTAATCTGTTATTACATAAAAAAACTCTGTAATTCCCATATAGAATGCTTAGCAGAAATCTGTTTATTACGGTTTATATCTTGTGTGATTTGTTCCTAAATTCAAAAGGCCAAAGACCAGAGCACATCTTCTGAATTGAAGCAACATGAGTCACACACACACACATACACACACACACACTTACACACTTCAGTGTGCTGGTGCTCACAACGAATGAAAGAGTTCACTGCAGGATACAAGAGTCATGCCTTTTTTCATTTAACATAGATTAGCCTAAAATATAACAAGCTTTGTGCCAAATTCTGAGACGGCTCCAAATTTTTAGGATTGCTGACATGATAAAGTGATGCTCAAAATATCTTCCTTGCATCAAGCATTCCCAAATAGCTGGGAGATGAAATATTTTTAATGATTCTAAAATAATTAAATTTAAAAGGTTTTGAATAATGATAAAACAATGTTTTGGGTAGTGAAGACAGCAACCTGAGAGCACTGGGGTATAAATCTGGTGATTTGCTACCTTACATTTCCTGAAAGGTATTTTTCCATTATCCAAATCTTATTGATTCTTCAAATCTCATCTCTAGCTACAGCTCTTCCAGGAAGAATTCTGAAACTTTCTGTTTATCATCTTTGAGATCCAAAATTAGAAATTATTGGGCAATAAGACTGTGTTCCTCCTATGGCCATGCACCTAGATATGTATGTAATATCTTTTGGATGTGATTATGATTTATTTGACAGCAAGAATGACATTTTTTATGCCATTTGATTTGTTAGCTTTGTAGGTTTTCGAAAACATCTATTAACTGAACTTCCCCATTGCTATGGTCTGAATGTTTATGTTCCTCAAAAAATACATATTTGGTTATCCTCACCCACAACATGATGGTATTAGAAGGTGGGTCTTTGAGGGGTAATTAGATCATGGGGGCAGAGCACTCATGAGTGGGGCTAGTGCTTTTATAAAAGAGACCCAAGAGATGTCCCTCACCCCTTCCACCATGTGAGGACACAACAAGAAATCGCCATCTGTGAGCCAGAAAGTGGGCATTCACCAGACACCAAATCTTTCAGTACCTTGATCTGGGACTTCCCAGTCTCTGAAACTGTGAGCAATAAATTTCTATTGTTTATAAACTACTCAGTTGATTGACATTTTTTATGGCAGCCCAAATAGAATAAGACACAAAGTGACTAAACCTTTTTCTATAATTATTTCTGATCATTATACAATCATGATACAAATTTTGTGTCAGCTGAATCATATACAAATTGGGTAACCCTTTTTAAGAAAAATAATACAACATTGGAAATACTTAATGAGATCCAACAATACGAACACAACCCTAAGGCTCCATCCAGGGCATTAAAAGGAGTCCCTATTAAAAGGAGTCCCTATAAGTGAATTAAACTTAGCAGAACCGCAGTTTAATCTAAATAATAATAAAATAACTTGTTACATTGAAACCTTGAGAGTGAAATATAAATAAATACATGAAAGAGGCTAAGAAAAGGGCCTGGAACACAGCCAACACTCAATGAATTATTAGTTATTGATGGCTTTTGACACTAGGCAAATGGGAGAATTGGAAAGTTTTTGTTTGTTTGTTTCCCAAAGAAACATACCCAGATTCCTCTGTTTCAGAATTAAGCAATTTAATAAAGGAAGAGGATATTCAAACCACATCTCTGCCATGGATTCCATATTAGAATGCGTTAATTTATCCTGTTTGTGGATTTGCCAAAGACATGAAAGCAATCACATACTAATTAAAGCATTTTAGAGTGACACAGATTCACTCATTTTGTGAGTCCCCAAAGTGCCCTGCAAACTTCTTTCATACAGGGATCATTTCACCACTGAAATGAGGCCATTTCCAGGGCTGATAGCAGCAGCCGAACAGACAATCTGCACAGAACATATGGCACAACGGTGGGGAGAGGAATGATTTTGGTGAAGAAGAGCAGAACAATTCTCACACTTGTTAAATATATTTTGCATGTCTTTAAGACTTATTCGTAGCCAAAATAACATGAAATATCAAGGCTATATCTACCCAGACCAATAAGCAACACAGCTTGGAGTACCACATGGCATATATGAAAATCATCATCTAATATTGAAATGATGTCTTCTGGAAGGTTTATCATTTCAAGATGGATATATTCAAGAAGGTATCCTTTATATCTACTTTCAGAAGTTCAGACTGCCTTCAAAGCAAGGTGAACTCCTCTGTATAAACGTGGATACAACATTATTTTCATTGGTCCCAATGTACTGTACCAAGAAATTCTTTGCCAGCGTGTCTGCATCTTTTCAGTGCAAAATGACAAAGGTAATAATATAACTTTCAAGTTATGTCAAGACATCAGTGTGGTAATGGTAAAACTTGAAGGTGATCTCATTCAAGTTGAAGGATATTGTGCAGCATACTAGAGTACAGCACACCCTAACAGGAGAATTCATTTACTTTGAAGTGAATTGAGGTGTTTTTTCTCTCCCCATAAATTTATGTTTGGATGTGAATCAGTAATCATACTGGCAGCCGCACTATGCATTTGTTATGGGAATCTTCAATGTCATGCATTATATGATTTGTATCCTCAAATAGTTTCAAATAAAAGTTGTCTGCCGCTTTCTGGTAGAGTGCCAAGTGAATGAATACTCGTTTGATTTGCTATCTGTACATATAGTTTTACATCTTCTATAATTAACCTGTCAATCCAGTGTCTCCTGAAAAACTGCTGCCAGATATTGTGGAGTGTATTAAAAGCTAAAAATTCAGGTAGCAATATTGGTATTTCTTTCATACCTGTACCCTAATTTTTCTTAATAGACTAAGACCAATTTAATATTATGTGTCTTGTTTAATTTCCCACCTGAGCTATCATTTCACATCCTAGAAAAATAAAATAAAACCTATTCTATTATAAAATTCATGAAAATAAACAATCAAACGTTAGTAGGGAGGAATGTATTGAAAAGAAAATGAGGTGCAACTTTCTATTAACTTAGACTGAACACAGAATTCATATATTAACCTGTTCTCAACTGCAAAATTACTAAGTTATCAAATATTATATTTATAATGAGGATAATGTATCCAGTTAATTAAGCTTTCTGTTTTAAATAACAGTATTTATTAAATGCAAGTACTTCAGTGTTTGAGCTTCTTAACATGAATAGCAGGTTAAAATAACACGAATGTTCATTAAGCTTTTATTGGAAACTATCATTAGAGAATCTACATTGTGTAGGTTACATAAGGAAGAGTCTGAGCAACTACTTTGTGACATTCAAAAAATTTACCTAAATTTCCTGAGTCTCTGTTTTTATGGAGGAAAGCATAAGTTTGCTTGTTTACCAGTTGTGATAAACTCTACATGGCAGGTGACTTAGAAGCAGTGACCTAGCTGAAATGGGAGGCTAGAGGCTTGGTAAAGTTTTTACTTAGATTTTATGTGTGTATTTTGAATTTGTTATACAACTAATGAGGAAAAGCAATTGAATCTCCTTTACAATCCCTAACTTGTAAGAAGACAAAATTTGGCAATATATCTCACAGAGATTTTTTGATGGTAAAACATGACTTTCCATAAATTTAAATGATTTGCATATTTAACTGGTATCATTGTGAGTTTTCTGACCTAAGTCAGTTCAAATGAATTTATGGATGTGCTATGTATGCATCACAAAGCTTGCCAAAAATGGAATAGACTATAGAAGCATAACTCTCCATTTTGGTTATGGGAAAAATTTGCATTTACCAATCAGTTGATGCCAGATTGCAGAGATATGATAATTGAGAGGACTGATAAACCTACACAGATAACTGACATTTAAGATTGTAATCAAAATAAAGGAATAAAGTATAGTATAAGAGCAAAACTTCAGGCAAGTATCTCGGACCCACGAAACCCACCAAGTTCAGCTCTTCCTGGTCCTTTCTAAGTTTCACAGGAAGTGTTTCATCACTGGATTATGAACTATCAAGAAGTACAGAAGCATATTCATTTCAAGAAAGCTGCAGCCAAAGTGTTTAGGTTTTTTGTTACTGTTGTTGTTTTAATGCACCACTGCTTATGAAGTCAAACTAGGTTGCCAGATATAACCCATCCATCTACACATCTCCAAACCATGGCCCTGGGTTCTGCAAGAGGACTTTTAAGCTTTAAAGAAGAACATATTAAAAATCACTAGCTAGCTCATTTCATCTTTATGACAGACACAAGTCTATAACTAACTTCCAGGTAAACCCAGAAACAATCACAGGGCTATCCTTTCAGAGTTCATGAATCAGATATTTTTCTGGCTACGAAGACATAGTCAAACATTCATGAGTACATTAGATTTTTAAAAATTATTAGAATTTAAACTAAGGGCCAGGCACAGTGGCTCACGCCTGTAATCCCAGCACTTTAGGAGGCTGAGGTGGGCGGACCACTTGAGGTCAGGAGTTCCAGACCAGCCTGGCTAACATGACGAAACCCCATCTCTACTAAAAATACAAAAAAAAAAAAAAAAAAAAAAATTAGTCAAGCATGGTGGCATCTGTCTGTAATCCCAGCTACTCAGAAAGCTGAGGCAGGATAGCTTGAACCTGGGAGGCGGAGGTTGCAGTGAGCCAAGATGGCGCCATTTGCACTCCAGCTTGAGCTACAAGAGCGAAACTTCGTCTCAAAAAATAATAATAATAATCGATTAATTAAAATTAGGACTAGACTAGTCAAAAATCAATGGTACTTTGATTAATATTGCCTTGGTAATAACACTGGTGCTTTTGATTCAAGATCATGTACCTTGAATATATGGTCATTTTTAATGAATTATGTATAAGCAAATGCTTTATCTAAAATTTTAGCTGACTCAGTTGTCATCAAATTTGAGTCCCAGAGTGGATTAACCTCTAGCAATGTGTCCGTTAAAGAATCATGTTTTCCCTCTCATTCTGTCATCAAGGAAAGCTAACTAATGTTTAGGCTAGTAATAGATTATTGAGAATCAGGCATGCAGGTTATATTCGCCAGCTATAATTTACGTCTTCGAGCTTATCCAGAATTCCCAGGGGTAAAGACATCTCTGAAGCCTCCAAATACAACTGCGAGTTATCTGCAGAATTGTTTTAGTGTCTTCTGAGACACCTACATTTGTTGATGTACTATGTAGATTTTGAGATCATATTATTTTGACCTCGAGCTTTTGTTTATTTTTCAAAAAATAAATGTGGGTGGATTTTTTGTTCGTTTGTTTTTGAGTGGGGGCCTCACTCTTTTACCCAAACTGGAGTGCAGTGGTGCAATCATGGCTCACTGCCACCTCAAACTCCTGGGCTCAAGCGATTCTTCCTCAGCAACCCCAATAGGTGGGACAACGGGCACATGCCACTATGCCTGGCTTTTTACAATTTTTTTTAGAGATAAGATCTCGCTATGTTGCGCAGTCTGGTCTGGAACTCTCAGTCTCAAGCTGTCCTCCCACCTTGGCCTTCCAAAGCACTTGGGATTATGGGTGTGAGCCACTCTGCCCCTACAAAAAAAGTTTTTTCTTTGTTTTTGAGTCAGAGTCTCACTTCTTTACCCAGGCTGGGGTACAGTGTTACAATCTCGACCCACTGCAACCTCCACCTCCCAGGTTCAAGCAATTGTTCTGCCTCAGCCTCTCCAGTAGGTGGGATTACAGGTACATGCCACCATGCCTGGCTAATTTTTGTATTTTTAGTAAAGACAGGGTTTCACCATAATGGCCAGACTGCTCTCAAACTCCTGACCTCAAGTGTTCTGCCTGCCTCACCCTCTCAAAGTGCTGAGATTACAGATGTGAGCCACTGCGCCAGGCCAACATATGTGTTCTTAATAAAAGCTTTTAAAAATGCACGAACAAGTATCAATTAGAATTGCCAAGGGGCTTCTTACGAATATTTTAGCATAAAAATTTCTATTGGCATCTCCAAAGTTGCTTCTAATAAAAATGCAATATAAACAAAGCAGCTTTAAGACAAATTTCCTTTTCAAGTAGGTTGTTGCTCCCAGGAAACTCCAAATATAAATTCTGAAGTCTTCAGTGAGAGCTTGGTTTTCTTATCTGAATTAATAATATTTCATTCAATAAATATTGTTGAGTGCTTCCTAAACATGAGTCTTTGAGGTCAGCTCTTGCAGAGATAAAAGTGATAAGCAAAGCATAGTCCCTGATCACAAAAAGCTAACAATACAACAAGGAAGATAAACAATACAAAAATAGCCATAATAGAAGCTAGAGTGAGAAAGCTGCTATATCAGAGATTCTGATAAACTATGGTAATGGTTCAAATAAAAGAAACAGAGTTTAATGTTGGCCAGTCATATGAGTATAGCACAACAGACAGCCAAGAAAAATGTATAAGGAGTAATTCATTTCGAGTAATTGGAAGACTAATGACCTCATTTCCAGATCCATTTATATGTTCTTACTTCCACTGATGCAATATGATTTAGACATTTAGGTAACATTCATTAGCATCAAACAAAATCAGATTTTACATTTGTTGGGTTTATTTAATCCATGGAGATGACGAAATCAAGCAAAATGAACCCAGTGTGAATTTTTAGTTTAAAATATCTTTCATTGTAGAATAAGACACAAAAATGCATTTAAGGTAGTCATTTCCTCATATATTTTTGCAATATTTTAATTAATCGTTTTATGAAAATAGAAGTATTATATGCTCCTTTTTATAGTTAAACATACATTGATGATATCAAAAAAATGTGATTTTAATGATCTTGACTATAATTTTTTCTTGTGTTTTCTTGTGTTTTCATCTTTAAGGAAAATGAAAATTTTATATAAACAATGAGTTTTATCAATAAAAATATTTGAAAGCATAGTTATGGGAAAGTACATTTTATTTAGAAATTTTATTGAAGATAAAATATATGCATGTATCATGTTTAATTCAATAATTTTTCACAAATTGAACAATACCATGAACATGTATCATGGTCAAGAAACAAAATATCAATTTCCCAAAAATCTCTTCTTCTATCCTTTTGCAGTTACTATCCCACATGGCTCAAGGATAAATACTATTCTGACCTCTAATGATATAGATTAAATTTGCTGAATTCAACCTGATACATATTATTGAGTAGTATATGTTTGTATTCACCTTTCTTTACTCAAAGCTTTGCTTATGAAACTAAATTATATTGTTCTATGTAGTTTTTATATAGTCTGTCTCACTGCCACATATTGTTTTATTGTGTGAACATATAGCAATATTTATATTCATTTTACTGTCTTTGAATTTTCCAATTTATGCCTACTTCAAATAGTACTGTTACTAAGATTCAAAAAGATGTTTTTAGGCACACACACACACACACACACACACGGTAAACTGAGGACTAGAATTTCTAAGTCATACAGTGTGCATTTAATTTTAGTAGATAACGCCAAACATTTCGAAGTTGATCATCACAATTCACACTCCTGAGAGCAGATTGTGAGAAACCAGGATGCAACATATGTGCACCAAAGCTGCTTCATTTTACCTACTCTGGTTGTTACATTTAACTAAAAAAAAGATTACCACCAATTAATTACATATTATTTTAGAAGTATTTTTGCCTTATCAATTTGTTGATAAAATTCTGCCAGATTTCTCAGGTATCCAGGGGATATCTATTGTATCAACTTATAATAGAGATTTTTAAAAAATATTTTAATCTAAATTACATCGATGTTACCTATTTTAACTTTTAATTTTTCTGTCATATTTCCAGAACTTATTGACTTCTTAAATAACTTTTTTTTGGCAGTGTCATTCATAAACTGTTACCAATCTATTTTATTTTATTATAGCAAAGTGTTTACGTAATTATGAAGGAAATGCATGCTTAATGTTATAGTTTTCTAATAATAAAGAAAATAATTGTCTATGAAAATTGTAGTGTGTTTTCTCCTAGTCATTATAACTTATGTTTTTAACAAACTGATAAATTCAGAAGATTATAAAAAGAAATTTTAAGGAATTACTTAAAATTTTATAATCAAGAAATATGAAGCAGAAATAGTACTAATGATTTCTTGAATTTCCATAATAATTTACAATTCAGCACAGGTTATTATTTATACTCATAATACATTTATATTAAAATACGTATTGGACCAGGAGCGGTGGCTCACGCCTGTAATCCCATCACTTTGGAAGGCCGAGGCGGGTGGATCACGAGAACAGGAGATCGAGACCATCCTGGCTAACACCGTGAAACCCCATCCGTACTAAAAGTACAAAAAAGTAGCCGGGCATGGTGGTGGGCACCTGTAGTCCCAGCTACTCGGGAGGCTGAGGCAGGAGAATGGCGTGAACCCAGGAGGCAGAGCTTGCAGTGAGCCAAGATCACGCCACTACACTCCAGCCTGGGGGACAGAGCAAGGCTCTGTCTCAAACAAAACAAAACAAAACAAAACAAAACAACAACAAAAAAAACTTATTGGAATACAAATTTTTGGAAGAGGGAGTTAGAGCAAGGAACAAAACATGGAACAAAATTCATTCTATTGCACTTACTTAAATTGTTGACTTTTATTATTTGCTATGAAATTCATCCTTTTATTAAACCATCTCAATATATAAAACTTCACTATTTATTATATTTTGTATTTTATAATTCATTTTATTTTGGTAAGATATATATATTGTTGTTTGCTTGTTTGTTTCAAAATGTTATCATTAAGTTGAGAAATAAATTTTTATATAGCTAAGAGACAGTAAAGATAGATGATAGGTAGATGGATAGCTAGATAGATATTCAATGATTGCTTGCCTGCAGTGTAAAAAATAACCTGAAAAATACACATGACCCGATCTAATATATAAAATGAGAATCTTCTGACAAAAAGTTACACATGAAATAAATTGCTCAGAGTAAATGTTGAAAGTGACTTCCCCCAGCCCCACAAAAAGACTGCACTGCTGTGACATGAGTAGTAGGTAAAATAAAGCCATCAATCTGCCATACGCCTTCCTCTTTTATTGTTTTGTGACCTCAGACAGGGAAGTTTCAAAAGTCATTATTTGATCGCACTCTTGGGAGCCTTCCATTTTCACCTAGTGAACTGCTTGATCATTTTCAGGGCAAAGAGAAGACAAACAGAGATGTTTGAACAAAAACAAAGCTACTGGGCTATAACTAGAACTACTTCTATGAGCTTGAGGTAGTAAGGGCTAGAAGTAGTTTCTTTCATTAAATGTTTAATTTTAAAATCATCTCTTTCTCTTTTATTTTTGGGAATCATATATCTGAGACAAATGTTGTTAATGGAAATGGGGTCCAGATTCACACCCCAAAAGAGGGTTCTTGGATCTCTCACAAGAAAGAATTTAGGGTGAATCCATAACGTCAAAGCAAGTTTATTTAGAAAGTAAAGAAATAAAGAATGGCTACTCCATAGACAGGGCAGCTCTGAGGACTGCTGGTTGCTTATTTTTATGGTTATTTTACATGCTGAACAAGGGATGGATTATTCATGCCTCCCCTTTTTAGATCATATAGGATAACTTCCTGATGTTGCCATGGCATTTCTAAACTGTCATGGCACTGGTGGGAGTGCAGCAGTGAGGATGGCCAGAGGTCACTCTCATGGCCATCTTGGTTTTGGTGGGTTGTAACCGGCTTCTTTACTGCAACCTGTTTTATCAGCAAGGTCTTTATGAACTGTATCTTGTGCTGACCTTCTATCTCATCTGTGACTAGGAATGCCCCAACCTGCTAGGAATGTAGCCCAGCATGTCTCAGCCTTATTTTACCAAGCCCCTACTCCAGATGAATACTCTGATTCAAATGTCTCTGACAATATGACCAATTATTAATCATTGATTATTTACATGTTTTAATATATTTGAAGGCTAATAGCACCACGACTGTGGTCCAAGTTACAAATCAATTGTTTTTAAAGTTTTAATAAAATATCATTCAATATACTCAATAAAATATGAAATAATCAAATAATATTGATTGATTGATATTTTATTGTTTTAGAGGAATGTCTAAGCCCATGAGTCTATAAAGAGTTAGAGAGGTGTGGATTAAAAAATGTGCTTTTCCTCATCCCACCGTTTTCTGGTCCTACCTAATCTAATTACCTATATGATTTTAGCTCAAATATAATTTCTTCAGGGAACCTTCTTTAACCCTACATTAACTCAAATTTATATGCAAATACCCTCTCACTTATTGTCTTTTCTTTATACTTTTTCATAATTAAAAATGTATAATTTAAATAAATGTTTGACTATTATCTTTCTTACCAAATGGTTAACTGTATATAGAGAGAGCGAGCTTACTCTCCAATATACTATAAATGCTGAACATAGTGAGTCGCATATAGGAAATAATCAATATATATTTGTTGAATGAATATATCTCCTTGTTTATGTTTCTACAATGACAGTGGAAGATAGATATATTTTATTTTTGTAAAATATCCAGTGCTGGAAAAAATCCCAATTATCATAATTATGTCTCACATTTGCAACATCCTTTCATCGTAAAAAGCATTTTCATATTTCCCTTAAACGTGAGAATTCTCAGAAAGGCTGTGGTGGGATCTTAACAAAATGGGGGTCTCTCAGTGTAACAAGACTCAAACTGTTGATCAAGATTGTGTCATAGAGAAAATGTCTTAAAATAATATTAATTAAATTAAAATTTTTATTAGTAAAATCAAAACTTTGGTAAATAAAATGAATTAAACTTAAGTGATACAGAATAATCGGGAAATTATAAGAAATAAAAGAGTTCATACTGAAAACATAGGTAGCGTTTAGTCAAATTAGGCTACTTGTTTACACATGAATCAAGAGAGTAAAAAGTGTATAAAATATACATTTATTTTGACAAGGTGAGTCTTCCAACAGATTTTCTTTGAAATAACACCAGTCCAACCAATAGTAGAGCTCAATTAGCTTTTCTTCTATCTGTATTTCCAGTTTATCTAACCAGCTCAGCAAGAAAGCCCTAGATTACTTTGTGTAAGCTGAGAAGTTAATAATATACAGAATAAACAAGGCTTTTAATAATTAACTGAATTATGTAATCTCTTGTCAAGTATAACCTAAATGTCTTTCATAAACTGATGAAAAAAGTATAATCTAGTTCACTATTATAGTTTTTCCTGGTTTTGAGTTCAAGAAAAAGCAACTCTGGTAGCAGTTTTCAGCTTGTAATTTTGATCAAGATTTTTTTGCAAAATCTCTACTGATTTTTTTTTTTTTTTTGCAAAAATCAATAGTTCTCTATTTTCTGAAAAGAATTTGTAAAGAAATAAGAAAATAGAGAAATATTAAAATAATTTTTTATGAAAATAAGAAATAGCTAACCCCAAGACACCAAATTTGGTAAAAAGGTAACTATGTTCCAGTGAAGCAAAGTTTTAGCACCCACAGTAAATGGTAATATGTTGGGGTTCAATCAGGCTGGTGGGAAAAGCATTAGAGCTGGTTATAGATTCAAATCTTCTTGGAAGGCCGAGAAGCCGAGAAGTTCACATAACTTCGGTAATAGATATTGTTGAAGACAATCTGATATTTACCTTTAGTTAAACAAATTTAAGTAGTAATAAAGGAAGGCAGAGTAGTTTACCTAGCTTGCTTGTTTACTCATATGATCTTAAAACTAACCTTTGATGTACCGTGGGTGCTTAAGTGCTTTTTCCTTGGGAAGTCCGCAATGTCAATTACCCTCTAATGGTGTTGACTCAAGCTTTTGTTAATTAATCTTACTGAATAAATGTGAGTCTGACTAGCTGATCAAAGCCAAGTTGCAACTGTTTACAGAACTCAGCAGGGAGTGTGCGAGCAGCTCAGACCCTCAGCTGGACTGGGAAAGCAGAAAATCTGCGTGTCAGTGTACTTTATTTATCCATCGCCGAATCAGGAGTCTGCAAGGGAGAGACTCCCCACAGCCGGTGCCCGCTCGAGAGGAGCGCTGCCACAGTAATGTGACTAAGAAGCTTACACAGAGACTCAAAAAGCCATACTGTCAGGATGAGGAACAAAGTCTATATTGCCCATCCTAAATTTTTTGCCATTGTGAAAAGGAGATACAGATAGTGATAGCAGGAGAGAGCCTGGCTCTGATACTGAAAATGAAAGGAAGTAAGGTTAATGATGAATCAAATGGCAAATTCCTATCTGGAAGACGCATTCTTACAGTGGTGGGGGAGGAAATCAGTTTCATTTACTTATGAAAATAAACTCACAGTTTTATTTTTCCTGAAGACCAAATTTAAGTTCAGAATGAAGGCTAATCATACACACAGAACCTAGGATTGTAAGAATAGTTCAACGTTTCCTGAAACAATCCTTCACAAATCCTTGAAAGATCTTGCTTTAAACTGATGGTCTTGTAAATTATCACTGCCAATTATAATGAATACTTACAAAAAGAAATAGCTCATGATGTAAACAACTATGCTACTTAAATAAAGAGAATAATAAAAATTGATCAGTTAGTAATCAGTTTTGGAACAAGGACCTAAAAAGTAATGACCTAAGATCAAAATAAATTTCTGTAGCATGAACAAATTTGGAGGTTAGCACACAGATCATTTAGACTATATATTTTATACTATGTTTTTATTGTATCTTTTCTATGTTTAGATACATTTAGATATATGACATGGCTTCGCTGTGTCTCCCCCCAAATCTCATCTTGAATTCTAGTTCCCATAATCTCCACATGTGGTGGGAGAGACCAAGTGGTAGGTAATTAAATCATGAGGGCGGTTACTCTCATGCTGTTCTTGTGATAGTGAGTTCTCACCAGAAGTTCTGGTTTTATAAAAAGATCACCTTTCCACCTTTTGCTCAAAATCTCACCCTGTGAAGAAAGACATGTTTGTTTGTCCTCTAGCATGATTGCGTTTCCTGAAGCCTCCCAGTCATACTGAGCTGTAAGTCAGTTAAAACTCTTTCCTTTATAAATTGCCCATTCTCAGGTATGTCCTTATAGCAACGTGAGAATGCGCCAATAAAATATATAAATACCATGATTTTACAGTTTGCATACACAGGATAATTGCAGAGACTCCAGTAATATGTCATTGTATAACTGGAGAACCTATAAAAACTTCAGGTAAGAAGCAGAATAGGCCAGGCACAGTGGCTCACACCTGTAACCCCAGTGTGTCTGGAATTGGTAGGTTCTTGATCTGGCTAACTTCAGGAATGAAGCCATGGACCCTCGCCCTCAGTGTCACAGTTCTTAAAGATTGTGTGTCCTGATTTTGTTCCTCCAGATGTTCAGATGTGTCCAGAGTTTCTTCCTTCTGGTGGGTTCGTGGTCTCATTGACTTCAGGAGTGAAGCTGCAGACCTTCATGGTGAGCGTTACAGCTCATAAAAGCAGTGCTGACCCAAAGAGTGAGCAGCAGCAAGATTTACTGCAAAAAATGAATGAACAATGTTTCCACAGTGTGGGGGTTGCCCCTGATGGCTGGGCAGCCTGCTTTTATTCCCTTATCTGGCCCCACCCACATCCTGCTGATTGGTCCATTTTACAGAGTGCTGATTGGTCTGCTTTACAGAGAGCTGATTGGTACAATTTGACAGAGCGCTGATCAGTGTGTTTACAAACCTTTAGTTAGACACAGAGCGCTGATTGGTGCATTTACAATCCTTTAGCTAGACAAAAAAGTTCTACAAGTCCCCACCAGATTAGCTAGACACAAAGTAGACATAGAGCACTGACTGGTGCCTTTAGGAACCTTTAGCTAGACACAGAGCACTGATTGGTGCATTTACAATCCTACAGCTAGACACAAAAGTTCTCCAGTCCCCACCAGATTAACTAGATAGGGAGTGCTGATTGGTGCATCCACAAACCCGGAGCTAGACACAGAGTGCTGATTGGTGCATATACAATCCTCCAGCTAGACTTAAAAGTTCTCCAAGTCCCCACCTGACTCAGAAACCCAGCTGGCTTCCCCTAGTGGATCCGCTCAGGCCGGGGGCGGAGCTGCCCGCCAGTTTGGCACTGTGCACCCTCACTCTTCAGCCCTTGGGCAGTCAATGGGACTCTGAGACCAGGAGCAGAGGGTGGTGCCCACTGGGAAGGCTCTGGTCCCACAGGAGCCGCCCACCAGGGCGGGTGGGCAGCAGGTTCCGAGCCCTGCCCCTCCCAGAGGCGGCTGAGGTCCACAGAGAATTAAAGCAGCACCAGCGGGCCGGCAGTGCTGGGGCACCCGGGCAAACCTCAGCAGTTGCTGGCCCAGGTGCTAAGCCCCTCACTCCCTGGGGCGTTCTGAGTGTGGCCGGCGGAGCCCGCGCCCACCCGCAAGTCAGGCTGGCCCAAGAGCGCTGCGGGCAGCCCCAGTTCCCACCCGCACCTGTCCCTCCACACCCACCTGCCAGCAGAGGGAGCCTGCTCCAGGCATGGACCAGCCCCAGAGAGGGGCCTCCACAGCACAGCGAGGGGCTGAAGGGCTCCTCCATCACAGCCAGATTGGATGCCCAGGCCCAGGAGGCACCCAGAGCAAGGGAGGGCTGCTAGCACATGTCGCCTCTCAGCAGCTCTTTGAGATGCCAAGGTGACCAGATCACCTGAGGTCAGGAGATCAAGACCAGCCTGACCAACATGATGAAACCCCATGTCTACCAAAAATTCAAAAATTAGCCATGTGTGGTGGCATGCGCCTGTAATCCCAGCTAATCCCAGCTATTCGGGAGACTGGGACATGAGAATTGCTTGAACCTGGGAGGTGGAGGTTGAAGTGAGCTGAAATCATGCCATTGCACTCCAACCTGAGCAACAGGAGCAAAACTCCGTCGCGCAAAAAAAAAAAAAAAAAAAAAAAAAAAAGCGAGAGAAGTAGAATAAATATTTGTAGGTGTAACCCAAAATAAAGGCTTCCTTTAATAAAGACGATCTGAATGCACAAGGATCCAGAAGAGTCAACTCTAAGCCAGCAAAGGTAATTGGCTTCAAAGACATATAAACAGAAAACTTGTACTGCAAGGCAAGAATACTATTTTACTTACAAAGAATAAAAAGAATGAAAACTGATCTGACACTGCTCTAGAACAATGGCCGAAGCTAAAGAGAGTGGAACATTTTATTTTAATTTCTCAAGGAGAAGAGAAAATTCACCCAATAATTTTATACATTAACAAATATAGTAATGTAATGCATTATAATGTTTCAGTCACCAACAGAACATAAATACAACAGTGGGCTCACACAATTATAATGGAGCTGAAAAATACTCATTATCCTGTGATATCCTAGCCATTTTACCATAATAGCACAATGCATTATTCATGTGCTTGTGGTGATGTTAGTGCAAACTTATTGTACTGGCAGTCATATAAAATGATAGCACATACAATTATGTACAGTTGACTATATTACTGGTTTACACAGTTTCTATACTATACTTTCATCATTATTTCAGACTTTACACCTACTTACAAAAAAAAAAAGTTAACTGTAAAAGAGCCTCAGGTAGTCCTTCAGGAGGTATTCCAGAAGAAAGCATTGTTATCATAGGAAATGACCCCTTCGTGCGAGTTATTGCCCTTGAAGACCTTCCAGTGGGAGAAGATGTGGAGGTGGGAGCCAATAATATCGATTATACTGACTCCATGTAGGCCTAGACTAACATGTGTGTCGTGTCTTAGATTTTAAGGAAAAATTTTGAATCTTTAAACAAATTAAAAATGGGAAAAGTACTTACAGAAGAATATACACAAAATTTTGTGTGGTTGTACAAATGCTAAGGTTATTACAAAAGAGTTAAAAAGTTAAAAAAGTAAAACTCTAAAGTTAGGGACTCTAAAGTAAAAAAATGTTACAGTAAGCTAAGATTAATTTATTATTCAAAAATAATTTTTAAAAATACATTTAGTGTAGCCAAAGTGTACAGTGTTTGTAAAGTCCACATAGTGTACAGTAATGTCTTAGGCCTTCACATTCACTCAGCAGTCACTCACTGACTCACCCAAAGTAACTTCTAGTCCCACAAGCTCCATTCATAAGTGCCCTATGCTTATGTACTATTTTTTATCTTTTATACTATACTTTTGCTGTATCTTTTCTATGTTTAGATAAATTTACATATACAGATACCATGATTTTACAGTTTGAATACACTATTTAGTACAATAACATGCTATACAGGTCTATTGCCTAGGAACAATAGGCTCTACTATATAATCCAGGTGTGTAGTAGGCTGGACCATCTGCATTTGTGTAATTGCACTCTATGATATCTGAACAAAGAAAATCACCTACCAATGCTTTTCCTAGAATGTATCCTCATCATCATGTGATGCATAACTGTACACAAAAGCAACAGAAAATAGTTTTCACTCTGCTAAGAACATAGAACCATTATTCCCAATAAACTTTTAGTGAAACTCCTAGAAGAACCAAGCCAAGCAAGACGTAACTTAAAAAATCAACAAAATGGTTGAGTGCAGTGGCTCACACCTATAATCATGGTGCTTTGGGATGCCAAGATGGGTGGAGGGCTTAAACCCAGGAGTCTGAGACCAGACAGGGCAAGGGCAACGTTGCAAACCCTGTCTCCACAAAAAATACAAAAACTTAGCCAGGCATGGTGGCATGCACCTGTAGTCCCAGCTACCTGGAAAGCTGAGGTGGTAGGATCACCTGAGCCCGAGTGGATGAGGCTGTAGTGAGCTGTAAGCACACCACTGCACTCCAGCCTGGGTGACAGAGTGAGACACTGCTTCAAAAGAAAAACAAAAAAAACAAGAACAAAAGACTGGCTGTGGCCAGGTGCAGTGGTTCACACCTGTAATCCCAGCATTTTGAGAGGCCAAGGCAGGCAGATCACCTGAGATAAGGAGTTTGAGACCAGCCTGCCTGGCCAACATGGAGAAACCCTATCTCTAGTAAAACTAAATTAGCCAGGCGTGGTGGCAGGGACCTGAAATCCCAGCTACTTGGGAGGCTGAGGTAGGAGAATCACTTGAACCTGGGAGGTGGAGGCTGTAGTGAGCTGAGATCATGCCACTCACTCCATCCTGGACGACAGAGCAAGACTCGCTCTCAAAAAAAAAAAAAAAGAAAGAAAGAAAAAAGACTGCTTGTAAGTAGGCAGTTTACTTAACTCAAGGAGCAAGACAAAAACGCTGTGATTTTGTTTGCAGAATACAACATAAGAGGTATATTCTCAGACGAAATAAAATGATATAACAAAAAAATTGGGAGGGGAGAGAAAGAATAATATGAGAAGTAGAGAAAAAAAACTTATTCTACTTTTTGCTTTTTGCTTGTCTGTGTTTCTGGAATCTGTGGCTGGTCATTAATGAATTTTGGGAATCCTCATTCTGTTTCCAAAATATCAGGAGTTTGGCTAAGTCCTGCTGCTCACCACACAGGAACCCAATCACTGAGACAAAGTGTATTCCCAAGAAAGAAGCCTTATCCAGGTGTTGCAGGTCAGGCAATGGGAGCTCAGTCTCAAATCCATCTCCCTGACTGACTAAAACTAAGGGTTTATATAGCAGGGAAGAAATGTGTAAGAAAACAAGAACTTGGTGGTGGGGGTGTGGCAAGAATACATCTGGTGCTGTCATCTGGTGAGTTTCAGTTCTTTGATACTTTTATTGACAGGCATGAAGGTCCTTTCCTGAGGAAGGAACTCGGATAAAACAAATACAGCTTTTAACAGCAGAAGGGTAAATTTCCATTTTTATCCAAAAGAACAGTCTATAAGACTATTGGGCCAGTTTCAATTATCTTTTCAAACACAATTTTTTACTACCTCATCGTTTTCCATTCATCTTCTGGGTTATAATGACATATATGTTAGATTATTTGATATTTAAAAATAGTACTTTCTCATGACAGAGCCTGGAAGTTTCTTGATTCTCTTTGTTCGGTATATTATAGAAAGGTTCCATGAGTTCTGCCTCAAGAGTGAGGTTTTCTTAATACTGCTGCTCCAACCTCTGTCTCTATTCCAGGGCAGAATCTAAGGTACAGGTAAATTCCCTTCACCTCCTCCTGTAGCAGTTGAACTCTTACATGTGTCCATGGGTGCTTGTGACCAGCCAGTTTCTAGTCCATTTTCCAGAACCTGCATACTTCGATTTGAATCAGTGCAAGAACCTCAGCATGAAAAGATTGTCTGCTCATATCCTCCCACCATATGACAGATGAATTTTAGATAATATCATTATAGAGCATGAAGGAGTGACAGCTGACCTTTGCCTGGGATTAGGTCAGGAACTGGGATGTGGGTGGAATTTTTTCTTCCCTCCAAGTTGATCTTCACTTCTCAGGAGAGCAGGCCCTGATCTGGGGCATGGGAATGTTGTTTGCTTCTCCTCCTGCATCCCATGTAGTTTAATTCTTCTTGAGAAGGGTCTAGGGCACCAGCTGGTTTTATGCCAGTATTTCAATCATGCAGAGCTCAGAAGACATTTGGCCTTCTACAGTTACTCCTGCTCTGTCTTCAAGTCTTAGCAAGCCTTACAAAACCACCACAGGCAGCTCCCTCAGGTCCCCTGACCTTCCTCCAGTCTTTTTGTTTGTTTGTTTGTTTTGAGCACTTAACAGAAGCCTGTGGGCAAAAAGCTAAAGAGTGGAGCCTTCTCCCCTTGTCTTTGGACTCCCAGGGATGCTAATCTGACACTGTAGCTCACAGTCGGTCTTTAAATATTTGTTAATATGTGAGCTGTTTTCTTCTTATCCATAATAAAAATAAATTTTATACCAGAACTTATTCATTCATTCTTTTTAAGATTTGTAATACAAAATAAAATCAATAATATAAGAAGGAAGCTAATATCCTACTAAAGGCTTTTTAGAGTGTTTATTAAGCTCATTATTTTGAAATAATTTTAGAAGTTAAAAAGAGAAAATAGTCCAGAGTGTTTTCATATATACTCTGTACCTACCCTGTTCTAATGTTCACATCTTACATAACAACAGCACATTGGTCAAAAACTACTAATTAAACCTTACATATTATTTAGGTTTCTCCACTTTTCTACTAATGTCTTTTTTACATTTCCTAGATATAACATTGTATTTCTCTTAGTCTCCTTAAACCAACACGTGTGTAACAATTTTAACTTCTATGTCTGTAATTGATAATGTTATAGACATGCTACTCAGTAACTAAACTTGATATTTCATAAGTTTTTCTTTTAAAACTCTTGTACAAAATTTTATCTCAATCTGTATTTTTCTTCAAATTGCATCTTTTGTTTTAGCATTTTTAGTGTTCTATATTATCACAAATTATTACTACTAATTTACATCTAGTTAATTTAAAATAACGAAGCCTAACTTTAAAAATAAATCACCTATTTTTTTCTTTCGTGAATTAAAAAAAATCAAAAATATAAAGATTAATTTGAAGAAACGTAAGGTTATCTCAAGTACCTTTTGTTTTAAGACCATCTGGCAAAAAAGGTATTTTTAGTTTAAAAAGGAGGAAAAAAGCTCACTAATTTTGCACATTTTACACCACATACTGTGTATCATTAACATCTCATACAGTAGAAATTTCTAATATCTTAAGCATTAGGTAATAAAAGTTATTAAAAGATTTTTTTTTCAATTTTACAAAAACACCAGCTTATCTTTCAGGATATAATAGCATAAACTTCAGTTTACCAGTTTTTCCCCTCTAAGTACAACTAAATACCCTGAAAAAATTTTACTTAATTTAATAGACAGTCATAAATGGAATCTGAAAGGTTTAAAACTCTACTGTATAAGGACCTCGGGACCTGAAGAAACACATGATGAGTTACCTTGGTTTTATCTTTATCTCCTAAATATCCAGGCTGGACAATATGGGCAACAAGGGAAATGACAACCCAGAAATACTAGTAGGTATAGACACCCCCCAGCCCGACACACACACTCCCCTAAAGAAAGAGAGAAGGAAAGAGAGGAGAGGGAGAGAAGAAATGTCTACATTCTCTGACTAAAATTCCTACGAAAGGGAAAGCCCAGCCACAGCAGTGCTAGCAGAGGAATGGGTGCTAACCCATCCCTCCTTCACATCTATTGGCAGCAGCAGGCCAATCTTTCACAGTGATATGGGTGAGGCAGGGAAGTGCTGGGTAGAGAAAGGTAGGGCACCTGGCTAAGGGTCCACCCTCAGGCCTGTTCCCACAGACCGAGGTGAGGACAGGCACTCCTGTTTTCATGCCCAAATGCTGTGTTTTCCAAGACCACTCTGGTCTGCCACGCCCCCATACCATATCTATAAAAACCCTGAGACCCTAGCAGGCAGACACAAGCAACTGAACGTCAAGAGAAGTAGAGGAGCAGAAGAACACATCAGCACAAGAACACACGTACAGACTCCAGCAAGCCGTCAATGGCAGAATGATGCAGACAATGTAGAATTCTGCCAAGTGTGGTCAGAAGACAGTCTGGCTGCTGGGCAGCCTGACTCCAAGGAAAAACCACTTTCCCACTCTATCCCCTTTCTGGCCTCCCCATTCACCTTGCTGAAAGCTATCTCTACTCAATAAAACCTTGCATTCATTCTCCAAGCCCATGTGTGATCCGATTTTATCGGTACACTAAGGAAGAACCCAAGATACAGAAAGCCCTCTGTCCTTGCAATATGGCAGAGAATCTAATAGAGCTGATTAACACAAGCCACCAGCAGATGACTAAACTGAAAGAGCACACTGTAACACATTCCTAATGGGGCTTCAGGAGCTATAAACACTCAACTCTAGATGCTGCCTTGGGGTCAGAGCTCATGCTCCCCATGGCCTGCTTGTCCGCCTGCTCCCCCTAGAGGTTTTGAGCAGTGGGGCATCAAAGAAGTGAGCCACACTGCCATTGCATGTACTGAGAGGGAGACAAGGGAACTTTTCCCATTTCAGCAGCAATGGCATCAATGTAACCTGGGCAGCCAGCACATTTCCTTCCCACAACCACTCGCAGTAGCAGTCCCAATTCACCCACAGCAGTGGCAACCAGGACCCAGACAGTCTTACCCAACTTTTGTCCCATAAACTTAGTAAGCAAGAGGAGCCCATCTGCCTACACTGGTGGCACCAGCAAGCCTGCATGTCCCTGTCCTTTACTCAACAGCAGAAAATCTATGACGCGAGTTTCACAATCTTCCAGCCAATAGCATAGAGCCAGCCAGACTTGAAAACATATTGTACTCCACTTAGAAGCAGCAAAAGATCAAGACCAGGAGTCTTCCAGCTCTTTGATAAACAGCAGAAGGGAACTCAGGGTCAGTATATCTCAGCTCTTTACCAAGTGTCAAAAGGTGGCCTAAGTAGGCACTTCTCTCCCATGCTGGCATCAGCAAACGTATAGTGGGAACACCCCCTACAATAGGTGGTCAAAAAACAGGCCAGAGTGAATGCTTTCCATCCATGAGTCCAAGAGTCCTAATTCCCCAAAGCCACATAATGACAATGGGTGGCTAATAATTGTCTTCTGTCTCTGTAGATGACACCAGCAGGGATCTAGCAAGAATTCAAGCAGAGTTGGAAGAATTAAACAGACCAGAATAGCATTTCAGAGGCCCAGAAAACTAATTTTTTATTGTAACTGCCATCCACAGCAGTAGGTCACAACCTACAAGCTAAATCTAAACAAAAAGGTTAGCTTGTAAAATAGAATTAAACAGTATGAGGAGTATCCCAAGATAATATTCAAAATGACAGAGAATGCAATAAAAATGACTCATTATACCAAGAACAAGTAAGATTACAACTTGAATTAGAAAGATATTCAACAGATGCAAATACTGAGATGAATCAGATATTGAAACTCTCTGACAAAGATTTTAAAGAAGACATTACAAACTGCTTCAATAGGTAATTATGAATTCCCTTGAACGAAAGGTAAAAATACAAAGTTTTAGCAAAGAAATTGAAGCTATAAGAAAAAGCCAAATAGAAATTTAAAAATTTAAAATAATAATAATTGGGGAAAAAAACATTGTCTTTTCAACAGATGGTGCTGGAACAACAGGATAGCCACATGACCAAAAAAAAAGAAAGAAAGAAGGGAGGGAGGAAGAGAGGGAGGAGGGAAGGAAGGAGAGAAGAAAAGAAGAAATGAAGGAAGGAATAAGGGAAGGGAAGAAAAGGGAAGGAAGGGGAAGGGGAATGGGTGGGGGGAAAAGGCAAAGAGGAAGAAGGGGAGGAGGAGGGGAGGGAAGGGGGAGGGAGGAAAGGGGGAGAGTTAGGGGAGGGGTGGGAGAGGAGGGGAGAGGAGGGAAGGGAAGGGAGAGACACAGACACAGACCTTATACCTTTCACAAAAATTAACTCAAATAAATCATGGACCTGAACGTTACGTTAAGGAACTGATTCCTGCCAACAACCTAAATGCACTTAGAAATGAATTCTTTCCTAATTAAGACTCCATAAGAGAATTCAGCCCAGCTGATATCTTAAATTTAACCTTTTGAAATCCTGAGCCTAAAAATTATTTGAGTTATGCCTGAATTTCTGATGTACATAACTGTATTGTTTTAAATCACTGTGTTATACCATAATAGAAAACTAATACAAGCATCTTTATATACATAAAACAAATAACTATTTAAAAAATAAACAACTGCTGTTTATTTAGCAATTACTAGCCCAAAACTACTAAGTGAAAACAGACAAATTTGGACAGTCTATTTTTTTCAATTGTGTGACTCTTATGCATTCTAATGTAATTCACTAATAAGGTAGACACAAAAATTTATTTGGCATATTGAATCATTGCATTTATAGTAAATATTAGAAAATTATAAGTTCCTCTTCCATTTTAATTTAAGTGGTTGGTTATAAATAACTTTTAAGTTTGATAACTGGGCAATTTACAAAAGAAAGAGGTTTAAAGGACTTAAAGTTTCACGTGGCTGGGGATGCCTCACAATCATGGTGGAAGGCAAGGAGGAGCAGGTCATGCCTTATACGGATGGCATCAGGCAAAGAGAGAGAGCTTGTGCAGGGAAACTCCCAATTTTAAAACAATCACATTTCATAAGACTTATTCACTATCATGAGAACAGTATGGGAATGACCTGCCCCCATGATTCAATTAGCTTCCACAGGGCCCCTTCCCACAATACGAAGGGAATTATGTAGGAATTAAGGAACCTGCAAGATGAAATTAGGGTGGGGACACAGAGTCAAACAATATCATTCCATGCCTTGCCACTTACAAATCTCAAGTCTTAACATTTCAAAACCAATCATGCCGTCCAACAGTCCCCCAAAGTCTTAACTCATTCCAACATTAAATCAAAAGTCCACAGTACAAAATCTCATCTGAGACAAGGCAAGTCCATTCTGTCTATAAGCCCGTAATATCAAAATCAAGTTAGTTACTTGCTAGATACAATGGGGGTACAGGAATTGGTATATACAGCTGATCGGAATGGGATAAATTGTCTAAATAAAATGGGATAAAATAATAAATAAATGGGATAAAAGTCTAAATTCCTTTGACTATATGTCCTACATCCAGGTCACGTTGATGCAAGAGGTAAGTTCACATGGTCTTGTGCAGCTCCGCCCTTGCAGCTTTGCAGTGTACAGCAGCCCTCTCAGCTGCTTTCATGGGCTACCGTTGAGTGTCTGCAGCCTTTTCCAGGTGCACAATGCAAGCTGTCAGTGAATCTACCATTCTGGGGTCTAGAGCATGGTGGCCCTCTTCTCACAGCTCAACTAGGCAGTGTCCAATAATGACTCTCTGTGGGGACTCCAATTCTACATTTTCCTTCTGCATGACCCTAGCAGATGTTCTCCATAACGGCTCTGCTCCTGCAACCAACTTCTGCCTGGGCATCCAGGCATTTCCATACGTCCTCTGAAATCTAGGCAGAGGTTCCCAAACCCCAGTTCTTGATTCTTGTGCACTCACAGGTTCAACAGCACATGGAAACTACCAAAGTTTGGAGTTTGCACCCTCTGGAGCCATGGACCAAGCTCTACATTGGCCCCTTTCAGCCATGGCTGGAGTAACTGGGACACAGGGCACCAAATTCCTACACAGCACACAGCACAGAGACTCTGCATCCAACCCATGAAACCATTTTTTCCTTGTAGGCCTCCAGGCCTGTGATGGGAGGGGTTGCCATGAAGACCTCTAACATACCCTGGAGGCATTTTCCCTATTGTCTTGGGGATTAACATTTCATTCCTTGTTTCTTATGCAAATTTCTGCAGCAGGCTTGGATTTCTTCTCAGAAAGTGGGTTTTTCTTTTCTATCAAATTGCCAGGCTGTAAATTTTCTGAACTGTTTTGCTCTGCTTCCTTTATAAAACTGAATGCCTTTAATAGCACCAAGTCAACTCTTGAATGCTTTGTTGCTTAGAAATTTCTTCTGCTAGATACCCTAAATAATCTCTCTCAAGTTCAAAGTCTCACAAATCTCTAGGGCAGGGGAAAAATGTCACCAGTCTCTTTGCTAAAACATAACAAGAAACACCTTTGCTCCAGTTCCCAACAAGTTCCTCATCTCCATCTGAGACCACCTCAGCCTGGATTTCATGGTCTATATCATTGTCAGCATTTTCATCAAAGCTATTCAACAAGTCTCTAGGGAGTTCTGACCTTTTCCACCTTTTCCTGTCTTCTTCTGAGCCCTCAAAACTGTTCCAACCCCTGCCTGTTAGCCAGTTCCAAAATCACTTCCACATTTTCAGGTATCTTTTCAGCAGCACTCCATTCTACTGGTACTCTACTGGTACCAATTTACTGTATTAGTCCATTTTCATGCTGTTGTTAAAGACATACCAAAGACTGGGCAATTTACAAAATAAAGAGGTTTAATGGACTTACAGTACCATGAAGATGGGGAGGTCTCAGAATCTTGGTGCAAGGCAAGGAAAAACAAGTCATGTCTTACATGGATGACAGCAGGCAAAGAGAAAGAACTTGTGGATGGAGACTCCTGTTTTTAAAGCCATCACATTTCATGAGACTTATTCAGTATCATGAGAACAGCATGGGAAAGTCTCATCCTCATGATTCAATTATCTCCTACCAGGTCCCTCCCACAACCAGTGAGAATTATGGGAGCTACAAGATGTGATCTGGGTGGGGACACAGAGTCAAACTGTATCAGAGGTGACTGGAGCATGAGGGCAGATTTATCCCTTGCTGTTCTTGTGATAGTGAGTTCTCATTAGTTCTGATGGTTTAAAAGTGTGTGGCACTTCCCGCTTTGTTCTCTGTCTCTTCTGCCACCATGTGAAGATGTGCTTGCTTCCCCTTCACCCTTCCACCATAACTGTAAGTTTCCTGAGGCCTCCCAGACATGCCTCCTGTGCTGCCTGTGGAACTATGAGTCAATTAAACCACTTTTCTTTATACATTACTCAGTCTTTTGTAGTTCTTTATAGCATTGTGATAACAGCGTAATACAGAAAACTGGTACCAGGTAAGTGGGGCACTGCTACAATGATGCTGAAAAATGTGGAAGCAACTTTGAAACTGATTAACAGGCAGAGGCTGGAACAGTTTGAAGGACACAGAAAAAGACAGGAAGATGAGGGTACGTTTGGAACTTCCTAGAGACTTTTTGAATGGTTGTGACCCAAATGCTGATAGTGACATGGACAATGACATCCAAGCTGAGGTGGTCTCAGATAAAGATGAGAACTTATTAGGAAATTGAGTAAAGGTCAAACTTCTTTAGCTTTACCAAAGAGATTGGCAGGATTGTGCCTTTGCTCTAGGGATCTGTGGAACTTTAAACTCGAGAGAAACGATTTAGGGTATCTGGTGGAAGAAATTTCTAAGCAGCAAAGTATTCAGAAGTGGTCTTGTTGCTTCTAAAAGCCTATGACCATCTGCATAAGCAAAGAGAATTTATCTTTAAAAGGGAAGCAGAGCATAAAAGTTTGGAAAATTTGCAGCCTGATCATGGAGTAGAAATGAAACACCCATTTTTGGGGGGAGGAATTCAAGGCTGCAGAAATTTGCATAAGTAAAAAAGAGCCAAATATTAGTAGCCAAGATAATGGGGAAAATGCCTCCAAGGTATTTCAGAGACCTTCATTGCAGCCCCTCCCATCACAGGTCCATAGGCTTAGGAGGGAAAAACGGTTTTGTGGGACAGGCCAAGGGCCCCACTGCTCTGTGCAGCTTCAGGACATGGCACCCTGAATTCCAGACACTCC
>NW_012105675.1:187037-191281 GCF_000951045.1 Mandrillus leucophaeus | reverse complement strand
CCTGCCTGTTAGCCAGTTCCAAAATCACTTCCACATTTTCAGGTATCTTTTCAGCAGCACTCCATTCTACTGGTACTCTACTGGTACCAATTTACTGTATTAGTCCATTTTCATGCTGTTGTTAAAGACATACCAAAGACTGGGCAATTTACAAAATAAAGAGGTTTAATGGACTTACAGTACCATGAAGATGGGGAGGCCTCAGAATCTTGGTGCAAGGCAAGGAAAAACAAGTCATGTCTTACATGGATGACAGCAGGCAAAGAGAAAGAACTTGTGGATGGAGACTCCTGTTTTTAAAGCCATCACATTTCATGAGACTTATTCAGTATCATGAGAACAGCATGGGAAAGTCTCATCCTCATGATTCAATTATCTCCTACCAGGTCCCTCCCACAACCAGTGAGAATTATGGGAGCTACAAGATGTGATCTGGGTGGGGACACAGAGTCAAACTGTATCAGAGGTGACTGGAGCATGAGGGCAGATTTATCCCTTGCTGTTCTTGTGATAGTGAGTTCTCATTAGTTCTGATGGTTTAAAAGTGTGTGGCACTTCCCGCTTTGTTCTCTGTCTCTTCTGCCACCATGTGAAGATGTGCTTGCTTCCCCTTCACCCTTCCACCATAACTGTAAGTTTCCTGAGGCCTCCCAGACATGCCTCCTGTGCTGCCTGTGGAACTATGAGTCAATTAAACCACTTTTCTTTATACATTACTCAGTCTTTTGTAGTTCTTTATAGCATTGTGATAACAGCGTAATACAGAAAACTGGTACCAGGTAAGTGGGGCACTGCTACAATGATGCTGAAAAATGTGGAAGCAACTTTGAAACTGATTAACAGGCAGAGGCTGGAACAGTTTGAAGGACACAGAAAAAGACAGGAAGATGAGGGTACGTTTGGAACTTCCTAGAGACTTTTTGAATGGTTGTGACCCAAATGCTGATAGTGACATGGACAATGACATCCAAGCTGAGGTGGTCTCAGATAAAGATGAGAACTTATTAGGAAATTGAGTAAAGGTCAAACTTCTTTAGCTTTACCAAAGAGATTGGCAGGATTGTGCCTTTGCTCTAGGGATCTGTGGAACTTTAAACTCGAGAGAAACGATTTAGGGTATCTGGTGGAAGAAATTTCTAAGCAGCAAAGTATTCAGAAGTGGTCTTGTTGCTTCTAAAAGCCTATGACCATCTGCATAAGCAAAGAGAATTTATCTTTAAAAGGGAAGCAGAGCATAAAAGTTTGGAAAATTTGCAGCCTGATCATGGAGTAGAAATGAAACACCCATTTTTGGGGGGAGGAATTCAAGGCTGCAGAAATTTGCATAAGTAAAAAAGAGCCAAATATTAGTAGCCAAGATAATGGGGAAAATGCCTCCAAGGTATTTCAGAGACCTTCATTGCAGCCCCTCCCATCACAGGTCCATAGGCTTAGGAGGGAAAAACGGTTTTGTGGGACAGGCCAAGGGCCCCACTGCTCTGTGCAGCTTCAGGACATGGCACCCTGAATTCCAGACACTCCAGCACCAGCTGTAGCTAAAAGGGGCCAACATACAACTTGGGCCATTGCTTCAGCGGGGCAAGCTTCAAGCTTTGGCAGCTTCCATGTGGTGTTGGACCTACAGGTACACAAAAGGCAATAACTGATATTTGGAGTCTCCGCCTAGATTTCAGAGGATGTATGGAAACACCTGAATGTCCAGCAGAAGTCTGCTGCAGGGACGAAGCCCTCATGGAGAACCTCTACTAGGACAATGCAGAGGGGAACGGTGAGGTCGGAGGCCCCCTGACAGGGTCCCCACTGGGGCACTCTCTAGTGGAACTGTGAGAAGAGGGCCACTGTCCTCTAGACCCCAGAATTGTAGACTGACCCACAGACTGTACCATGCACCTGGAAAAGCTGCAGGCACTCAATACCAGCCCATGAAAGCAGTTGTGAGGGCTGTACCCTGCAGAGTCATGAGGTAGGAGCTGCCCAAAGCCTTGGAAGCCCACCCCTTGCATCAGTGTGCCCTAGGTGTGAGCAGTTGAGTCAAAGGAGATTATTTTGGAGCTTTAATATTTAGTTACTGCCCTTCTGGGTTTTGGACGTGAATGGGGCCTGTAGCCCCTTTGTTGTGGCCAATTTCTCTCACTTGGAATAAGAGCATTTACCCAATGACTGTACCTGCATTGTTACTTGGAAGTAATTAACTTGTTGTTGATTTTACAGGCTCATAGGCAGAGAAGACTTTTCTCAGACAAGACTTTGGACTTGGAATTTTGAGTAAATGCTGGGATGAGTTATGACTTTGGGGGACTGTCAGGAAGGCATAATTTGTCTTTTGAAACATGAGAAGAACATGAGATTTGGAAGGAGCCAGAGGCAGAATGATATGGTTTCGCTCTATGTCCCCACCCAAATCTCATGTTGAAATGTAATTCCTAATGTTGGGGCAGGGACCTGGGGGGAGGTGATTGGATCATGGGGAAGGATTTACCCTTTACTGTTCTTGTGAGGTTAACTTCTCATGAGATCTGCTGGTTTAAATATGTGTGGTCCTTCCTCCTTCCTTTCTCTCCCTCTTCTACTGCCATTTGAATACCTGCTTGCTTATACTTCTCCCTTTCACCACGATCTTAAGTTTACAGAGGCCTCCCCAGCCATGTCTCTCATATAGCCATTGGAACTGTGAGTCAATTAAACCTATTTTCTTTATAAATCACCCAGTTTCAGGTGGTTCTTTATAACAGTGTAAGAACAGAGTAATACACCATTATATACTGTATATTTTTATGGTCATGGGTTTTCAAATATTACATTATAAAAATGATCCTATTTTATTACATCTTCTCCATTTCAAATGCTACTTTACAGTGCTTTCCCATGGAATGCTTATTACAAGCTTGTACTCCCATTTCTAAAATCACTAAATTAGTAGTAATTGTATTACTTTTTAAAGTTTAAATCAGCTTCACCTAAAATGAATATACCATTTTGACAGGTCCCAGGTTTGCTACTACTCCAATTGCATCACTCTTTAAATAGACTTGTGTTGCTCATGTGAGACAAAGAAGGAAAGTTTCTTTCCATCTATAATTGAACTCTCATTAGAGGGGAAATCATCTTAGATTTAGGCACCTGCTGTCAGTCACAGATATCCTTGGGTTCATGCTAACATATTTAAGCAGGTTAATTATATTGGACTATGGTCTCTGTTAGACTCTTGAAAAGCTTAGGGTCACAATTATTTCCCCATCTCTGATCAGCTTCCTTATGAATTCTTACTATTGAGCATGAGTATCTAGTGAAATAAATCACCATTATTAGTACTGAAATATTTTTTATTTGCCATTATGATACTGGGGAACAAATATGTTCAAACTTTATAGATTAATTCACCAAGTAATCCTGCATTGTGTGAAAAACAGCATTAAATCTGACAGGCGGTCAGGCACGGTGGCTCACACTTATAATCCCAGCACTTTGGAAGGCTGAGACGGGCGGATCATGAGGTCAGGTGATCGAGACCATCCTGAATAACACAATGAAACACTGTTGCTACTAAAAATACAAAACTTAGCAGGGCATGTTGGCATGTGCATGTAGTTCCAGCTACTTGGGAGGCCAAGGCAGGAGAATCGCTTGAAGTCGGGAGGCAGAGGTTGCAGTGAGCCGAGATCACGCCACTGTGCTCCAGCCTGGGTGACAGAGCAAGACTCCGTCTCAAAAAAAAGATAGAAAAAAAAAGAAAAAGAAAAAAAGAAAAAAAAATCTGACAGGCAAAACCTTGCTTAAGGTTTCAGATCAGCAACATACTGTCATTGCGAAGTAGTGAATTCACTTAAAGGGTTATTACATTTCAATATCCTTCACTTTTTGTAAAATATAGATAAAAATACTTTGAAGATTTCAGTAATTTGTAAATTATAAAGAACAATATGCAGTTTAGTAATTATTCAGACAAGAAATTATGGTCATATATACTTTCCAGATAAACGAAGGGTAGAAAAGTAAATATGGACTAGAATTTGCATTAATATAGAGGTTACACAGATAATCCTATAGAATATAGTGTTACTCAGATTAGTAAAATATGAAGTAAAACAGAAAAAGATAATAAGAACTTGTAAGCATTTTGGAGAGGTGGAGTGGGAAGATAGCCTGAAGGGTTCAAGATCAGCCTGAGCAACATAGAGAGATCCCCATCTATACCAAAAGTAATTTTAAAAATTAGGTGGGTGTGGTGACTCATGCCTGTGGTC
>NW_012105675.1:182633-184827 GCF_000951045.1 Mandrillus leucophaeus | reverse complement strand
ATATAGCCATTGGAACTGTGAGTCAATTAAACCTATTTTCTTTATAAATCACCCAGTTTCAGGTGGTTCTTTATAACAGTGTAAGAACAGAGTAATACACCATTATATACTGTATATTTTTATGGTCATGGGTTTTCAAATATTACATTATAAAAATGATCCTATTTTATTACATCTTCTCCATTTCAAATGCTACTTTACAGTGCTTTCCCATGGAATGCTTATTACAAGCTTGTACTCCCATTTCTAAAATCACTAAATTAGTAGTAATTGTATTACTTTTTAAAGTTTAAATCAGCTTCACCTAAAATGAATATACCATTTTGACAGGTCCCAGGTTTGCTACTACTCCAATTGCATCACTCTTTAAATAGACTTGTGTTGCTCATGTGAGACAAAGAAAGAAAGTTTCTTTCTATCTATAATTGAACTCTCATTAGAGGGGAAATCATCTTAGATTTAGGCACCTGCTGTCAGTCACAGATATCCTTGGGTTCATGCTAACATATTTAAGCAGGTTAATTATATTGGACTATGTTCTCTGTTAGACTCTTGAAAAGCTTAGGGTCACAATTATTTCCCCATCTCTGATCAGCTTCCTTATGAATTCTTACTATTGAGCATGAGTATCTAGTGAAATAAATCACCATTATTAGTACTGAAATATTTTTTATTTGCCATTATGATACTGGGGAACAAATATGTTCAAACTTTATAGATTAATTCACCAAGTAATCCTGCATTGTGTGAAAAACAGCATTAAATCTGACAGGCGGTCAGGCACGGTGGCTCACACTTATAATCCCAGCACTTTGGAAGGCTGAGACGGGCGGATCATGAGGTCAGGTGATCGAGACCATCCTGAATAACACAATGAAACACTGTTGCTACTAAAAATACAAAACTTAGCAGGGCATGTTGGCATGTGCATGTAGTTCCAGCTACTTGGGAGGCCAAGGCAGGAGAATCGCTTGAAGTCGGGAGGCAGAGGTTGCAGTGAGCCGAGATCACGCCACTGTGCTCCAGCCTGGGTGACAGAGCAAGACTCCATCTCAAAAAAAAGATAGAAAAAAAAAGAAAAAGAAAAAAAGAAAAAAAAATCTGACAGGCAAAACCTTGCTTAAGGTTTCAGATCAGCAACATACTGTCATTGCGAAGTAGTGAATTCACTTAAAGGGTTATTACATTTCAATATCCTTCACTTTTTGTAAAATATAGATAAAAATACTTTGAAGATTTCAGTAATTTGTAAATTACAAAGAACAATATGCAGTTTAGTAATTATTCAGACAAGAAATTATGGTCATATATACTTTCCAGATAAACGAAGGGTAGAAAAGAAAATATGGACTAGAATTTGCATTAATATAGAGGTTACACAGATAATCCTATAGAATATAGTGTTACTCAGATTAGTAAAATATGAAGTAAAACAGGAAAAGATAATAAGAACTTGTAAGCATTTTGGAGAGGCGGAGTGGGAAGATAGCCTGAAGGGTTCAAGATCAGCCTGAGCAACATAGAGAGATCCCCATCTATACCAAAAGTAATTTTAAAAATTAGGTGGGTGTGGTGACTCATGCCTGTGGTCAGCCATGTAGGAGCCTGAGGCAGGAGGATTGCTTAAGTCCAGGAATTTGAGGCTGCAGTGAGACATTGCAGTGAGACATTAGAGTGCAGTGACATCATTGCACTCCAGCCTGGGCAAGAGAGTGAGAACTTGTTTCTGAAAATGAAAAAAAAAGAAAGAGTTTGGAAGGTTATGTAATTGTGCAGATTCATACTGGGGAATGAGAAAATGAAAAAAAAAATTCCTCAGTGTAATTCTGTCTTTCAGATAAAGTAATGCTCTTACTTAAGAGCTAATAATTAAGAAAAAACTGGTCAGTCTTTTCTCTGGAGATATTTTCTTTTTTTACAGTTCTATTGAAATATAATTGATAAAAATTATATATATTTAAGGTATATGGTGTGAGAATTTGATATAAATATAATTTTGAAATGATTATCACAATGAAATTATGAAAGTTACTTTAAAATTTAAAAACAGAACAACCACATGACCCAGGGATTTCACTTGTAGATATTTCTTTAAATTTAATAGAGGCATTCTAATACTTATTAAAGGCTAGCCTGAGATAGAATGAATGTAAGGTAGAGAAGGGAATTTCAAAATAATTGTATATTTTTTTCC
>NW_012105675.1:180390-181448 GCF_000951045.1 Mandrillus leucophaeus | reverse complement strand
TACTATGAATATATATTCAAATGTGAATACATAATATTTGTATTATATATTTATACTAACATCTTAAAGGAATTAAAAGAAAATATAGTCAAAATAAAAAGATAATAGAGAAATGAAAACTATAAAAATGAACAAATGTAGATTCTTTAGATAAAAATAAAATACAAAATTCAATAGTTTGGCTTAACAGCAGATTGAAAAATGGAATAAATGACTGGTGAATCTGAAAAATGCATAAATAGTATTTGTACAATTGAGAAACAGAGAAAACAAGACTAAAAAATGCAGAGTGTACCAATGACCTGTGAAATAAAGCCAGATAGTCTAACAAATATGTAATTGAAGACACAGAAGCAGAAAAGAGAGGAAAAAAAAAATTTAAGACTGAACAATATAGAAAAATTGTATAAACTTTATGAAAAAATAAACTCAGAAATACACAATGTTCTGATGAATACAAAGATAATCGTCTCTGGAAAATCATAGTGTACTATGAACCACTGTTCCAACTTTTCTGTAAATGTGAAATTGTGTTAAATATTTAGATTCCTCCAAAACAAAAAAAAATTGTTTTCTTTCTGTATGCCTCAGATAGGAAATCATGCCTATAAATGGAAGACAATGTACTCAATTGAACAAAAGATAATCCACATAAAATTAAATTTTAAAAATATTCTAAACACATTTGAAGTATATTAATACTTTAACTCATATTAAAGAACATTAAACACCATCTACACAAATGGCAAATCGTAATCCGGTAATGGAAGGGAAAGAGAACATGATAGAATATTTATATTTTCTTACTTATCACATGTATGTGATTATAATATGAAATTAAGAAAATATGCAATATGTTCTACTTTTAAAATAGAATGTACTTTAACTTTATATGAAAAATAGTTAATATTTGAGAATAATAAAAAACTTATGACCTGGCACGGTGGCTCATGCCTGTAACCCCAGCACTGTGGGAGGCCGAGGAGGGCGGATCACGAGGTCAGGAGGAGATCGAGACCATTTTGGCCAACAGGGTGAAACTTCGTCTGTACTAAAAA
>NW_012105675.1:176086-179525 GCF_000951045.1 Mandrillus leucophaeus | reverse complement strand
GAACTTATCTAGCAGATATTTTGGCTGATTCTACATAAGTTTTATTATTTAATGGTGGCTGTAATTACATAATGTGTAAATCTAGAGATTCTTTATTACTGAAATACTGATCCATTCCACCCATTTATAAATTGTATTATAAAAACAACTGCCAACTTTTTCATTTTCAGAAACATTTTAATATATCTAATAATTTTAAAAACCCAAAAAATGGATTTTTTTGATAAATCAGAAAAAAATTGACATAATTTTGGTGTCTGTTGATGTAAAGTTACTTCATGATTTGTTTTTTATTCATGTCCCCTATTATTTATTTATTTTTTTTTCTCTATCATGAAAATAATCTGTAGTGGTTCTTGCATTGGAGCAGAAATCTCATTTCATGGGTTGAGTGAAACCTTACTTAGCAATACTATTTCTATATGTATTTGATACACTGAAGTCTTATTCAGTCTCCCATGCATTGGAGCTCTATCATCTGTAAAATGCATTTCCTAAGAGCTCTTCTTTGGTCACCAGAGTTTGCTGATTAGTACTGGTACTTTTAGGGTATTTTTTTCTCTTTTCAGTTTCAATTATTATTTTTTAAGATTATTCATTCTATTATTCTCAATGTTTACTTTTACCTCACACTGCATTTAATCTTTCTTCTATTATTTAATTATTTTTTCTATGACAGTTCACTGTTCTTACTCATGGTTCCAGCTCCTCTCAAGTTTATCAAACTTTTAAATCTTTGATTAGTAAAGTAAGCCTAAATTTGGATTAAACATTCACAAATATATATAGCTCTTATATTTGTAGTCACTGTATTAATTGACTGCATGAGGTAATTGTTTAAGATTATAAAGCTTATTTTTAAGTACTAGTATGTCAGAATTCAGAAATACAAATTATTTTATACTTGGTAACTAATTTCATGTTACTGTAGTGGCAGATTCTATAAATTATCAGGAACAGTTTGCATTTTGATCACTGGGTATAGGTGCATTACTTGGCTGTGGTGATTTAATCACAACCAGCTTGAACCTTGAGGAAAACCACCTGATATTTTATAAAGAATTTTGTCTTCAAAAATGTGTTTTTGTGTCTTACTAAACATGCATAATAAGAGAGTAATTTGTTAAGGGCACAGATTCTGAAGAGAGAATTCGATATTTCCTTCATCTATAAACCAGGTTAATATTATCTTAATTTAAAACACATAGACTAAGCAATACCTTTTATTATTATCTTTAAACAGAAAGAAAAAGATAAAAGTGAAAAAAGAATAATATCAGTTACTAGCTTTCAGAACCTTGACAAATTATTTATGATCGTTAATATTATAATCCGTATTATTGGGATTATAGAGACTCACTTTAATAGTTTCCTCACAGGATTACTGTGAGGATCAAATAAGATAAAATGTGTGAAATGCTTTAGGAAGTATGGGTACTGTGCAAATATTAATTCTTACTATTACTTATGTAATTTTTGCCTTAGAGATAATAAAACTCATTCTGTTTATTCTAAAGGAGGTATGTAAGTATTTTAAACAAAATTCAAGCAATATTTGCAGAGGAAATATAGTTTTATTTTTAACTTTATAATATAATATAGAAGACTATGAAGACTTAAGAAAATTTGAGTATTTTTAAAAAATTAAACAAGCTATTTTAAAACTTTTATTACTATTAGCAATATCACTCATTTTCAAATAGTCAATCTTAAAATGCTAGTTTTTTACATTTAACACAAGTAATATTGGAGACCCTTATTTAGTTTGGCAGAACATGAAAACATTAACAGAGTATTCTGTCTCTCAAAACATCAGAATTTATGGCAATATGTTTCCCAGGGAAAGAGAGCAGTACATATATATGAAGATATTTAGAGTGCATATTATTCTGTGGCACTAATGCTGGTAAAAGTTTTAAAGCCTAAGAACTGAGAATAACTGTATTCATAAAATTGCAAGTTTTCAAAAGATCTTGTTTTAGTAGTAAACTTTAGACCTGCAAAGCTCAAGTAGGATTAAAATTAATTCAGTCTTCTTACCTTCTTAGTTGGTAAGATAGTCTTCAAAGCAATTTATATGCAAACATTTATTTGAAAAAAGTACAAGATTATTGGGATAAATGCCTAACTCTGTTGCATGTCAGTACCATTTTAAAAACTAAAGTAAGACTCATTCGGCATGCATAATAAGCCTTGTTTTGTATTTACTGGTTATTTTGATCTATAAGGTGGTATCATCCAGATTTCTAAATTTTCATTAGAATTGACTTATTCAGACAAATTGAGGATCAATGTTCATTTTATTAAATATACCTAAATATCCTGCCTCTCTGGAATTTGTTGAACAGAGTGGTATAAAATGTCCAATGCTTTGCACAAAGTGTTCCATACGTTCTTTTTAAATGGACTTGATGAAAGTATCTGACTAAGAGTATTGCAATATTCTCAGGGGTATCTTGCTACTGAGTTGCCTTCAGCCTCTGTAGCTGGTTTTGAGAAAGCATATGGATTCTAAAAGTTGATTATATTACTCTCAATTTATTATTTAATTTAGGAAATGCAACAGATTGTCCAGGAATAATGTACATTTGACATATATTTGGTTGAGTATATTCTTTCTTATTTTCTACATGCTTATTTGTTTCATTTGGTGGTTAATGTTGGTGAAAGATTAAAATCTCCAAGGGCATAAACTGAAGGGGCCAGTTCTTCCTTTACTCACTGCTGTCCTTTTATGGAACAGTCCCATGACTTAATGCTGATTAGTTAGAAATATTCTACATGTAGGAGTTTTGGTATGTCATTTCTGACTATTTTATTTAAAACTTCCCTACCTGTCCGTCACTCTATTTCTCCATAAGCTGAAATTGTATAGACCACACATTTATTTGTTTATTGTGGACTCCCTTATGAGTATAAAAGTTCCTTCTTCACTGATGTATCCCCAGTACCAAGAAAAGTCACCAGTATGTAGTATTTCCCAAACAGATATTTGTTAAATACATGAATAAATAATAGGTAATGACATTGGTAAAGATAAAAACATCCTGTTAAGTCTTAATGCCATAAGATTATGTTGGAACTCCTGTTTCTTGGTCTCCCAAATGCCTTGATTTTTATTAGTTTATCAACTTCCTCAGTTATCTTTCCATGAATTTCTATTTACTTAAGTGTACCAGAATAAATTTTATTTCTTATAAGGGACAAAAATAGAGGCCTAAAATCCTTCATTGCTCTTCTCCTAACACTAGGAAATTCAGCAAAAGAAGGAGTATATGATATTGAGAATCTTATTACTACAAATCTATACATGAACATAAATATAAAGATATATATATAAATATATACATATACATATGTTTTTTGAGACAGACTTTCACTCTTGTCACCCAGACTGGAGTGCAATGGAGCAATATCTTGGGTCATTGCAACCTCTGCC
>NW_012105675.1:171068-174806 GCF_000951045.1 Mandrillus leucophaeus | reverse complement strand
ATATATATAGTTAATGACTATTCCAGGCTATCAAGAAAAAGGCTGCTGGTATCTCATATTTATAAACTATTTCACATATTGTTTTTACATATTTGATCAGCAAAACATCTCAGAAGTAGATTGTACAGATAGGAGCACAGGACTTAAATTATCATTGAGGAAAAAGAGTCTACATTGTAGACATTTATTTTTAAAAAACTGAACATTTATATTGGTGGTACAGCAATGGATTCTTGGTGTTTTGACTCACTTTTCACAATATCTATTTTTTCTCAATGCCAGAAGAACTGAAATAACTCTCTGAGCTCTTCTTATCTCATTTTCTTTCTACTTTCAGTTCCTCTCTTGACTCACAGTGTCTTTACTATGCCCCAGGTTTGCTATATGTCCAATTGGATTTCTATGTTTTTCATTTAACTTCTATCAGAAAAAGTTCCTAAACACTTATTATTTTGTGACTCATATTCAAAATTATTCAAAACTATTTTAAACAATGGAACACAATTTACACATAAATGTGTAAATCATACATTTTCTTGGTATTGGCATTATGGTGTATGGAATATAAAAATAAAATCAGCAAAGCAAAAAACATTATATTGAAGAAATTAATTACATATAGTTTATAACTCAATAGGAACAGAATACTATCCAATAATAAAACAAAAACAACTTTTTCTCAGCAAGTTATTTTGGATATAAACAAACCAATTGTAAATTCTCTTTGGGACAGAAAAAAACCCAGAACGACCAAAAAATATTCAAGAGAAAAACAAAGTTAGATAATTGATACTACACAACTCCAAGACTTATTATAAAAGAGAGTGTGTTGTTAGAAAAAAAAAAAAAAAAGACAAATAGGTTAATAGAACAGAAATAGATTTGCATAAATATAGTCAACTAATCTTTGGCAAAGGAGGAAAGGCAACATAATGGATGTCTTAACAAATGGTGCTGAAACAATGGATATTCATACACAAAAAGAAAATGAATCTAGACACTAATGTTACACCCTTCACAAAAACTAACTCAAAATAGATTACAGACCTAAGCATAAAACAAAAACACTATTAAACTCCTGTAAGATAACATAAGAGAAAATCTAGCCTACTTTGGGTTAGGTGAAAATGCTTTAGATACACCACCAAAGGCACAATCCACGAAAGAAAGCATCGATAAACTGGACATCATTAAAATTAAAATTTTTGTCTGGAGGCAGAGCAAGATGACCAAATAGAAGCCACCAGTAATCACCCCTCTCTGTAGGAACACCAAATTGAACAACTATCCGCACAAAAATCACCTTTATAAGAACCAAAAATCAGGTGAGTGATCACAGTACTTGGTTTTAACATCATATTCAAAAAAGAGGCACTGAAGAGGATTGGAAAGACAGTCTTGAATCATCTGCACCACTCATTCTCTATTCCTTTCACTGTGGCTCTGAAAGGAAATCTGTGTGCTTGGGAGAAGGAATGCGCAGTGATTGTAGGATATTGCACTGGAACTCAGTGCTGCCCTGTCGAAACAGCAAGTAAAACAGAGAGGAACTCAGCCAGGGACTATGGAAGGAACATTTGGATAAGCTCTAGCCATACGGGAATTGTCCATCCTGGCAATCAAAACTTGAGTTCTGGCAAGCCTCACAACCGTGGGCTAATGTACTCTGGAGTACTAAGTAAACTTAAAAGGCAGTATAGGCCGCAAGGACTGCAATTCCTGGGCTCTGTGCTGGGTTTCAAGCCGGTGGACTTGGGGTGCATGTGACCTAGTAAGGTACCAGCTGGGGCAGCTAGTGGAGTGACTGCATCGCCCCTCCCTTAACCCCAGCAACGCAGCTCCCAGCATGAAGAGACACTCATTTCTTCTGCTTGAGGAGAGGAGAGGGGCGAGTAAGGAGGACTTGCAGCTTTGATACCAGTTCAGCCACAGTAGAAGAGAATAACAGGTAGAACTCTGAGGCCCCCATTCCAGGCCCTAGCACCCAGACCACATTTCTAGAGACACTGTGGGCCAGAAGGGAAGCCACTGTCTTGAAGGGAAGCACTCAGTCCTAGCAGAAGTTATCACCTGCTGACTTAGGAGCCCTTGGGCCTTGAATAATCAGTACTGGTAGCCAAGCAGTACTCACTACAGACCTTGGCAAGACTCAGAGCCATGCTGACTTCAGATATGACTCAGCACATTCCCACCTGAGATGGTTACAGGGAGAGACCTCCTCTTCTGTTTGAGGAAAGGAGAGGGAAAACTAAAGGGGCATTGTCTCCAGCTTGGGTACCAGCTTGGCCACAGTGGGGTAGAATATCAAGTGGGTTACCAGGGTCCCTCATACCAGGCCTTGGCTCCTGGATGGCATTACTGGACCTTCCCTAGGCCAGAAGGCAGCCTACTTCCCTCAAAGGAGAGACAGGATGGACAGCATTCACCATAAGGTGACTGAAGGGTCCCTGGATGTTGAGTGGACATCAGCAGCAGAGAGGTAGATGTGGACCTGGGGTAATAGTGGCCATATAAAGAAAATCATCTTCTTGAAGAAAGGGGAGAGAAGAATAGGAAAGACTTTATCTCATGGCTTGGGTGCCAGCTCAGCTGCAGTAGAATAGAGCACCAGGTAGATTTCGTAGGTTTTCAACTTCAGGCCCTGGCTCCTGGGAGGCAACTCCAGACCTACCCAGGGTGGAAGAAACTTGCCATCCTGAAGGAAAGGACAGAAGCATGGTTCCATTTGTCACCTACTGATTGTAGAGGCCTTGAGTAAACAGGTAATAGCAAGATAGTGGTCACTGCAGACTTTTGGCAAGACCCAGTGCTGTACTGGCTTTGGGTCTGACTCAGCATAGTTTTTAATGGTGGCAGCCACCCGAGTGCTTTTATCACCCTTCCCACAGCTCTAGGCAGCTCAACACAGACAGATACTCTGTCTTTTTGGAGGAAAAGTAAAGGAGCAGAACAAGAGTCTTTGCCTGGTAACTCAGATAATTCTTCCAGGTTATACACAAGACCATCAAGGTAATATTTCTGAGTCTGCAAGGGCCACAGCATCACTGGGCTTTGGGTGTCCCCTGAAGCTGATATGGCTACAGTGACATGTGACCTTTCAGACAGGTAATTCAACATAGCTTTTCTGAGGAAGTGAAATGAAATTCAAGATAATGAAGAGAAGGAATTCAGAATCCTACTAAATACATTTAGCAAAGAGATTGAATTAATTCAAAATAATCACAGAGAACTTATTGAGTAGAGCAATGCAAAGGACATACTGAAGAATGCATCAGCATCTCTTAACTGCAGAATTAACCAAGCAGAAGAAAGATTTAGTTTGAAGACAAGCTATCTGAAAATACACAATCAAAGAAGACAAAATAAAAAATGATGAATAATAATAATGAAGCATGCCTGGAGAATCTAGGGAATACCTCAAAAGGGGAAATGTAAGAGTTTTGACCTTAAAGAGGACATAGAGAGATTGGAGTAGAAAATTTATTCAAAGGGGTAACAATGGAGAACTTCCCAAACCTAGAGAAACATATCAATATTCAAGTACAAGAAGGTTATAGAACACCAAGCAAAGTTAACCCAAATAAGACTACTTCCAGGTATTTAATAATCAAACTGCCAAAGGTCAAGAATAAATATAACATCCTAAAAGCAGCAAGGGAAAATAAACAATAACATGCAAAGGCATTCCAATATGTCTGGAGTAGACTAAGTCCTTGCTTATCAATAATGGCATTGAAT
>NW_012105675.1:168314-171018 GCF_000951045.1 Mandrillus leucophaeus | reverse complement strand
CAAGTGGGTTACCAGGGTCCCTCATACCAGGCCTTGGCTCCTGGATGGCATTACTGGACCTTCCCTAGGCCAGAAGGCAGCCTACTTCCCTCAAAGGAGAGACAGGATGGACAGCATTCACCATAAGGTGACTGAAGGGTCCCTGGATGTTGAGTGGACATCAGCAGCAGAGAGGTAGATGTGGACCTGGGGTAATAGTGGCCATATAAAGAAAATCATCTTCTTGAAGAAAGGGGAGAGAAGAATAGGAAAGACTTTATCTCATGGCTTGGGTGCCAGCTCAGCTGCAGTAGAATAGAGCACCAGGTAGATTTCGTAGGTTTTCAACTTCAGGCCCTGGCTCCTGGGAGGCAACTCCAGACCTACCCAGGGTGGAAGAAACTTGCCATCCTGAAGGAAAGGACAGAAGCATGGTTCCATTTGTCACCTACTGATTGTAGAGGCCTTGAGTAAACAGGTAATAGCAAGATAGTGGTCACTGCAGACTTTTGGCAAGACCCAGTGCTGTACTGGCTTTGGGTCTGACTCAGCATAGTTTTTAATGGTGGCAGCCACCCGAGTGCTTTTATCACCCTTCCCACAGCTCTAGGCAGCTCAACACAGACAGATACTCTGTCTTTTTGGAGGAAAAGTAAAGGAGCAGAACAAGAGTCTTTGCCTGGTAACTCAGATAATTCTTCCAGGTTATACACAAGACCATCAAGGTAATATTTCTGAGTCTGCAAGGGCCACAGCATCACTGGGCTTTGGGTGTCCCCTGAAGCTGATATGGCTACAGTGACATGTGACCTTTCAGACAGGTAATTCAACATAGCTTTTCTGAGGAAGTGAAATGAAATTCAAGATAATGAAGAGAAGGAATTCAGAATCCTACTAAATACATTTAGCAAAGAGATTGAATTAATTCAAAATAATCACAGAGAACTTATTGAGTAGAGCAATGCAAAGGACATACTGAAGAATGCATCAGCATCTCTTAACTGCAGAATTAACCAAGCAGAAGAAAGATTTAGTTTGAAGACAAGCTATCTGAAAATACACAATCAAAGAAGACAAAATAAAAAATGATGAATAATAATAATGAAGCATGCCTGGAGAATCTAGGGAATACCTCAAAAGGGGAAATGTAAGAGTTTTGACCTTAAAGAGGACATAGAGAGATTGGAGTAGAAAATTTATTCAAAGGGGTAACAATGGAGAACTTCCCAAACCTAGAGAAACATATCAATATTCAAGTACAAGAAGGTTATAGAACACCAAGCAAAGTTAACCCAAATAAGACTACTTCCAGGTATTTAATAATCAAACTGCCAAAGGTCAAGAATAAATATAACATCCTAAAAGCAGCAAGGGAAAATAAACAATAACATGCAAAGGCATTCCAATATGTCTGGAGTAGACTAAGTCCTTGCTTATCAATAATGGCATTGAATGTTAGTGGACCACACTCTCCAATAAAAAGACATAGAGTTGCTAAATAGATTAAAACAACAACAACAACAACAACAACAAAAACAGCCCCAATGTCCTGTTGCCTACAAGAAACATACTTTCTCTGTAAACATACATATGGAATGAAAATAAAGGGACACAAAAAGATATTTCATGCCAATGGAAACCAAAAAGGAGCCAGAAAAGCTAAACATATCAGACAAAATAGATTTCAAGACAAAAACTATTAAAAAGACAGAAAGAATGTCATCATATAAGGAAAAAGCGGTCAGTTCAGCAAGAGGATGTAACAAGTATAAATATATATGCATCCAACACTGGAGCACCCAGATATATAAAGCAAATATTATTAGAGCAAAAGAGAAAGACAAAAGTCAATATAAAAATAGCTGGAGAATTCAACACCACACTTTCAGCATTGGACGGATCATCCAGACAATATCAACAAAGACATATTGTACTTAACCTGCACTAAAGAACAAATAAACCTAATAGATAGTTACAGAATATTTCATACACTGGCTATAGAATATACATTCTTCTCAGCCCATGGGTCATCCCCAAGGATTGAGTATATGTGATGCCACAAAACAAGTCTTTAACATTTCAAACATTGAAATAAAATCAACTATCTTTTTTAAACACAATGGAATAAATCTAGAAATCAATAACAAGAGAAATTTAGGAAACTATACAGACACATGAAAAGAAAATAATATGCTCCTGAGTGATCAGAGGGTCAATGAAGAAATTAAGAAGAAAATTAAGAGATTTCTTGAAACAAATGAAAATGGAAACAAAACATTCCAAAACCTATGACATACACAAAAGCAGTACTAAGAGGAAAGTTTATTTCAATAAGTGCCTACATCAAAACAGTAGAAAACCTTCAACTAAACAACCTTAAATGATTGAACTTAAAGAACTAGAAAAGAGAGCAAACCAAACCCAAAATTAGTAGAAGAAAAGAAATATTAAAGATCAGAGCAGAAATAAATGAAATTGAAATGAGAAAAACAATATAAAATATCAACGAATGGAAACTTGGTATTTTAAAAATAAAAACAAAATAACAAACCTTTAGCCAGACTAATTAACACCAAAAGTGAAAATCCTAATGCAAACTATAGACTTTAGGTGATAATGATGTGTCAATGTAAGTTCCTCAATGATAACAAATGCACTCATCTGGTAAGGGATACTGATAATGGGGGAGGCTAAGCATGTTTCAGGGAAGAGGTTATACAGGACA
>NW_012105675.1:163654-167824 GCF_000951045.1 Mandrillus leucophaeus | reverse complement strand
TTTCAACCTCTCACATCAAGTAGTATAATTTCTAAGTCAAATTCCACTTTTGTAAACTGTAAATCATTATACCCATCTCATGAAGTTACTATGAAAATTACAGAAAAGCATATATGAAAGCTGCCTTGCATGTTATACTTTTGTGTAAATACAAATGCTTCCACCAGCACCCTTAATTTGCCTCTTATTCCTTAAAAATCTGCCATTGGGCAATAACTTATATCATACACAATAACTTCCTATGTGACAGACTTGCTGTACTTTTTATTATCTAAAAAAATACACACCAATGTAATCAATATCGCTAGGGAAAAACAAATTGTGTGGGATTTCAATTCCTGAGTGTAAATAGTAATTTGCAAGGTCGAGTCCATCTACAAAATAGTTTTATATGCAGGAGGCCCATGAATTAACAAAAAACTGTATTTTGACTCAAAGAAACTTAATTCATCTTTAAGGCAAATTAATTATGTGCACCTCAGATATATTTCCAACAAAAATGGGACAACAAAAACTCTCATTTGTTACCAAGCCCCTAGCCTGCTTACTGTCTTTCCATTTCTCTTCTGAAAGCCTGGACAGTATTTTGAAACTTTTGTTTCATGTTTAGCATTAAATTTAAAATTACTTTATCAATAAATTTACAAAAGGCAAAAAAATGTATGTGTAGCAAAATTCTTAAATTTGATTTATTATCAATAAATGAAATGAGAAAATTAGTAAAGGTTCATCTTTTAATTCTGGACTGTAACAGAATTAGAGTAATCTAATTTTTTATCCTTAAGGTACATTTTAATAAACATGTTTCTAGTAGCAGTAAAACATTCATTAATAAATTCATGCATATTATAAGAGTGTATTATGGCAATGCATTAATTTGAAAAAGATAAGCATACCCATTAATCTACCACCCAGGCAAAAACATATTAATAGAAACTTAGAACCATCTCTGTGTAGTCTCTCAATTTCAACTTCCTTGATTCTCATCAGTAATGATTATCCTGCTAACATCACTAAATACTTTTGCCTATTTTAGAACTTTGTGTAAATTGAATCTCATACGTCTATAATGTTTAGTTTATCTTGATCAATATGTTTTGAGAGAGCAGATTCAGTTTTGCTGAGTGAATCTTTAGCTTCTTCATTATTATACCATAGCAACTGCCATGGTGACCACATACTGGATAAGTTTATGGAAGTCCACTAAAAGGGACTTGAAGATTTAAAAAATCATATTACCATTATTTTCTCAGACAGTTCATCAACCAAAATCCACTGGATTTCTGGGGATAACAGAGAAGTGAACTAACCATGGATATTATAAGACTACTACACCTGTATGTTTGATGATGATTCTGATGTTGCAATTCTCCCTACATGTAATATTCCTTTTGAGTTAAAATGTTGGGCAAGACAGTTGAGACCACTCAAAAGCTTTCATTTGTCTGTTACTCCAAAGATAGGGAACCAATATGAGGTTCTATCAATGTCCATTTATTTCTATACCAATTCTGAAATTAAAGGCCAAGAACATAACCAGAATTACCCATGACTCACTGGGTTTAAGTCCAAACCCCCCCTTTTTTTCTTCCACCCAATCTCTGTAAGTCTCACTCTGAAGATTATTGTATTAGTCTGTTTTCACACAGCTATAAAGACATACCTGAGACTGGGTAATTCTTAAAGAAAAGAGGTTTAATTGGCTCACATGGCTGAAGAAGCCTGAGGAAACTTACATCATGTCAGAAGGAGAAGAAGCACATCTTACAGGGCGGCAGGTGAGAGAGAAGGGTGAGGAGTGAAGCTGTAACAACCCCTTATGAAACCATCAGAACTCATGAAAACTCACTCACTACCACAAGAATAGCATGGGGGAAACTGCTCCCATGATCCAATCACCTCCCACTGGTTCTCTCCATAGATACATGGGGATTATTGGTAATAAAATTCAAGATGAGATGTGGGTGGGGACACAGAGCCAAACCATATCAATCATAATGTAATTATTGTCAGCTTAGAACACTGTTATCTCATAGAGGGACTTTGAAAAGGGTTAGGAATATTCTTTACCTAATTCAATGCGGTATTCTATGGTCTACCAACAAAGCGAGGTTTGTCCTTCCCTTCTGGCAAAGAAAAACGGGCTATCTCTCATAGTCAGAATGCCTCAAAAATTTTGGATTCCAAGATTATCAGGTTAGCTTCTCCATGCCTAAGTCCAGGTCTGAGCCTCACATCATTTTTTCCCCCAGAATTTTGTCTTTAAAGTCATTTAAAGTGGCTACCTACTAGCAAAACCCTCATAACAGTCATTGTTTCCATACTAATTTGGTGCAGTAGCCACTTGATTGCCCAATACTTTCTATTCAACTGCACCTCCTGTGAACCAATTAAAGCTGAAACTTGTTGTGATTATGATGCTGCTGTGTGTCAATGGTTGTTACTGCCAACCATAACATTTCTACAGTAAGGGCTTCCATGAATCCTACTAATGCCTATATTGGTACTGAAATTTCTGTAGCTTCAACCACAGCAGTCATAATAGAGGTTATTCCAAGACCCAATATTTACTTCGGAAGATCTTTAGTAAAATAATCATGGAATCATTATGGATTTATGTCACAACATCAGAGTGAGCTTTGCTAAGGCAGACACAGATGGAAATCAAGAAAAAGTAACTAATTCCAGGCGAAAGTGGAACCAAGTAGAAATAGAGAAATATGTAGATATCAGAAAACAAACAAATCATCAGTCTAATTAACTTAGTCAATGTCATATGGGTATACTAGAATATTATAATGGTGTTTTGCTTGCATTTCCCATATTAGAATTTTATAAAATTTCTAGTTAAGTCTCTACCATTTTTGATAATTGAATTTCTAGTAAGTCTTTTAAATATAAATGTATAAGCATTTTTAAAAATTACATCTGGCATAATCACATACTTTTTGTGGATAATTTGAAGGTGAATTCAAACACATACATTGAATATTTCAGCAAAGGCAAAAACAGTTATTAGTTTATCAATTTAGGGAAATTTCTATTCAATTATTAGCTCACTACAAAGAAGCCAAATAAAGACTTCAATGACCTTACACTACAAAGAAGATGGATATTACTAATTGGTCCAGAAATGTCATTAAATAAACAAATATCTTCACCATCACCATCAAGAAACTCTGAGATGAGAGGGGATATATTATTTCCAAAATTAACACATCATATTATTTACAATATCAAAGGTTAAAAAAAATTTGATACACACAAAGAATGAAGACTGTGTATTTCATACATAAGAAAAACAACAGAAACAGTCAATAGAAACTGTTACTGAGAAACTCAGGTATTAATTGGACTCACTAGACAAAGACTTCATATTGGCTTTTATCATTATATTCGAAGGACCAAAGGAAACCATGAAAGGAATTAACAGAATGCATACGAATTCCCACCAAATGAAGAACAATGAGATAGAAATTTTAATAAGGAGCCAAGTAAAAGTTTTGAAGTTGGAAAGCACAAGTTTAATGAAAATATATATTAAAGAGATTCAACAGCAGATATGCCCTAGGAGGAAAATAAATCAGCAAATTTTAATATAGGTCAGTTGAAATTTTTCATCTGAGGAACAGAAAGAATTTTTTTAAATGAAGAAATTACAATCACAGAGACCTCTGGGGGCACCACCAAGCATACCATCATGTATGTATGCAATGGGAATCTCAAAAGGAGATGAAAGAGAGAAAGGGATGGAAATGATATTGTATAAAAACTGGTTGAAAACTTCTCAAGTTTGATGAAAAGTGTTAATCTGTGCATCCAAGAAGCTTAGCATTCTCCAACTATGACAAACTCAATGAAATCTGCACCTAGACACATTAGAGTCAAACTTCAAAAGACAGATATGAAAGAAAAAGAATCTTGAATGAAGCAAGAGAAAAGTAAGCTATTATATACAAGTGGTCCTCAATTAAATGAGCAGTTCATTTCTCATCAGGACCCATGGAGGTAAGAGGCAGGGAGGAAACATATATTCAAAATTTGAAAACAAAAGTAAACAGTTGAATTTATAACTGTGATATAGCTGTTATGGAGGTAAGAAGCAGGGAGAAAACATATTCAAATTTTGAAAAAAAAAAGTCTACATTTACATTTATAACTGTGATATAG
>NW_012105675.1:159624-161644 GCF_000951045.1 Mandrillus leucophaeus | reverse complement strand
ATCTAGAGCTAAATTGATTATCTGCATATTATTTGTTTTTTTAAAAAAATCTTTTATTTTTTATCTTTTTTTTTTTTGCTTGTTTGTGTGCTTGTTTCCTGGTTATTTTTCACTGAGTGGCAGTCGGACAAAAAATTACATGCACAACTGGAGACTTTTTGTGATGTTATTGTCCTCCAGAGAGTATTTTATTTTTCTCTGGAAGACAACTGCGGTGGGCGCAAGTTAGCTTAATCAACCAGAGGTTGACATGATCTGAACCTGGGCTTCAGTTTACGTGAGGATTTGTCTACTTCCAATTTATTCTTAATTCAGGGGTGCAGCCTCCCAAAGATATCATCCAACATCCTGGTGGTTGTAGAATGGCCTTTCCTTTTTCATGGGTTCTGAATTTCAGTGTCCCCTCAGCCCTCTAAGACTGACAAAAGCTCTATTTAGCTTTTCGACTTTCCGATGCAACTTTCAGAATTGACAATTCCCTTGGGGGCAGAAGCACTGCTAAATCTGTTCTCTATTTTCTACCTTTTCCTCTGTCCAGATTTCAGTACCACATAATTTCATGACTCTAATGGAAGTTCTATCATGGCTTCAAAGACAATTTTTGTATTTAGCCTAATTTTTCTAGTTGTTTCTTAGCATGTTTGCCTTTCCTGAAGCAGAACTCAATCTACTTCCTCTGTAATATTTTGTTATTGTGCGTTGATAATTGTTATGTATTTTATCTACTAAAATGGCTTTATCTTGCCTTATTTCAAACCTATTTCTTCTCTATCAGATAGTATCATACTTAATTATACAGGATGCCTAAGGTGACATGCATTTTAAAAGTTATTGAAAATTATTTTCATTAGTACATTAAAGTCCAATAAGGAGTAATCCTTACTCATAATTATTTTCAGATATCAAAATAACTGTAAGAAAAAAATAACACTGACAAAATTAAAAATGAAACCAAAAAACCAAGGACAGCAATTTTTGTTTACAACATACGAAGGTAAATCATATTATCCAAAAAGTCAGTTGGTATGGGAACTTGACAATATACAAATATATATTTTAAAATATGTTGGAAGTACTATTACCTATGTGATTCATTTATTTTTTCTAAATTAATTAAACAAAAAGTCCACTTTCTTTTCTTTTTAAACATCTTATTTTAGATTCATGAGTAAATGTGCAGGCTTGTTACAAGGGTATATTGGGTCTTGTTGCGGTTTGGGCTTGTAGTGAACCCATTACTCAAATTGTCAACAAATAGGTTGCTTTTCAAACTTTGTCTATCATCCTTCCTTCCCACTTTTTAAGTCCCCAGTGTCTACTATTTCCATCATTATGTCTATGTGTACACAGTGTACACATAGTCTAGTTTCCACTTGTTAGTGAGAACATACTTGATTTTCTATTTCTTCATTAATTCACATAAGAAGACTATGGCAAATGTAATACATTTGTTGATTTCATATATAACTTTAATTTAAATTTTTCACACCTTAAAAATTTTCTTCGCTTGTCATTTTCTTTGCCTGACAGTTTAGCCAGTAATAGTAACAATTACATTTATAAAAAAGTAAAAAAAAAACTTAAATTTCATCTAGATATAGAAATAAAGTAGAAATATTAGCTAAAATATAGCAGCTTACATTATACCAAAATTTTGCCAGATGATTTACTTTAAATGCACCAATGTGTTTATTTGTCAGTTAGTAACTTTGTCTTTACCATCAGTCCTCATTAGTTACAGTTATTGACTTCTAATTTGAAATCAAGACAGCTGACTTCTGTTCACTTTGCAGGTATTTACATGGGTGAAAATTTCCTCCACAAAACCATTTTCAGTATCAGTAAATTGGAAATATATATACAATTTTTCTATTCTTCCTAACATATAAAAATTATGTCTATTAACCTGTAGCATCCCATACCTGTTCATATAAACCAATTCTGGATACTGTGGGAATACTTAATAATTTTATTAAAAATGATGATCTATTCCTGTGATAGACAGATCTGGTCAAATTGA
>NW_012105675.1:153203-154794 GCF_000951045.1 Mandrillus leucophaeus | reverse complement strand
AATAGTTTAGTTATATTTGTTCTCAATACATCTATAAAATTTTAAATAAACTATTCAATTTTTTAAAGATTTATGAAACGTGTTTACTTTTAATATAAAACTTATGTCTCCAAAGTGTCATATATGCTATAAAATAAATGCTAATGGAAACATTTTCCTATCATTGTGACTCACTGTATTCATTTAAAAGCCAAGGGGCTATTGGACTTAATTTTTTTTGTTATTCAAATAAATGGCCTGGAGAAATATATTCCTAAGCATGTAAACCAACAATATAATCCAAGGTCCCTAACTGATTGAACAGACTCCTTCTTGACCAAGGAGACCCTAGAGAATCTTGAAAAACTGAATTCCCAACCATGACAGGAAGGGAGGTGATGTGGTTTGGCTGTGTCCTCATCCAAATCTCACCTTGAATTGTACTTTCCATAATCCCCATGTGTTGTGGGAGGGATCTGGTGGGCGGTAATTGAATCATGGAGGTGGTTTCCCCCATGCTGTTCTCATAATAGTGTGGAAGTTCTCACAAGACCTGATGACTTTATAACGGACTTCCCCCTTCCCTCAGCTCTAATTCTTCTCCTTGCTGCCACCATGTGAAGAAGGACATGTTTGCCTCTCCTTCCTCCTGAGGCCTCCCCAGCCATGCTGAACTGTGAGTCAATTAAAACTATTTCCTTTATAAATCACCCAGTCTTTGGTATGTCTTTATTAGCAGCATGAGAATGGACTAACACAGGAGGTTAGATACACTTTGTTATAATTCCTCCCTACTGGAGTTTAGGAACAACTGACCAGCATTAATGTTAAAATAGGGTTCATAAGACTGAGAAAACAGACTCTTTGAGGCAATAAGATAATAAATTTCAACCCAACTCTGGTATATCATCGCATGACAGATAGAAGACCATGAAGAAAATAAAAATACTTTATACTAAAGTGTATCTCTTAGAAATGGCCTTGCAAAATCGTCTTTCATGGGGGACATTTGCATCTGTAGAGAATCTCCACTAATGCAGCTAAGGCTTTCACAGATCTCAGAGAGATTAAGAGTCTAACACCCTTTAAGGCCTAAAAATAAATATTTACTATGTATTCTTTCTGAAGGCTGATACCTGGAAGTTTCAGCTACGCAAAAAGAACTTTGGCTTTCACAAACCCCCATATATTAACTGAATAATTTCTTTCTATTGACTTAAGACTTGACAAAGCTTAACTCTTTCAATCAATTGGTAACTAGAAAATCTTCGAATCCACCTATGACCTGTAAGTCCCCACTTGAAGATATACTGCCTCTTTAGGCTGAACCAATGTGCATCTTACACATATTGAGTTATGTCTTTGCTAGTAATTTCTATCTCCCTAAAATGTATAAAACCAACCTGTAACCCCACCACCTAGGGCACACTTTCCCAGAAGCCTTTGAGACTCATCACTGGGCTGTGATTATTCTTATTGTCTCAGAATTAACCTCTTTAAATATTTTACAGTTTGTTCTTTTCAACAACAAGCAGAAATTAAGTATAGATACAATAAATGATAGCTTTAAAATTTCCCAATTAGATTAAGTGATAATCTAAATAAATGTATA
>NW_012105675.1:149390-151773 GCF_000951045.1 Mandrillus leucophaeus | reverse complement strand
TAAGTTAGGTGTGTCTATCCTATGATTAAAATTCCCAATCCTACTATACATGGTTGATGAGGTACTGAGGGATATTGTATTTAGTCAAAGTTTAGTAATGAAAATAAAATAATTAACTATTTATAACTATAATATAAAATGTATTTTAAAAGGCCCAAAGCAATTTGGACTTTTTTCACCTGCTGAAGGTAGACTGTAGACAATTAAAAATCACAAACTTCTGGTGGATATTTCAGTCTTGCTTCAAAGACTAATTATTCTTAGCCTGATAATTATTTTTATGGTAATTTAAGAACTTCTTTAGATCCAAAACATTCGCTATTCTTTAGCTTACCTGGTGATTGTGTGTGAAAATTTTACAATGAATGTTCCTTGTCTTCTGCTCTTTGAGTATATATACAGGTGATTCTCAGGGACAGTCATCATGCTACTGAATGGAAGCTAGTTTTTAACTTGCATTTTTAAACAGAAATTAATAATTTGATTTTCTTTTCCTGAAACAGGGTTTTAAAACATCTTCCTTTCATTCATTACAGTGTATGTGGAGTAGGAAATAACTGAATTAAATATGTGCCATAGAATAAACTACAGATCACTCAAGTTAAAAACGTAGGGCAGCAACCAGATGTAACCACTTTTATTCATAAGTTGAAGATACAGTCACCTTTTCAAGAACATATTTAAGGAAAGCAAACTCACTGTTAACTAAATATTCAATATATCATACATGTCTAATGAATATAGTTTGAGAGAGTCTATGAGCAAAGCCTAAAAAATATTGCCATTTAAAAATAAGGACCCTGAAAATATATGGAATCCTGGAAGACCATGAATGGAAACGGAAAAGACTACAGATAGACAAAGCAATCCTGAGCAAAAAGAACAAAGCTGGAGACATCACACTATCGGACATCAACATATACTACAATGCTATGGTAATGAAAACAGCATGGTGGTAGCATAAAAACAGATACACAGGATAATGGAACAGAATTGAGAACCCCAAAATAAATCCACACATTTGCACCCAACTGGTTTTTGACAAAACTATCAAGAAACACACATTGGGAAAAGGGGAGTATTTTCAATAAATGATACCAGGAAAGCAATATCCACATGTGGAAGAATGAAACTAGATGCCTATCTCTCTGCATATATAAAGAGCAACTCTAAGTGGATTAAGATTTAAATGTAGGACTCAAAACTATAAAACTGCTAGAAGAAAATAAGGTGGAAATGTTTCATGAAATTGGCCTGGACAAAATTTTCTGAGTAAGACTTCAAAAGCACAGGCAACAAAATCAAATACAGACAAATCAGATTATATCAAATTAAAAATCTTCAGGCCGGGCGCAGTGGCTCACGCCTGTAATCCCAGCACTTTGGGAGGTCAAGGCGGGTGGATCATGAGGTCAAGAGATCGAGACCATCCTGGCCAACATGGTGAAACCCGTCTTTACTGAAAATACAAAAATTAGCCCGGCATGGTGACGGCAGCCTGTAATTCCAGCTACTCAGGAGGCTGAGGCAGGAGAATCGCCTGAACACAGGAGGCAGAGTTTGCAGTGAGCAGAGAATGTGGACTGCACTCCAGCCTGGGTGACAGAGCGAGACTGCATCTCAAAAATAAATACATAAATAAAAATTTTAAAAAATTCTTCAGCATAGCAAAGGACACATCCTCTGTTTTCAATGATGAGACAGCATACAGAACAGGAGAAAGTATTTGCAAACTTTGCGTCTGACAAGGTGGTAATATCGAAAATACAGACGGGTCGCAGTGGCTCATAACAGTAATCCCAGCACTTTGGGAGGTCGAGGTGGGCGGATCACCTGAGGTTAGGAGTTCCAGACCAGCCGGGCCAACATGGTGAAACCCCGTCTGTACTAAACATACAAAAAAAATAGCTGGGTATGGTGGTGTGTGCCTGTAATCCCAGCTATTTGGGAGGCTGAGGCAAGAGAATCACTTGAACCCGAGAGGTAGAGGTTGCAATGAGATGTGATGGTGCCACTGGATTCCAGCCTGGGCAACAGAGCAGATTCGGTCTCAAAAAATATAAATAAATAAATAAATATCCAAAATACATAAAGAACTCAAGCAACTCAATAGTAAAAACAAGCAAATAACTGAATTAACAAATTGGCAAAAGATGTGAATAGACATTTTTGTCAAAAGAAATCATCAGGGAAATGCAAATCAAAAGCACAATGAGATATTATCTTACCCATGTTGGAATGGCTATTATCAAAAGGACAAGAAATAACAAGTACGGGTGAGGATGTGGAGAAAGGGGAATTCATACACACTGTTGGTGGGAATATAAATTAGTACAGTCGTTATAGAAAACAGAATCTAAGAGAATCTAAGATCCTCACAAAA
>NW_012105675.1:146664-148060 GCF_000951045.1 Mandrillus leucophaeus | reverse complement strand
ACTGCCTCTTTAGGCTGAACCAATGTGCATCTTACACATATTGAGTTATGTCTTTGCTAGTAATTTCTATCTCCCTAAAATGTATAAAACCAACCTGTAACCCCACCACCTAGGGCACACTTTCCCAGAAGCCTTTGAGACTCATCACTGGGCTGTGATTATTCTTATTGTCTCAGAATTAACCTCTTTAAATATTTTACAGTTTGTTCTTTTCAACAACAAGCAGAAATTAAGTATAGATACAATAAATGATAGCTTTAAAATTTCCCAATTAGATTAAGTGATAATCTAAATAAATGTATAGTAGTATACTATTCAGGGATAGTATACTATTATAGGGATAAAATGTATAATAGTATACTATTCAGGATAAAATGTATAATAGTCTCTTCTCTTTCTGTGGTGTTGACACAGCCTATTGCTGTACATGTATTAGTCAAAATGAACAAGCAAACTTTGTTCATTTTTTAAGGAACAAAAATAAGTTCAGTTTACATTGATCTTTCATCCAGAGGTTTTTCTGTAAGTGTTAAACTGATTGCCATCTCTTACGGTATGCATTCAATAACAGCTAGGGCTTTAAACACTTTGGTTAGAAACACCACCATGGTGAGAAAGTAGTAGGTGAGACTGATTATTATCAGTTATATTTGGAAGGTTGATTTCCAAAGCAACACACATTAATGTAAGTCCTGTTATTCACTTCAAATGCATGTGGAAAGTGGCAGCATTATTTTTATGTTACACAATCAAACCTAAATAACACTGGCCTTCTTGTTGTTGAATTTTTTTACCACCTTATAGATATCATTGGAATATGAATGCTATAATTAAGGATGCAATGAATTGCCTAATCATGGAGTAGGCTTTCACTGAAGTAATTTTCATTTATTTAGATAGAATTTTCAAATTCTGTCGACTTTGGTTCAAATCTCACAAGAGAGTGTAGATTTGTACTTGAATTTTTAAATTTCCATTTGCCTTTATACCCATTAGGCAAATATCTACAATTTATTCTCTTTAAAAAAGCCGTTTTTCTAGTGCTGCAAAGAAATTCCAAAATCATAGGAACTGTTCCAGTAAAACTCAGATTTTTAGACTTTATGATTAATCTTCTCAGTTTAAGCTTATTGCTTTCAAAGCAAGCTACTGAATAAGAAGGCCTCTGTAGCGAGCAAACACACAAATAAATCTGCTTCGGGTGATAGACAGTTTCTACAAAACAAATTCTTGATATTTTGTAAACTGAAAATTTTCTTTCCATATTTTTGTATTTTTTTTTTTTTGCCATACCATGAACTTTATTAGTCATATTTACTCTAAGTTAGGTGTGTCTATCCTATGATTAAAATTCCCAATCCTACTATACATGGTTGATGAGGTACTGAGGGATATT
>NW_012105675.1:144760-146614 GCF_000951045.1 Mandrillus leucophaeus | reverse complement strand
CTCCCTTCCTTCCTTTCTCTCTCTTTCTTTCTTTCTCTCTTTCTCTCTCTCTCTCTTTCTCTTTCTTTTTTTTTCTCTCTCTCTTTCTTCTTTTTATTTCTCTCTCTCTCTCTTTTTTAACATATAGGGCTTCACTATGTTGCACAGGCTGGTCCCAAACTCCTGGGCTCAAAAAATCTGCCCCATAACAGCCTCCTGAGCAGCTGGGACTACAAGCAAGGACCATCTGAGCCAGCTTATATATACCAACTTTTTTTTGGACACAGGTTTTTTCTTATCTTGGCTTTTGTAAATAATGATGCAATGAACGTGTAATAAAGATATGTCTTTGAAATACTGATTTCATTTCCTTTGGTTGTATACTCAGAAGTGGGATTATTGGATCATACTGTAGTACTGTTTTTAAATTTTTGAGGATCTCTGCCTGGATGTTGGTCAGAGATTTTGCTTTCATTTCAATATTTTAAAAATTATTCAAAATTTGGTAACCTCTGTGTGTTTGCAGACTGAACCATATTCTTAATCAAGTAAAAGCAGCTCCCATTACAATTAATTAGATATAATATCACTGTTATTTTTGGTTCTTCTATTTTTTCCATATTAATTCTTTTCTCAATTTTTCTGCATTCTAAGGCCTCTCCAACTTCTCCCTTCAAAAGAATTTTGTTATTTATTCATTGAATTTTATATATTTAGTGGCAGTGAGATGAGACTTGTTTGTAGATTTTCTACTGGGCACGTAGGTAGTAGTACTTTTTCAATTTTCTGTATATTTATGGATACCTTAGTAGAAAGTTGAAAGGAGGCATACTGGGTCCTGTTTAAGGTTTTGCTGCTTTTTGACCAGGAAGATGTTATGAAGAATAATAATGCTCATTCTTAGTTTAAATACTATAAGAAAGTGATGTCATGTTAAGTGAGCAAACACAAAATATGTCCTCACTTTTCCTCTTGATTAGAGATAATTCACTGAGTACAACTGATGTTTGTATGTTGCAAGTTATTCCTACTTTAGTTTTCCTCTAAATATATATATTTTTTTCTGCAGTAATAGTAACTGCATTATCTCTATCTTTTCATCATTCTCTGTTGTAAATTTTCTTATGTTTGGGGACTGGGAAGAGGGAGTTGGTAACTGTTTTCTCAGTTAATTAGTGTAGTCAGGGAAATGTATTTTCTTAGTTTAAAAATACTAGCTAGTATTTTAACCAGCCTTTTAGAAAGAAAACATTAATGAATGGCCATAATTTATTAATTATTTTTGCCAGATTGGTTTGAGTCATATGATAGATTGATAACTACTGTTTTTCAACTGCCAAGAACAAAAATTAAACAAAACAAAAAACTAAAAGTGTAAAATTTCAACAACAGAAAATGGATGTTGTAGGGTAAATGGAGTTTTTATAACTTATATAGCTCATTAGAAAAAATCAAGTTTTGCCATATAACTCTAGAGTGGTTAAGAAATTGAGAAGATAGGATTTGAGGTACTGCTTTAACAGGAAGATCTTTTGAAAATCAATTTTAAGAAGCAATTTGACATTCAGATTCCCTCTTCCAAAATTTCTGGTGAGGTGATTGCTCATTCCTTATCCCAAGAAAAACAGAACATTGTGTTCTTGTGAGGCTGACACAGAGATCTCTGTACTTTCAGATACCAGATACACCTGAAAGCAGGAGTGATGCTGTTCTGAAAACAGGCTCAAGTGATGGATAGTATATTAACTATCCAGATACTTCTAATTCTCTCTAAGATTCTTCCTCTATCAACTAAGAGAACACTGGTACCAGGATTATGGCCTCCAGGTACAATTATATATATATTTACATATATAATCTATATATATTTTATAT
>NW_012105675.1:139996-141825 GCF_000951045.1 Mandrillus leucophaeus | reverse complement strand
GTGGTGTGTGCCTGTAATCCCAGCTATTTGGGAGGCTGAGGCAAGAGAATCACTTGAACCCGAGAGGTAGAGGTTGCAATGAGATGTGATGGTGCCACTGGATTCCAGCCTGGGCAACAGAGCAGATTCGGTCTCAAAAAATATAAATAAATAAATAAATATCCAAAATACATAAAGAACTCAAGCAACTCAATAGTAAAAACAAGCAAATAACTGAATTAACAAATTGGCAAAAGATGTGAATAGACATTTTTGTCAAAAGAAATCATCAGGGAAATGCAAATCAAAAGCACAATGAGATATTATCTTACCCATGTTGGAATGGCTATTATCAAAAGGACAAGAAATAACAAGTACGGGTGAGGATGTGGAGAAAGGGGAATTCATACACACTGTTGGTGGGAATATAAATTAGTACAGTCGTTATAGAAAACAGAATCTAAGAGAATCTAAGATCCTCACAAAATTAAAAATAGAACTGTCATATGATCCAGCAATCCCACTACTGGGTACACATTCAAAGGAAATAAAATCAGTTATGTTGAGATATCTGCATGCCTACATTTGTTGCAGCACTAATCAAAGCCAAAATTGGAATCTGCCTAAATGCCCTTCTACAAATGAATGGATAACAAATGTGGTATTATACAATATATACATGCACTGAAACATCACACTGTCTCCTGCACATAAATATGTTACCATGTTGTAATAAATGGCAGTATCTCCTGTTTTATGTGTGTGTGTGTATATATATAATAAATATTCCTACCTTCACATACATATATACACAAACACACAATAGAATACTATTCAGTCATAAAACAGAATGAAATTATGTCATTTACGGCAACATGAATGAATCTGGGGGACATTATGTTAAGTGAAATAAGTCAGGCACAGAAATACAAACACCTAATCATCAAAGGTCTTGGTTTTTAGTTTTGTTTGACCAATAAAAATTGTATATATTCAAGGTGTAAAATGTGATGATTCGATATATGCATGCATTGTGTAATGATTACCACGGTCAAATGAACACAACCACACTGCTTATACTTACCACTGTATATGTGTGTCTGTGTCTGTACACAGACACAACACAATACTATTAATAGTACTGTTAATAGTAATACAATACTATTAACTATAGTCATCATGCTGTATATTAGATCACCAGAATTTATTCTTTTTTTTTTTTTTCTTTTTGAGACAGAGTCTCGCTCTGTCACTCAGGCTAGAGTGCAGTGGCACGATCTCAACTCACTGCAAGTTCCGCCTCCCTGGTACAAACAATTCTCCCTGCCTTAGCCTCCCGAGTAGCTGATATTACAGGCACCTGCCACCATGCCCAGCTAATTTTTGTATTTTTTAGTAGAGACGGGTTTTCGCCATGTTGGCCAGGCTGGTCTTGAAATCCTGACCTCAGGTGATCTGCCCACCTCGGCCTCCCAAAGTGATGGGATTACAGGCATAAGCCATCACACCTGGCCTTTATTCATCTTATAACTGAAAATGTGTATCCTTTAACCAGCATCTCTCCATTCGCTCCTCCTGCTCAGCCCATGGTACTCTCGGATTCTATAGTTCAACATTTTTAGATTCCACTGAAAAGTGAAATCATACAGTATTTGTCACTGTGTCTGGTTTATTTCAGTTAACATAATGATTTTTAGGCTAATGTATCATGTTGTTTTAGACTTATGTTACCATGATGTAATAAATGCCAGTATCTCCTCCTGCTTTAAGGTTGGGTGATATTCCATTATGTGTGGAATTACACAATCACATTTTAGCATCCAGCCTTTAATCCCTCCCTCCCTCCCCCC
>NW_012105675.1:108169-135031 GCF_000951045.1 Mandrillus leucophaeus | reverse complement strand
AAAAAAAAAAAAAAACAGATTCCAAGTTAAAATGTTAAGTTTCTACCAGTTCACTTTGAGTGGTGTATGAACTGACAAGCTCTACACATGCCATAGAATTTCCAATAGGAAAATTAAGGAACAAAACAAAACAAAAGCTTTTAAAAAATAAAGTAAAATAGAGGTAACAATGACAGAGACAATAGAAGAAATAATATGATAACTAAAATCACCAAATAAGAAAATACATTAAGACATAACATAATTTTAAAAAGAAGAAAGCCAGTTGTGGTGGTGCATGTCTGTAGTACCAGCTACTTGAAAGGCTGAGGAGGGAGAATGCTGTTAGCCTAGGAGTTGAAGGTTGCAGTGCACTTGATCGTATTTATGATTAGCCACCACACTCCAGCCTGGGAAATATAGTCAGGCCCCTGTCTCCAGACTAAAAATGAATAAATAAAAATAAATTTCAAAAATGATCAACAATCACCCATCAAAAGAACAACACATGACACAAAGAAATCTACAAATAGAAAAGTGAAAAAACAGCAATGAAAGCCTATCAACAAACAAAAATCAACAAACTTTCCAAGAAGAGCAAATGCTGAAGGCAATGGCTTTCAAGTTGAATTATACACCAGCTTTATGTCAATCAAAGGTAAGTATGAAATATAAAATTAGAACAGTATGTTCTCAGAAAAAAAAAACAAGAAAACAAAAAAACAAAAAAACTGCCTCCCTTTTTGTCTTACTCAGGGAGCTAGTTAAAGATGTAACTTGTAAACCTGTCAGGTAAAACAAGATATGGGAAATTACAGGAGATCTAGAAAACATGGGATCCAAAAAAGGGAAAAGATGTTGGTAGAAGGAATTTCAGGAAAATAGCAATGCAGCAATCACAAAACAAAACTAGTTGAAATTGGAGCAGAAGAGACATCTACAGGTGGTATGTCTTAAAAAATATAAATCAATAAAAAAGGAAAAAAAAGAGAAACAGAAATGTTGTAAGAAAAAAGAGAAACAGAAATGCTGATTTCACTGCTTGAAAATGCTGAAAATGAAGTTGTGCTATACATAAAACTAACCAAAAATGTAATCATTACTCAGAAAAAAGGAAATATATCATACAAGCTACAAATAATGTTTTCTAATCTTAATGATCTTCAGGATATAAATGCTTAGTATTCATTTAGAAAATATGCGATGAATTTATATTTCAGTTATAAAGCAGAAAAAGTTCATGTGGGATGACATGTTGTTGTTTATTATAATCTTCCTGATTAAAAAATGATATCTATAATATATAAACTTGGAAAATCAATAATAACATATATATATCATTTAGAAATACATATTAATAATTGTTTTCAGAGAAAAAAAGTAAAAACAAGAATTAAACATATGAGGATTGTGGCTTTAGTTGATTTTTTAAAATTTTAAATAGTGCTATTTGTTTTTCTTAAATGTGAACGTGTATTAATTGTAAAGACAATTTTAAATACAAAATCTCTTTAAGTAGATTTAATTTGTAACACTACAGGTAAGAATCAGAAATTATCACACAATTCAATGATTAATAATGGAAAATATGTGTAAGGGAAAACTTGTACAAATACATTAACACAAACATAAATGTACACATAGGTACACCATTTCTTTTTTAATTTTTTTTTTTTTTTTTTTTGAGATGGAGTCTCGCTCCTGCAGTGTAGGCTTGAGTGCAGTGGCACAATCTCAGCTCACTGTAACTTCCACCTCCCAGGTTCAAGCAATTCTCCTTCTTCAGCCTCCCAAGTAGCCGGGATTACAGGTGTGTGCCACTACACCTGGCTAATTTTTTTATTTTTAGTAGAGATGGGGTTTCTCTATGTTGGCCAGGCTGGTCTCGAACTCCTGACCTCAGGTGATCCACCTGCCTCAGCCTCCCAAAATGCTAGGATTACAGGCATGAGCCACTGCGCCCGGCCAAGGTACACCATTTCTTTATAAATATAAAATTTATATTTTTTAATATAAATTTAAGGAAAGTAAGGAAACATAAACTGGTAACCTATAGGACAAAAATCTACTACCAAATATGCTTTGTTTTCTCAAAACCTTTTAAATAAATTTGAATTATTTGACATATTCACTTCACTCATTCTGTTAACTACACTCTCCCACTCACTGGTATTCAGTCCTTAGAGACATTTGAATATAAAATGCTATGACTTCCACAGGTGTATTTTTTAAATAATTGTGCTTTATCTTCACATTTACTGGCTTATTTTCTGTATGATATTTTAGAAGTTATTGAAATGGCTTAATATCAATTAATGATCAATATGCATCATAGTAAAATATTTAACTTAAAACTATAGAGAACTCTCAGTATTGGGGGCATCTGGGGTTAACTTAATTAACATTGTGAAGTTTAAAGAAGAGACTTTAGGATGCTACTGTTACTTTCTTTGAGCTTTTAAAAAAATAGGAAAAGAAGAATTCAAATTCTGAAAGCTGAAAATTTTTGCAATATTAATGCAATTAATTTTGCAATTAATACAATATTGTTGATTCTCTAGCATAGGCAATTTCAGTTAAGAGAAAATTTAAAAATAACTAAAAATGTGTATTATCAGTAATCTATTTTACTATATTTATCTCTACCAAGTATTTTATTACTAAAAATACCACCACCATTTTATATAGCTGTATTTATATAGTTGTATATATAATAAATACATGCCTATTTCCTCAAGTTTATAAAACATTATGTTATAAGCCTCCCTGATAGGTAAAGTCTAATTGATTTAACCATGGTCTGTTTGATAATTTTATATGTGAAAAAAATGCTTATTTGCAGGATTTTTACAGCCCCAGGTAAAAGCCCCTTATATAAATATTTTGATCTAATGGCCTCATCGGTCATTGTTTTAAGATGTTTTTGTAACTTTTAGAGGAGCTTTCTAAAGGCACTGCCTGATAATTCAATTCAAGTAAATGTGTATTACTATATATCAGGAACAAACAATTTGAGAGCAACCATGAGCAGTGTCTTTCATTTTGCTATAGACATAAGTTTGCAATATACTTGCTTATTCATTAATACAACCAGATCATTTCAGATTTACTGTGCTTCTACTCTATATGTGGCATCTTGGGAATTCTGGATTTACATTAAATATGATGCCATCACTTTTTCTTATGATTTCACTGTCAAATAGGAAGTGAGATACAAAATTATAATTGTGTCATATAGAATATGTATGTTACAACCAAATATTGAGTATGAACCAAGTGCTCTGTAATTATCATACAGCATAGAAGAAAGAGTAAAAAATATGCTTTATGTTGTTAAAAAGGATTCATAGGAAAGGAGTTATTTTGATTCTCATGTGCCAGGTAAGTATCATCAGGTTACAATATAATGCATTTTATATGTAATATGGTACTAGGCCATGGCCTGATCGTCCTCTGAGAAGATTTCCCATTCCTTCTAAACCCTTATGTTATGATTTATTAGACACTTGGGTACTGTGAACATTTCAATATCCAGGACCTCATTTATTTTTCCAGTGATATGAAGAAAAATGATTTTTTAAAAAATGTAACACAGTAACAACATGATCTCTTGGTTGGTAAGAGAGAAAGTATCCTGTGAAGAGATACGCGTGCTCTCCTGATTTCTGTCCCACACGATTATGAACATTGATCAGCAGGACAGTTATGAGGGGAATGTAGGCCTCTGGGGAAGCCTGTATGCTCTATGATCTATTTTTTTCCTTTGCTCTAAAGTGTTGAAATATTTCTTTTGCCCAAGATAAACACACACCTGCTCACTTTAATGAAAAGAGGTTTATTTTACTTCTGCTGAATTAATAACTTTCAAGTCTACTAGGAATCCCAAAATCGACAAAATAATCCAGGCTATATGAATTAGCTACATGGTTTAAGGAATAAAAATTAGAATCTAGGAAAGTAGAATGGTAAGGATAAGCCATACATACCCCACCCCCCCACCCCCCCGCCTTTTACTAGGATGTGTGGCATGGCAGATGTATTTTCCAAGATGATCTCAACAAGATCTCCCATGTCAAATGCTCTGTATAAAACATGGTGTTAAAGTGGGATCTATATTTCCTGTGTTTCCTACTCGTGATTTTGAGTGGGTCTGTGATTAAGTAAGACTTGGTGCTGTCTGATTTCTGAGGTTGAGTGATAAAGATGATATAACCTTCTCTGATCCTTTTGAAATGCTTGCTCTTGAACCTTATCAATGTGCTATGAAGAACGAGAGAGAACACAAAGTGAGGTCACCTATAGGTTAGAAACTGGAAGACAGCCAGAATCGACCTCCGAATGTACTAGCACACAAGCCATCAGTCATGTGATGCCTAAGATAGTAGCCACTAGGCACATATGACTATTTAAATTTAAGTTTAATTGAAAATAAAGTAATGTGGTGCTAGTCACATGTTCAATAGCCATATGTAGCTAGGAGTACTAAATTGAGCCATGCAGAGAGAGAATATTTCTGTCATCATAGAAAATTTTACTGGAAAGCACTGCTTCAGATGGTTCTAGTCCCAGCCATGGAGTCCCTTCATGCCTTCAATACTCCCAGCTGAGTCCCCAGATATCATGGGATGAGAAAAGTTACCTCTAATATGCCCTTTCCAACTCCTAATCTATAGAATTTATGAGTATAATAAATGGATGTTTTAGAGGCATTAATTCTGGGGTGGTTTTATGCAGTATTAGGTAACTCAAACAGATTTTGGAAATTGGAAGTGGGATGTTGCCATGACAACCACCTAAAACATGAGACACTGAGTTTGACATCAAGTTACACGTGGAAACTGAAAGGGCATTTGGGAGACTTTTAATAAAAACTTATAGTTTTCTAAAGAACTATAGAACCTAAAGAACCTCTAGCAGGTCATGATTAAGTGGTCAAAGAAAGCAGGGGAATACTGTTGCAAACTAGAGTAAAAGGGACACTTGTAGTGGCAGAAAGTTTGGTAATAGTGTCACCTCCAGTAATGTGGAAAGTAGGAACATCAATTAATGAAGCTGATGATCTAGAGGAGATTTCCAGTTAGAATATTAAAAGTGCCATCTTGCTTCTTCGACTCTTCTAGTTGCCTATGATAAAATACTGTAGGATAGATATAAGCTAAAAACAGAATAGTTAAGTATAAAGGAGCCAAAGCTTGTTGGGTTTGAAAATAAAACTCATTGTTATTCCCAGCCTCTATAGTCAGCAGGAAATTCTCAAAATAAGAAAAGATCTCAGAGCAGAGATCAAGCCCATGCACTTTTAGGAAAACATGATCTAAAGATGAAGCCAAGGGCATGACTGTGAAACTCTTTGTTAAGGCTTCAGAAAGATCGAAGGCTGTGCCTCATAGACCTTACACATAAAAGGTCCTCTTAAAAGCTTAGGAGCATGCCTCACAGATATTCTCCTTAAACAATAGGGCTTCTTAGAATCTTAAGGGTTTTCAGCTACAGCTTCACAGCGAGTGTGGTGTTGAGGAAGTCCTGTCTTGCAGAGATCTATGGTTGTTATCTTTTTTCCTAATGCAGTGAAGATTCATAAAGGAAGCACAAGCTTTCTTTTTAAAGAAAACTGTACTGATAGAAGCATGATCAGCTTGGATTAAAAGAGACAGAGACAGTACAAATTGAAAAGAGACCTGTGGATGCCAAATTTCTTATGAGTAGATTGAAAAGGCAACTTCTTCGTAGTTGTATTAAATAATAGGATGATTCAAAAGGTAGAACCAATAATGTAAAAAGCAGAAGTAAGAAAGAATCATTCACAGGTCCTGAGTCAAGAAATTGGAAATACGTATGTGTATGACTCACTTCAGAACTTCAGTGGGTCAGAGAATGCTCGATGCCTCTGGTTTCTGTCCTTTTGAATGTCAGTGCATAATGGGTATGTAGGGAGCAGATAACTTGTCTCTTTAATCCTGGGGTCATAGTGTCAAGAGGAAGTGTTTTTGAGCAGTTATACCAGAGAACACACAGAAGGAGTCTTATTTATACCCCGGCTTGATAAAAATGACAAAGTTCTGAAACTCAACCCTGAGACAAGTACTTTAACAGAATGAGACTTTTGGGGGACTACGGTAGTCTTCCCTTATCCATGAGAGATACATTCCAAGCCCCTAGTGGATACTTGAAACCACAGATGTTACCAAACACTGTGCATATTATGTTTATTTCTAGATATGCATACCTATAATAAAATGTAATGTATAAATTGGGTACAGTATGAGATTAACAATAACTAATGATAAAAAAGAACAATTATAATAATAAATTGTAATCAAAGTGATGTGAATGTGGTTTTTCTCTCCCTCTGTCTGTCTCCCTCTCTGTCTGTCTCTCTCTCTCTCTCAAAATATCTTATAATACTATACTCACTTGTATTCTAACCACAGTGGACCACGGATAAATGATATCTTAGAAAGGGAAACCATGGCTGAATAAGGAGGACTGGTGCATTGTCATTGGATTAGTGTATTTAGTATGTAAGAGGAATATAAATAATATGTTACTAGAATAAGTACTTGACCAGTTAGAATACATGGACTCAATATTTTCTGTCATTCCTCTTTCCTCTCCCCTGGAAGCTGGGCTTTACAATTATTGGGCCAGTGGGAAACAGAGTGATACACTGCCATTTTCTGGATCTAGGCTTTAAGAAACTGGCAATTTCCATTTATTGTATCTTCAGATGTTTGTCCTTTGAGTCTAGCCACCCTGCTGTTAGGAGAGACTGTGTATATATGTTCTCGCTGATGGCCCCAGGTGGTAATCAATCTTGACATCCAGAACCTGAGCAAGGCTTGAGATCAACTCACACCTCCAGTCTCCAAACTACCTCTTATGACACTATTTTGAGCAGGAGGTATGATGCATTCACTGAACTCTACCTGAACTGCATATTTCTTAGCAATTTATGATTATTGTTGTTTACAGCAGTAAGTTTGGGAGAGTTGTTGTACAGCAATAAATAACTGAAATCTACCGTATAGAGCCCTAAGGAGCTCAGTGATGCCAACATTATGTGTTAAATGCTCAAAATTCTTTCGGTGGGACAAAGCAGTATGTGAGGTGAGTCAAATGTGATTTCCATTAAATAAAAAAGGGAAGTAAAAGATAATGATATAAAATGTCCTAAAGTTTGTGCTTACCTATGAGAGAAATTAGAGGAGGAAAGCCATCTACCGAAGAGAAGATGCATTTTTTTTTTTCCAACAAGGAACAGAAAAGACAGAATTGATCTGGCAGAGGATTTCAGTATTCCAGAAATATTTTGTTCCATTTAGTTGTAAAGGAAAATAACCCACCTTTAACAGAAATTAGAAGGAAGAAAGACAATTGCTCTTACAGAGATTAAAAAATTGTCTACTACATTGTCAGAGAGGTAAGACTAGGTTCATCTTCAGAAGTGAAAACTAGATCCAACCCTTCTCCTACAGGGAGTATTTGTAGGACCTTCCATGGCCAGGCAGCTAGTTAGACTGATAATAATTTAATAGTCTACTTGCAAAAGTAGTGAGCCAACTCTAGTAGTTGCTCTATTGGAATTCAACAGAACTCCTTGATATATTGATAATCACAATGTGACAAAACAGAATAGAGGACATAGACTTGCTGAGTACAAAACTCTTAAGACAGTAATGGTGTCCAGGAACCTGTTTTTTTTTTTTTTTTTTTTTTTTCAAATCCAATTGACATTTCTCCCAATCTCCTTATACTTTAAGGCATCAACACATTATACATAAAGCATTTAGGATGATTTCCCAACACATCTCATGAACAAATATATCTTGAGATGCGTTGAGGTTGACTGAGAACACTCATGAGATAACTCAGTTAACACCAGCATGCCCACCCTCCATATCAGTTGTTTTATTTTTAACTAATACAATAATCATCTACGAGTTACTAACCAAATGTCTTGCACTTTTGTGCCCCATATCAGGCTTCTCTTGAAATCTTCAGAAACAATAAGAGAATTGAGTGTTGATGTAATTAATAATAGAAAAAGAGGGAGGCTGAGGCAGGAGAATTGTTTGAACCCGGGGGGACAGAGGCTGCAGTGGGCCAAGGTCGCGCCACTGCACTCTAGTCTGGGTGACAGAGTGAGACTCTGTCTCAGGAAAAAAAAAAAAAAAAGAAAGAGAAAAGAACATGCTCTGAAAGTGCAGTCTGGAGTCTGGAGTCTGGAGTAGGTAGAGAGTTTAATCTCACACTTCCATGACAGCAACATGGTGAAGAAAAGTATTATTCAAAATAAAAGCAAAAATATTTTGTCTTTTAGAGAAAATAAGAAAATTACAAGAGAACGTAAGAAAGTGTCACATTTCCGCTTATACTGTAATTCATGGAGGTCTCACAAAAATATTTGCACTTCAATTACTTATATCTGATTCTCTCTCCATTATAACTGTGGATCCTAATCTTTTTTCTGACTCAACATATTTAAATTGTCACTCTTGAGTTACTTTAATTCCTTGCCTCTCCTTTTGCCACTTGACCACCTGTTCTTGGAAGGGACCTTAGTCTGAAAGAAAATGGGATGCAAGATCCAGAGGAAATGACTAGTCTCAGAAAGGAGAGAGCCAAGGTCTTCCTTTTAACTATATGAAAGGAAAGAAGGAACAGTGTGAAAACAACATCCACCCTGTGAATTCCAGGGAGGACAGACATAATAAGAATAAATGAGTAAATATATGGAATGCCAGATGATTACTATGAAGGAAAACAAAGCAGGGTAAGAGGAATGAAGAGTGATGGGGCTGTGTATGTACAGTGGTCATTGTTACTGTATGTAAGCAGTCAGGAAAAGTCTCTCTGAGAACGTGATCTAACAGAGAGATCTGAAGAGATTTACAAATGTAGCTACATGAAACAAGTGCATTTTAAGTAGAGGGTCAAAGGCAGGAGCAGGCTCATGTTTTGTCAAATCAGCATCACTCAACATCTGGCACTTAGTGATAGGTGCATAATGAATAAATTTTGAAGAGATGAGTAATTAGAATCCTTCTAAGATTAACAAAATACCTACTCATAGAAATGTCTTATATTTCCAGTTTAAAAATGTATCTAAATTATTTCTGTAGTTTATATATCCTATAATTTTTCAGCAAATTTTTACTCTCAGTTTTCGATCACATTTTATCTTCAAGTTCTATCTTTTGAGTTTTACCTACATCCTTAACTCCAAGAAAATGTCCAAATAGGGCCAAAGCATATTGTCATAGTCAAGCATTATATATTTACTATGTAAATGTTTAAAGTTAGGTTTATAGTAGTTAATTACATTGATGTGTCCCTTTGAAAGCTATCTTTGCCCAGGAAACATTGTTCCATAGTTAATTGAGTCATTTTAAGGAAGCCCTTATGGTGCATTTGATACAAAGTCAGAGGATATGTGTGAATTTAGTTAAACCTATCCAGAGTGACAGCAAATGTCACATAATGTCACTTCTACCACAACAAATTCTGTGTCATTTGGATGGAAGTGCCCTAATGAGGGGAATAAAGCAACTCTTGCAGTCTTAGGAAAGTGGAGTTGCTATATATTTATATCTATTTCTCTATCCTCATTTAGTTCATACTGCTAATCATGGTTAGTTTTGAATGCAGCCCTATTTAATATATCATACAAAAACCTGAATAATATCACCCCTAGCTTTACATTATTTTCTTATCTTTTCCTTTACTCAGTCACATCCATTCTTCATCTTCATTGTGCTGATTGTAGTTCCCAGATTTATGAGGCCATTGCATGCCTCTGTGCTTATGGGTTTTTTTGCACACACTCTGCTGTAAAGAGCCCCTCTCCATTATAATTAATTTTGTAAGACTGCATTGAACGTTAATTTCAAAGCTCTATTGCCCAATATAAAGTTGACTACTTCTTGTTTTGTACCTTTATAGCACCAAATACTCACTTCTAGCATTGACCCTATGTAATAATATTTTGTTGCAGATTATTATTTCTTTAGTTCACCCTTCTTATCTGTCTCTCCCTGCTGGACCAGGACCCTGTGAGAGGTAGGCCTTCATCTTATTTATCTTCAAACCCCTAGCACTAACGGAGTATCTGAAGAATGGTAGATATTTATGAATATTTTTGGTGAATATTTTGATCAATGAAGTCAGACATTTAACAATAGCTATCAATATTGAGGAGCTATAAATAAATTCTAATTTTCACAAAACTCACCAAGGAATATAATACAACCTCTGCTTTACAATGAGAAAATAAATCTTACTGATTCATTGAATTAATCAATATCAGAATTAGTAACCTCTTTTCCATTAAAATTGGTCCTTTAGAAACACACCTGTGACTGGGCACGGTGACTCATGCCTGTAATCCCAGAACTTTGGGAGGCCGAGTTGAGCAGATCACCTAGGGTCAGGAGTTCAAGACCAGCCTGACCAACATGGTGAAACCCCATCTCTACTAAAAAAAATACAAAAATTAGCGGGGCATGGCAACACATGCCTGTAATCCCAGCTACCCGGGAGGCTGAGGCAGGAGAATCGCTTGAACCCAGGAGGCGGAAGTTGCAGTGAGCTGAGATCACACCATTGTACTATAACCTGAGCAACAAGAGCAAAAAGTCCATCTCAAAAAAAAAAAAAAGAAGAAAGAAACACACCCGCAAACAACCCCAAAATTTCAACAGCTATACCTGTGGATAACTCCTCTCTCACATTTCCTCCAACTCTTTATTTCACCCTTCAATTTCTTCTCTTTCTGTGCTAACACCCCTTTGTTTTAATCTCCTCTCCCTGATTATTTCAAAGTCTCAGATTTCAACAATGTATTACTAATGCTTCAGTCTTGGCATCACTTTCTGGTTCAATATTCCAACAGCTGTCTCCTATTTCTAATCGTCTGCTCTCTTGCACAGGGCTGAGTCTTGCAGGCAGTCTGGACATCATGTTACAACAGCATACTGATAATACCCTTCTTATTTGGTAATGTTCAAGAAAATCATACTTACTTTTCTATGGCAATCAATCTTTCATGACTTTTATCAGTTATTTTTTTCATTTCCTGCACTTCTGTTAAAATCCTACTCCTTAGCAAAAAAAAAAAAAAAAAAGTAATATGTGTTTATATGTTATTACCTAGTACATTTGTAATATTACAGTAAAGATGATTTATTTGATTGCATCTTCTTCTAGATACTATCTGTTATCCTATATTTTAATGTCTCTTTTGATTATTTTGTGATGTATTACTCTATCTCAAGTTCAATTTTTCTTGATTCCAAAGTCATTTTAGAATATTATATTGCCATTGCTTTTTGTCACACTAAGTCAAATTAAGGAATCTTCAATATATGGATCTTTACTTGAAAGAATCTCATAGCAAAGTTTCCAAAATGTGTTCTCAGTGATATAAAACTCTATTTCTAAAGCAATATTTACGTGCCTATGTTTTATATCACAAATTTTATAGGATATTGATAACAACTCAAGTGCAATACTCTAACAAGAACTATCTTGTTTTTAAGCCAAACAACATATATTTTTAAGCATACCAATATATAAAACTGCAGATATGTTTCAGTTGCATATAAGTCACTCACAGTATAGGTGGCTGTGGGTCACCCAGATACAAATTAAATTATGTGCTTTAAAACTATTGGAATAAAGGGCACCGCCATCTTTTTTCCCCCAGCCAGCTGAATAGAATGCCACTGCGCTGTGTTGACCTTGGCTGGGCATCTGACTTTTAAAGCTTACGTGGTTAGCCCAGAGCTGTTGAGTGTCCCTCGCAACGAAGAGAGAAAGGCATTGAGGTGGTCAAGAGTGATTTCCGCAGCCATTGTGGCCGCTTCTGTCAGAAACACTGTGGTGGACGCAGCCGTGTGACCTCGCAGAGCAGCGACCGCAGTCGATCCCTGGCGAGCTCCGTGGCCCTTGCCTGACTCCATCACTCCATCGTTGTCACCGCTCAGCGTCCCGTAGGCCGCGCAGGAGCGCGTCTGAATAGGAAGCGGTTTCCTACGTGGATGCGGCGTTTTGTCGCTGCCAGTAGTGTTTGGAGAGGTTCCAGCATAGCCCTCAATTCCCGGCTCCCAGAAGCAAGAGAACTCAAGTGAAGCAATGAAGGAAGAAGAAGGAGGTTGCTGGCCTTGGATATTATCATTTCTGGGGACAACTTTACCTGGACACTAATATTTCTGACTAGGAAAACTTCATGGCAAATGCAGAAGAGACAAAGATGTATTGTCCATGTTATCCACTATTTTCTGAGCACAGAAGAAAATGATCAAGACCCAGGAATATCTGACCCTGGAAGATGTGGCTGTGGAATTCAGCTGGGAGGAGTGGCAGCTCCTGGAACACTGCTCAGAAGGACCTGTACCAGGATGTGATGGTGGAGAACTATAACCACTTGGTATCACTGGGGTATCAAACTAGCAAACAAGATGCACTCTCCAGGTTGGCACATGGACAAGAACCATGGATAACAGATGCTAAAATCCAGAATAAAAATTGTCCAGGAATCAGGAAAGTTGACAGTCATCTGCAAGAGCGCTCTTCAAACCAATGATTTCTGAAGAGCGTGCAGCAATGCAGTGGACAGAATGCATTTAGAAATATTGTACATCTCAGCAAGACACATTTTCCTCTAGCGCAAAATCATAATACATTTGACATGTACAGAAAAAAAAATTGAAATCAAGTTTAAGTTTAATCAACCAGAAGAGAAAACATGGAATAAATAACCTTGTTGAGTTTATTGGAGGTGAGAAAACCCTTCTACATGGTAAGTATGAACGTACGAATACCAAAACTAGATTTTCTGAAAATGCAAAATGGATCCATTCTAAATTCCAAGTCTTTAAGCATCAGAGGACTCAGAAAATTGAGAAACCCCATGCATTCATTGAATGTGAGCAAACCTTCCTCTGAAGTCTCAGCTCATTTACCACGAGAACATTCATATAGAAGAGAATCCTGGAAGTAGTCAATGTGAGAAATTGTCCAGAAGTGTCCTGTTCACTAAGCTTCTGAAAACTAATACAAGAGACAAAATCTGTATACACAATGAATATAGAAAAGGCTCTGCTGTGAAGTGTATTCTCATTGCACATCAATAAACTTACACAGAAGAGAAATCCTGTATGTGCAGTGAGTGTGGAAAGGGCTTTACAATGAAGCGCTATCTAATTGCTCATTGGCAAACTTGTAGTGGAAAGAAACCTTATGTGTGCAATGAATGTGGAAAAGGTTTCACTGTGAAGATCAATCTCATTGTATATGGGCGAATTCATACAGAGAAGAAACCTTATATATGCAGTGAATGTAGAAAAGGCTTCACCATGAAGCACTACCTTGTTGTACATCAGCAAACCCATACTGGAGAGATACCCCATATATGCAGTGAATGTGGAAAAGGCTTTACTGTGAAGAGCAACCTCATTGTACATCAGCATACAGGAGAAAAATCTTGTATATGCAGCGAATGTGGAAAAGGCTTCACTGTCAAATGCACTCTCATTATACATCAGTGAACTCACACAGGAGAGAAATCTTACATATGTAGTTAATGTGGTAAAGATTTCACCACAGAGTACACTCTTATTATATATCACCGAACTCATACAGGAGAAAATCCGATGAATGCAATGAATGTGGTAAAGCCTTCATCCAGAAAATATGGCTCATACAACATGAGAGATGTCATACAGGAAAGACTCGCTTTGTATGGACTGAGTGTGGAAAGTCCTATTCACACAAATATAGTCTCATTATCCACTGATAATTCACACAGGAGAGAAACCTTATGAGTGCAACAAATATGGAAAAGGCTTCACCACAAAGTACTCAATGTACATCAAACAACACATACAGGAGAGAGACCCTATGGATGCAGTGATTGTGAGAAAGCCGCCTTCTACTCACCAAACCTTGTCAAACATAAGAAAATGCACACAAGAGAAATGGGTAGAATCAGTCAAGTTGAAAATTCCTGTAATGGAGAGTCACAGCTCCTTCCTTACAAGTGAACTTATGCAGAATGAAAACCCTACTCGTGCAGTGACTATGGAAAATGCCTTTTGTGGCAACTCAGACATCATTAAACATCAGCGTGTTTCTAGCAAATCAGAACACAAACAGGGTGCTGCCTGTTGTCAGATGTGTGCCCTCAGGAGGTAAAATACTTTGCCCTAGAGATAAAACTTGATGAATACAGTAAATAAGGTAATGCCTTTAATGGTCTTTTACCTCACATTTTCTGTCACTGAAAACATGTTGAATCAACTATAATATATTCACGTGGAAAAAAAAAAAAACAAAAACTATTGAAGTCTAAGAAGTAAGTCAATTGCAGACTCAAGTGTCAGTTGTTCATAATGAATCCAAATAACAGAATAAGGGCCCAGTTAGCATCCTTATGAAACTAGTAGTCCAGTAAATTGTCAGGCAGGGCAGAGCAGTCAGGTAAAAGGGCAACTGTGTTCTTAGCATTTAGGAGAAGTCTCAGAAAAGACATTTGGTGACAGATACACACTTTGAAATGTGTGCTTGCTTTTCCATTTAGCTGTACTATACATAGTTGGGTTTTTTGTTGTTGTTGCTGTTGTTGTTAAAGGCAGCCCTTTTCTAGTCTCTGACTAGTTTGTCATAGATGGAATTATCTGACAAGGACATCTACTCTGAATGGTCTGAAAAACATAGATAAGGACTTTGAAGCCCTAATTATTCTGAGCTAGTCCTCTATCCTCTGGAGCCTTGCTAACAGATATTGTAAACCATTAAGTGGTAAATGAGAGTGTGTGTGTGACCATGTGTTGTGTGTATCATGTGTGTTTTCCTTTGTCCTTATTTTCTACAGGGGTCTTGATTATAAGAATTTAGAGGTTTTCGCTTTAATCAAACAACATTTTATAGATATCCTTGACAATTTTTTTCAGAAAAACAAATTTTTACCAACTTTTAATACACATATGGTTTATGTAGAGCATGCATTATGAAGAAAATCAGAACTTTTTTGACACTGTACCGAAAAGTTAATGATTCACTCAGTACTTTCCAATTAGTTAGTTTAAATTGTGGAGACAGAATTTATGAGTATAAAATGAATTTTCAGATTTTTGAATAAAATATTTCTTGAAAAATTATTACAGTGAATAAACATATTTATCACTGTAAACATAATTTTAGGTATTAAAGAAAAATATAAAAGCATAACTCTGCCAGTTTGTAAAGAAAGAAATAGTTCCCAGTTCATCAGTTTATTTCTTATTACTGTTCTCTGTGAAGTGATATATCAATGGAATCATTTTGCAGAAGCAAACTACTCAAAAACAACTACATGCTGAGGTTTCATATCTTTGCAAATAAAAAGTAATTTATGAATCAACTCATTTTTATGGAAAGTCTATTTTTTGCCAAGTATTTTCCACGGGCATACACAAGATTGACATGGTCACTGCTCTCATGAAAACCCAGATAATTAAATGAGATGTAAAGAGTACTATTATGGAATTTTTCATAATGCCCCCAAACAGGTACTGAACTTATCCTATAGCGTTACAGTAAGATTCTCAGGAAAACAGTTTTGTTATATTTTATTTTTATTATGTTTGGTTATTACTGCTTTATTAGGTTTGGTTATTATTTTGTCCCAACCCCATCCCAGTATATAATAAATAAAAGTAATAGCAGCAAAAGAATAAATGATATAGAAGTGAAAGACAATATGAATGTTCTAGAGACCAGTGTAGAAAAAAATAGAACAAAAATGGATATTCAAAACACTATAAGTAGTAACACATGATGGCAACTTATCATGAGAAGCAAAGTGTGAGGTAGTGATTACCTCATAGTAGGTACTCACTGAAGATGTGCTGCTGTCCTTCAAGTCCTGGTGATGTAGGCTGAGGAGTTAAAGACATGAGGTTTGAGACAAAAATAAGTCAGACTCTCAAAGATATTCCAAACAATATGTCTTAGTCAAAATAGATAGACTGTACTGAAGTAACATATAAAACCCCAATTCTTGAAAGATTAACACACTAAAAATATATCTCTCACATACACCTGTCCCCCACATACCTCAGAGTGCCCTTCCTTCTTATACCTTGCCATCTGGAATACAGGGCTTCAAGGTAGCCACAGAAGAGAAAAGAAGCTGGATGGTTGTGAGGTGTTTAAGTAGCCAAGCCTTGAAGTGGCTTGCCTTAGTTTCATGGCTTCTGTCCACCTTCTAGTCGTCAATACAATATTACTTCACTTGCTCCACATATTATTGCAAGAGAGGACTGCGAGTGTATTCTCTATGCCCCCAAAATGTGGTGTGAACACCAAGCATTGTCTGCACCAAACCATGTTAGGTCTAAATGTTGCTATTAATAAAGTTGATGAATTATGTGCATTTATAATGAGACTAGCATGGTGAGGAACAGAAAATGCAGTCTAAACACTAGAGAAACTCTTTTTGATATGATCCTCCAAATAAAGAGTTTAGTCACCCCATTTAGGAGTCTCTTGCTATAGAATAATTTAGTAAAAGCATTTATAAGTAATTTTTAGAATAATTAAAGTGATGTGAAGATGTTTATATGAGGACTAATGAAAAGCTTGAAATGATCAAATTAACAGAAGTATTAACCTGAAAATCGTTCTGGTACTAATAATTTCTTAGAGCAGTTTTCAAAGAAGAAATGGGCATTATTTCAATAAGCATAAATGATATATTTTACAAATCAGCCTCAGTATTTCATAGTAAAACTGTTCATTCTTAGTTTTACCTTTGTACATTTCTTTTTCAAAAGATACTATAAAGTTTTCTACAGGAAGCAAATTAATTTTTAAATCAAGCTTATATGGTTTAATGTAACCAATACCAAACAATATTTTTATGCTTACAATGATTTTTCTTAATTGGACATATATTGACACTGAATAAGGATAAATAAGAAGATGTATTTTCACATTTGAGAGTGAAATTTATACATAACCACATCAAAGTCTGGCAAGAATGTGAGTGAGTCCTAGAAGAACTAATATATTCTTCTAGGAGATTAATGACTGTATATAGTTTGGGGAATGTAGTATGAAAATATATTATGTAATTATATCATAGCAATCCTACCCTTCAAAAATCTATCCTATAGAATTAAAAGCATCAGTATGTAAGGCAATATGTACTAAGTTTGCAGTGGCAATGAAAGAATAATAATAATTGAGTTTAATAACCATCTTAATAAATTTTATTACACATATACTATGGAATAGGATACATCTAATAAAGAGAATTATCCTTTTCTCTTTTGCTCCAGGAGGATATTCATTATGATGCAGGACGTTTTGCTCCTTAGCTCAGCTAAAATCTGGGTTCTTGTCTCATGACCAGGAAAAATTAGTCACGTGGACGCTTTGAAAGGTGAGGAAAGCAGAATTTATTAAAAGAAAGCTCTTGGCAAAAAAAAGAGGGCACGTGCTGACAGGCTCCCACATCACAGATTGAACACCAGGCTGCCACACACGAGCTGAAGAAGCCAGGCTCCTCCCCACTGCTTAAGGCACAAATTCCTGGTGGTTCCATCCCATTCTCCCAGTGAGCAAGTGGGTCCTTAGTTTGAGCCACTCCACATTGATTTATTTCCCTTACTCGCATGTGTTAAACTACAGAATTTTTCACCATGGGCATGTTTAGGCAAGCCTCCTGTGCACAATCACCTGGGCAGCATTTGATTGTATCCTGTCTCTGTCAATAGTTTATAGTGAAACATGAAAAGGGAGTTGCTGGGAACCTAAACAGTAGAATAGACTTTTATAAGTAACTTGATACAAATATATCTGTGCATACACATGATTAGAATTGAATATTCATGATATAAATTGTAGAGGGTGACATTATACTTGACTCTTAATACCTATTAATTTAAAAGGCTGAGATTAGGAGTGAAAAAGATAAAATGTAGCAAACCAAAAAAGGTGGCAACATTGTAGCAAACAGTATTTTATCCAGTGAAAATGCAATACAAGATCCAATCTATCATATTGCCTGAAATACATTAATATGGTTAAGAACAAAATCTGGAACATTACATGTACAAACGAACATTTATTTCTTTAGCTGACTGAGAGGTGAGGAGTATATATCTTGAAATTTTATTGCTTTAATTTTTTCAACAATCAAGTACCATTATTTTCTTTAAAAATAAATACATCAAATATTAATGAAAACAATTGTACATTATGATGCATGTTTGAAACTTTGTGCTTTTTATATACTCTCAGTGTGGGAACCTTGTTTTTTAAATACATTCTACTATTGCCCTGAAATATACTAGTATCATGGATTACACCCCACTGTTATTTAATACTAGCTCAGTGGCTGTCGTAATGACGAGGAGGTAAAAATTTGACTTTTCACAAAACTTTCAAAATTTTGACCCCCTCAACCCCCCAACAAAAACCGGCCAAAATGGTGCCCCCCTCAAGGCCCCTTTTAAAATCCAACAAGAAAACCGGCAAAAACCAAGTTTTCCTAATCAAAAGAAATTGCCGAAAAAAATTCCCCAAACAACCAACCCCGAAGTCCGGTAAAAAAAAAAAACAAAAAAAAGGGAAACCCGAAGAAAAAAAAACAACTTTAAAGAAATTTTTTTTGTTTTTGTTTTTTTTAGTGAGAACCTATCACACAAAAACATATATAGAGCAAAAGCTAAGGCTGTTAGGCTATCAAAACCTCTTCCTCTTTTTAGAAGCACTTTCCCCAACTAAATACTTTCGCACCAGTGGCACAGTCCCTAAAATAAGGGACTTGAAGGCGATACTGACCTTGTGTGCTCCTGCTCAAAGGGACCTTCCTTTCTTGTAAATCTCAGAACTAAAAAATGCAAGAATGTCTGTCCCCAGTAATTCACATTATAGAAGGATCATCTGTGCCTACAGGTGCCTGTGAGTTTACAGCATACTTCAGATAGTGCCTTTTCAAAGGCCAGCTGCCTTCTATCAAGGCTTTGAAGAAAGGTTCTCAGAAACTGCCTGAGAGTAGTTTCCAGAAAATCTGTTAGTTATCAGCCCAGATAAACAATCTGCTTTCTCAATTCTTATGCTGCTAGTTTTCAGAAAGCAATTAGTTAACCTATGAAAACATCTGTTGAATACAATTAGATAAAATCAAATGTACTTAGATGCTTCTAAAAATTGTGATATTCTGTTTCCAGGGTATATGTTTTCACTTCAACAAACAAATTTTGAGCTCATACAGTGGGAAAGAAATAACCGAGTCCTTAAAAAGGAAAGGAAAGAATACATTATTGATGAGTGCCCATGGTTCATAATATTAAAGTTTACCTGTAGTGACTTTTCCTACACATTTAAGATATTTCTGCCATGATCATTCCAAGGAATAAATCTAAATGAATAACGCAGTTCCACCTTGTGCTCTGATTTACCCAGATGCACGCACACACACACATACAAACATACACACATATAAATCATATACATTGAGTCTTACATACAGATGATTGTTCAAAAGAACAGAAACAGAAAAAAAAATGAAAAGAGTCTTGAAAATCTAAGTTTAAATATGAAGGATTAACAATTTGTTAAATGAGCATATAATCGTATTTGTTACTGCTAATCGCCAGCCCCAGTATCTGATAAACTGATGAAGACAGGAGTAGCTCAGTTCTTTAAGAGTTCAGTTACCCAAAGTGATTCATCTCCCAGGAACAGAAGAGTTTGACACAAAATGAAAAATAGCAGCGCCATGCCAAGCCAAGGTTAAAGGGACAAAAGATTGATATAGAGAAGAGGCTGAAATAGGGAAGAAGACAGCTATCCCAAGCCTGTGCTTGGCTTTTCTAGGTAGGCATTCCATATGAACTTTCCTATCATGAAAAAGTGAGATTGAAAATTATCTACTCTAGGTCATTATGTATTGATTTCTTATTTATCTCTATGTGATTAATTCATATGTGAAAAACTGAAGTGAATGCAAATAAATTAATGCAAGTTAAACAACAATCATTTTTATGTACTGCACATAATTTGGACTGATATTATTGCAGCCCTACAAGAATAATTGTATCTACAAAATACCTTAGTGTGTTATTCCATTTATAATAACAAGCAGGAGGGTAGTGAGTTTTCATCATGCTTAACATCTGATTTAAACCTGTATAAAATCTGACTTAAAATAAAAGTACAAAAGTTGGCTAACATTTTAAAAGGAAAATCTGCTGGTCTATCTCTGCAGTTCACCTGCCTTATAACTACAAATGTCTAGACTTTTGATACTTCTTGTATCAAATATCTTCATACTTCTTGTATATGCCTAACTATTCTTTATGTATGTACTGAACTTTGCTATTACAGAGTATTAGATTAAAGTGTCATCTTGCAAAGATCTATTACTTTTGACTAGTTTCTATCCATCTGCACATTACACACCACCCTCTATCACAGTGTATTGACAGGCCATGTTGAGGATAATCATAATTTAGAAAATGTTAATTATCATTTCTACTTCTAATCTAAAATATCCCAGAGCCATGGTTGCATTGATACAAAAAAAAAAAAAAGTGAACACTAAAATATAACTGCATTCTGTTCTGTTGATGAATGTAACATTTATTTAAAAAGAGAAATAAAATTTATTATAGAAAATCCTGGTTAGTCTCAAGACAACTCATGAGCACCCTGTGAAATAATGTTGTGTGCTAATCTTATCATATTTTCAGTGAAGAGTTTTCTTCTTCTTTTTATACCCTTAGAGCTCTCTTCTCCTATTGCTAAGGAAATGAAGAGTTGCTGTCTTCTCCCCTCTTGCATACCATAGTTTGGGGAAGAAAATTCTGAGATACTGGGATATGAAGTGGAGATTAACATGAAGGCCTGAAAATCACTGCAAAGAGAAGCAGATTAGTCTTCTTAAAAAGCTCTCCTCCCGCTACTTCCTCTGTAATCCTCTTCCATTAATTAATGAACTGAATGACTGTGTTGGTAGTGAAAATGTTCTTCAACAAGTATTAATGAATAATTCCACTGGGCCAGGACGTAGGCTAGATTCTAGAGTATGATGAATAATCAATTAATCTCCAGGCAAAAATAAGTTCTGCCAATTGCGCAAATAATGCAACATCACATATATTATGGCAGGTAAATTAACACGGTATATGGAAGAGAGGCAAAGTGCTGAGATAGTAGAGATTTATTCATAAGAGTTGATTTAGACTATACAGTATATGCCCTTCAAATGTAGATGAGAGGAAAGACTTAAAATTAAATTTCTACTTCTGCCCTGTCCAAATTTTAAAAAGAAGAATATAATTATTTTCAAGTGTAACATGATAAATTATTTAGGGAAAAGTACTCTGTCACAAGAATTAGAGGTCAGCATTTACTTTTCCCAAAATTCCATTAAGGAGAATTATTCTAAATTTTCACTTTAAGTATGTGGTAGAACTAAGAAATAGCGGGAGATACTTTGAGTAAGTAAAGTAAACATTGCTGGAGCTGAGGGTGAGTTTAACTTACCCTGACACTAAAGAGAAGTTTAGGAAAGAGATGCTGGTCAGAAGTATTTTGTGATGAGATCTCTTGGTGGGGAAATTTTCATGGAATGCTAAATCAGGGTCAGATAAACAGAGTCCTAAGCTCTGAAGGTACCCAGAAAACAGAAGATAGTCATGAGAAACATTTAGACTGGGATCTGGCTCTTTCTCTAGATTTTTAGAACACAAAAGTCTGAGATACTCTGATGTGGCTGTGGAGGAGTGAATCAAGTTTGGAGGAGATGTAATTTGATTAAAACAAAGGAATGTGACATAGCATATGTCCATATATATATACACACACACACTACACACACACACACACATATATGTAAAATTTTATTTTATATGAGAAAAGGTCTCATTCTGTCACCCAGGCTAGAGTGCAGGGGCATGATCTTGGCTCACTGCAACCTCCATCTCACAGGTTCAAGTGATCCTCCTGCCTCAGCACCCCTGCCCAGTAGCTGAAACTACAGGTGCGTGCCACCTCACCCAGCTAGTTTTTGTATTTTTTGTTTCTCCATGTTGCCCAGGCTGGTCTTGAACTATAGACTAAAGAGATTCACCTGCCTCAGCCTCTCAAAGTGCTGGCATTTCAGGCATGAGTCACTGTGGCTGGCCCATATATTATAAATAATATTATAACTATAATAATTCTGTAAGATAATGACTGTTTTTAAGCATGAAAAAGTAGAAGTGTGTTCCAGTATCTCAAAATGCTATTCCTCATATTTATTTTTACCTTGCAATTTGTAGGGAAAAGTCAAAGCCTTAGATTTTACTGAGGGTATATATCTATTCCTATAACACTGAAGAAAGGAATTCCCTTCAAGGAAACATCCGGAAACAGGCAAGCTTGCAAATTATTTGATTGGATTGGTTATGAGTACTAAGGAAAATACTGAGTATTAAAATTGATAGGAAATTCAATAGAATCAAATTCAACCTTCTTATATTTTACAGAAGAAACAAGAGAACAAGGGAGTCATATATTATTAAGTAGACTGAAAGATTTGAACTCTATGTTCCCTGATTTGCATCCAGTGTTTAGTTCATTAACCCAAGCTATATTTTTAGGAGTAGGCATCACGGGCACCTTACTCCTACAAGTCACTAGTTTCTAAATGGAATGAAAAGTGAGGCTGGAAACTAATTGTGTGAGAGTGGAAAGATTACTTCCAACAATATCAGAAGAGTGTCTCATAAAGTAACAGTAGAAAACTAGGCACCATTTCTATGGCTACCAATTATTCTCTGTTGATTTGGATTCGGTAGGGGCTTAAGTATATCAAGACTAAATTCATAATAACAAGCACAAGTTTGAGAGTTTGTGTGAAGGTACAGAAGATTTCCTGGTAGGAATTTTAAATTCAAAACAGACTATATGTTAATCATAGGCTGTCACCACAGAAGGTCACTATGAGTTTCTCAGAAATGACTGTGATATGACATTATATCAGATAATTCATCAAAGTCTAAACAATGGTGAACAAACTTGAGACTTCAGCTAGTGTCTCACAGTTGATCAAACTAGAAAATGTTGAACCATGCTTAGATCAATGTACCTGGGAATTTTATCTAAAACTACAGTACCACTTATTACTTTGTCATGATAGATAAACTTGGCAGGCTGACATTAGTTATCTTCAAGCCTAATTAGCACATATTTTCTCTCTTATCTAAGTATCTCCTTCCCAAAAAGAAGAGAGCTTCAAAATCTTGTATGACAATAATGGCACAAAGAAGGGAAAGGGGTTAGGAAAAGAGACATAATGTAGCATATTTTCTTCCATGTTATTGAAATTAAATAGAGTATTTTATGTTAAAATGTTAATGGCAGTGATATTCTCATTGTTGCTTGGTGAGCATAGAGTAAGTCTGAGTATATATTAAATGATTTTAAAGCTTCTCTATAGGATTCTGGCTGTAAAAAATAATAGTAATGGAAATAACACTTCTGTCAAAGACAATGAATTCCCTCTTGAGAAGGTAAGACAAACAAAAATTATTAAAGAAACTGGGGGATATTTGACCTTTGAAAGAAGGAAGCAACTATGACTGAGTACCAAGATACACATTTACACAATATCCCTTAGAGCACTCTCCAGTTCTTGTGGTGGCATTTCAAATAGAGCTCAGAAAGAAAGCCTCATCCTTACCTGTTTGAGGAGTAAATGAACAGAGTTCAGGGCTGTCTGACCAGCTAAAAATTAAAGCAGAAATCCCAGAACAGAGAACCAGTGAAGAAGAGTTTCAAACTCTTATATGACAATAATAGCACAAAAGAGGGTCTAGAAACATCTATATTGGATGGATTATTCTTTTGCATATTACAAAAATTAAGTAGACAAGGTGCTTTATGTTAAAATGTTTATTGTAGTCCCACAGGAAGCCAGTGGCAAAATAACTCATAAACATAGTAATAGAAAAAAAGAATTAAAATGCTATGCTAGAGAATCCCTTTTTAATGCAAAAGGAGGCAGTAATGGAGAAATGTGAACACAAAATAAATAGGATATATGTAAAACAGGTACAAAAATGTCAGATATAAATCCTACTGATTCCGTAATTACAACAACTACTGAATAATTACATATTGGTGAAATATTTCAATCAAAACCAGAAATTTTCAGAATAGAATTAAAAAAAAAAAAAAGCAAAAAAACATGGCCCAACTGCATGCACTGTAAAAAAGACAGAGATATACTATAGATTCAGAGAAACAAATGAGATAGAAGAAAGAGGATGATAAAGATTGATACCAATTCTTCACAGATTCTTCCAAAAAATAGCAGAGAAGAGAGCACTTCCCATTTCATTCTTTGAGTCTCTGATGCAATAACCAGGAAAATATATATAAGAAATGATAACTAAAGACCAATATTCATTTTGAATATAAATGTGAAAGCTTAGTAGCATAAATAAAAAGCATTACACATCATAACTAAGTAGGATTTATCCCAGAAATGCTAAGTTGAACATATAAAAGTCAATTCAATACATGATACATAATATTAAAAAGAAAAAAGAACAAAATTACATTATCATGTTGATTGGAAGAGAAAAAAACGTTTGATAACATTTCATACCCCTCTCATGACTTAAATGTTTAAAAACACTTAACAAGCAATAGAAATGAACTTCTTCCAATTGATAAAGCATATTTATAGAATTTAGCAGCTAACATTGCATTTGATGGTGAAACACTGAAAGCATTCCCTCTGAGATTAGGAAAAACACAAGGATTTCTGTTTTTATTACTTCTGTTCAACATACTACAGGACTAGAAAATGTAATTAAGCAAGAAAAAAAAAAGGTACTTATGATGATAAAGAAAATGAATCTATCTCTATTTGAATATGCTATTTTGCATATAGAAAATCCTAAGTAACACACACAAATACACACACACACACACACACACACACACACCTGGAAAATAAATGAATTCAGTGAAGTTGTAGAATTCAAGATTAATATACAGAAATCCACTCTTTGTCTATGTGCCACTAATAAATGAAACATGAGTGAAATTAATAAAACAATGACCTTGCAATAATATATGTATCCCCCAAAATTCATATTTTGAACCCTAAATTTCCAATAAGATGATTTAAGTGGTAAGGCCTTTGGGAGGTAATTAAGTTATGAGAACTGAGCTCTCAGAAATGGGATTAACGCCTTCATAAAAAGAGGAGACCCAGGATCTCTCACTCTGTTCTTCACCGTGTGAGGTTACAATGAGAAATGGCCTTCCACAAACCAGAAAGAGGGCTCTCACTAGAATCAACTGTGCTGATATTCTGATCTCTGACTTCCCAGCCTCTAGAAATGTAAGAAATAAATTACCATTGTTTAAGTCGATGATACTCTGTTATAGTGACCTAGACTAACTGAGACTCCAAACAGTGCAAGATTTGTGCCCAGAAACAAGATAAGAGTTGACAGCAATTAAAGAAGACCTAAATAAGTGGTAAGGTATTTTATAGTCACAAATTATTTAAGAGAACACTCAATATTGTTAATATGGAAACACTTTTCAGATTAATCCACAGTTTCAATGTGATCCCTAAAACACAACTTTTAAATAAATATTGACAAATTAAATCTTAAATAAATATGAAAATGCAGACCAATGATAACTTGAATAAGAAGAAGAAAGTCATAGGACTCTTATCTGTGTTTTGAAATTTACTACAAAACTACAGTATGCAAATCAAGATATTGTGGTAGTGGTACTGGTATACATATAAACATACGGATCAATGGAATATAATTGAGTTCAGAAGTAAACCATTATGTTTATGGTCAATTGATAATTGGCATGCATGCCAGGGCTACTCAGTAGGGGAAAGAATAGTGTTTTCAACTAATGGTTCTGGAGAAAATCAGCATCAACATGGAAAAGTGTGGTAGAGGATCCCCACCTCACATCATATACAAAAATTAACTCAACATGCATCCTAGACCTAAATATAAGAACTAAAACTATTACACTCTTGGAAGAAAACATAACAGTGAATATTCATGACCCTGGTTTGTCAATGATCTTTGATATAAAAGCAAAAGCACAAAAGCCAAAAGAAAAGCTAAATAAATTATTTTCGGAAATATTAAAAGAGGACTTTGGAAAGACGACTTTGGAATGTCATAATAAGTGAGACGAATAATTATCTACAATTCTTCAGAAGTACACTATAAAATATCTTGAAAGACTAATCTATGGTCCTTTTATTAACTTTCTTTCCTTACCTACTTTCTTTAACTTATTCTAATTAATCCTTTTCAAGCCTTTTACTCCAGTTTTTCTTTCCTCTGTTACCATCAACAATTTATATTGTTAAAGTCAATAGCCCTTTTCTCATTTATTATCTTGGTTGACTTGACAGCAACTTTCAGCAACTTTAATGCTCCCTGCCTATGTATTGAAAGATTTTTAGTCTGGGCTTGAGTAATGCCACACTCTTTAAATCCTAACTGAATCACAGGATACTTCTTAGTTCTTTTGTAGACCCGCCTCCTTATATACCTCTCTAAATATGTAAAGACAGAAGCTGAGTCCTAGTTTTTCACTTCAGGATTAGAGGGAATATTTGCTTTCCTGCTTAAAAAATTTTCAGAACATATCGCCAGTCAGTTTTTTATACTGCTTAAAACACTAACCTTACCTAGGCCCAGGGAACCCTCTGCCAGGTCCCATCTCTACCAAGAAGGTCCTTTTGTGAAAATTTGTAATAATATTTTTGTAAGTCTATCAAGATGCAATCTACTGAGGATTTTTTTCTTTTCTTTCTTTCTTTCTTTTTTTTTTTTTTTTTTTTTTTTT
>NW_012105675.1:106893-108119 GCF_000951045.1 Mandrillus leucophaeus | reverse complement strand
TTTTTTGAGACTGAGTCTTGCTCTGTCACCCAGGCTGGACTGCAATGGCGTGATCTCGGCTCACTGCAAGCTTCACCTCCTGGGTTCACGCCATTCTCCTGCTTCAGCCTCCCGAGTAGCTGGGATTACAGGCACCTGTCACCATGCCTGGCTAATATTTTGTATTTTTAGTAGAGACAAGGTTTCACTGTGTAAGCCAGGATGGTCTAGATCTCCTGACCCGCCTCGGCCTCCCAAAGTGCTGGGATTACAGGTGTGAGCCACCACGCCCGGCCCTACTTTTAGTTCTTTAAGGAATCTCCACACTTTTCCATAGTGGTTGTACTAGTTTACATTCCCATTAGCAGTGTAGAAGTGTTTCCTGTTCACCACATCCATGCCAACAACCATTATTTTTTAATTTTTTGATTATGGACATTCTTGCAGGAATAAGGTGGTATTGTATTGTGGTTTTGATTTTCATTTCCCTGATCATTACTGATGCTGAGGATTTTTCATATGTTTGTTGGCCATTTGTATATCTTATTTTGAGAATTTTCTATTCTTGTGCTTAACCCAGTTTTTGATGGGCTTTTTTATTTTCTTGATACTTTATTTGAGTTCATTGTAGATTCTGGATATTAGTCCTTTGTCAGATGTATAGATTGTGAATATTTTCTCCCATTCTATGGGTTGTCTGTTTATTCTGCTGACTGTTCCTTTTGATGTGCAAAAGCTCTCTTAGTTTAATTAAGTCCCAGCTATTTATCTTTGTTTATACTGCATTTGCTTTTGAGTTCTTGATCATAAAATCTTTGCCTAAGCCAATGTCTGGAAAGATTTTTTTCAATGTTATCTTCTAGTATTTTTATAGTTTCAGGTCTTAGATTTAAGTCCTTGATCCATCTTGAGTTGATTTTGTATAAAGTGAGAGATGAGAAACCAATTTCATTCTCCTGCATGTGGCTTGCCAATTATTTCAGCACCATTTGTTGATTATGGTGTCTTTTCCCCATTTTATGTTTCTGTTTGCTTTGTCAAAGATCAGTTGGTTGTAAGTATTTGGTTTTATTTCTGGGTTCGCTATTCTGTTCTATTGATCTCTGTCCCTGTTTTTATACTAGTACCATGCTGTTTGGTGACTATGGCCTTATACTATAGTTTGAAATCTGGTAATGTGATGCCTCCAGATTTGTTCTTTTTCCTTAGTCTTGCTTTGGCTATGTAGGCTTTTTTTTTTTTTTTTT
>NW_012105675.1:104942-106843 GCF_000951045.1 Mandrillus leucophaeus | reverse complement strand
TTTTTTTCTTTTTTTGGTCCCATATGAATTTTAGGATTGTTTTTTCTAATTCTGTGAAGAATGATGGTGGTATTTTGGTGGAAACTGCATTGAATTTGTAGATTGTTTTTGGCAGTATGGTAATTTTCACAATATTGATTCTACCCATCCATGAGCATAGGATGTGTTTCCATTTATTTGTGTCATCTATGATTTATTTCAGTAGCGTTTTGTAGTTTTCCTTGTAGAGGTCTTTCACCTTCTTGGTTAGGTATATTCCTAAATATTTTATTTTACTTTTTTGCAGCTATTGTAAAAGGGATTGAGTTCTTGATTTGATTCTCAGCTTGGTCGTTTTGGTGTATAGCAGAGCTACTAATTTCTGTATGTTAATATTGTATCTAGAAACTTTACTGAATTCTTTTGTCAGTTTTAGGAGCTTTCTGGAGGAGTCTTTAGGTTTTCTAGGAAAACAATCATATAGTCAGCAAACAGTGACATTTTGACTTCCTCTTTACCAATTTGAATTCCCTTTATTTCTTTCTTTTCTGATTGCTCTGGCTAAGACTTACAGTACTATGTTGAAGAGGAGTTGTGAGAGTGGGTATCCTTTTCTTGTTTAGTTCTCAGAGGGAATGCTTTCAACCTTTCCCTATTCAGTATTATGTTGGCTGTGGATTTGTCACAGATGGCTTTTATTACATTGAGTTATGTCCCTTGTATGCCGATTTTGCTGAGAGTTTTAATTATAAAGTGAAGTTGGATTTTGTTGAATGCTTTTTCTGCATCTATTGAGATGATCACGCGATTTTTGTTTTTAATTCTGTTTATGTGGTGTATCACATTTTTTTGACTTGTGTATGTTAAACCACCCCTGCATCCCTGGTATAAAACCCACTTGATCATGATGGATTTTTTGATATGTCGTTGGATTTGGTTAACTAGTATTTTTTTTTAAGGATTTTAACATCTATGTTCATCAGAAATATTGGTCTGTAGTTTTCTTTTTCAGTTATGTCCTTTCCTGGTTTTCATATTAAGGTGATACTGGCTTCACAGAATGATTTAAGGAGAGTTCCCTCTTTCTCTATCTTGTGGAATAGTGTCAATAGGATTGGTATCAGTTATTTTTTTTTAATGTTTGGTAGAGTTCTGCTGTGAATCCGTCTGGTCCTGGACTTGTTTTTTTTATTATCATTTCAATCTCACTGCTTGCTATTCGTCTGTTCAGGGTATCTAGTTCTTTCTGATTTAAACTAGGATGGTTTTATCTTCCCAGGAATTTATCCATCTCTTCTAGGTTTTCTAGTTTATGTGCATAAAGGTGTTCACAGTAGCCTTAAATGATCTTTTGTATTTCTGTATCAGTTTTAATATCTCCCGTTTCATTTCTAATTGAGCTAATTTGGATTTTCTGTCTCCTTTTCCCAATTAATCCTGTTAATGATCTATCAATTTTATCTTTTCAAAGAACCAGCTTTTTCATTTATATTTTGTGTTTGTTTGTTTCAATTTCTTTTAATTCTGCTCTCAACTTCATTATTTCCTTTCTTCTGCTAGGTTTAGGTTTGGTTTGTTCTTGTTTTTCTAATTCCTTGAGGTGTGACCTTAGATTGCCTGTTTGTGCTTTTTCAGATTTTTTAATGTAAGCGTTTAGGGCTATGAACCTTCATCTTAGCTCTGCCTTTGCTGTATCCCAGAGGTTTTCATAAGTTATATCACTATCGTCATTCAGTTTAAAGAATTTTTAAATTTCTATCTTGATTTCAGTTTTGACCCAATGATCATTCAGGAGCAGGTTATTTACTTTCCATGTATTTGCATGGTTTTGCAGGTTCCTTTTGGAGTTGACAGTGTTTTATTCTACTGTGGTCTGAGAGAGTGCTTGATATAATTTTCATTTTCTTAAATTCATTAAGGCT
>NW_012105675.1:100850-103092 GCF_000951045.1 Mandrillus leucophaeus | reverse complement strand
GCCCAGCCTCATCTTAACTTTAGATAACCTGATAACAGTGTGTCCAGGTGACGATTGTTTTGCAATTAATTTCTTAGGTGTTTTTTGAACTTCTGGTTTTTGGATGTCTAGGTCTCTAGCTGGACCAGGGGAGTTTTCCTCAATTATTCCCCCAAATATGTTTTCAAAATTTTTAGATTTCTCTTTTTCCTCAGGACTACCAATTATTCTGAGGTTTGGTCATTTAACACAATCCCAGAGTTTTTGGACGCTTTGTTCTTATTTTCTTATTCTTTTTCTTTGCCTTTGTTCGATTGGGTTGATACAAAGACCTTGTCTTTGATCTCTGAAGTTCTTTCTTCTGCTGGTTCGATTCCATTGCTGAGACATTCCAGAGCATTTTTTATTTCTGTAAGTGTGACCATTTTTCCCTGAAGTTTTGATTGTTTTTTATTTATGCTATATATTTCATTGAATGTTTCTCCCTTCACTTCGCACATCTTTTTTTTTTCTTTTTTTTCAATTTCCTTAGATTGGGCTTTGCCCTCCCCTGGTGCCTCCCTGATTACCTTAATGACTAAACTTCTGAATTCTTTTCGGGTAAATCAGGGATTTCTTCTTGGTTTGGAGCCATTGCTGGTGAGCTAGTGTAATTTTGGGGGGGTGTTAAATAATCTTGTTGTGTTATATTACCAGAGGTAGGCTCTGTCAGAGGGAAGGTCTAGGGCTCAAGGCTGTTGTTCAGGTTCTTTTGTCTTATGGGGTGTTCCCTTGATGTAATACTCTCTCCCTTTTCCTAGGGATGTGGCTTCCTGAGGGTCAAGATGTAATGATTGTTATCTCTCTTCTGGATTTAGCTACCCAGCAAGTCTACCAGGCTCCAGGCTGGTACTGGAGGTTGTCTATAGAGTCCTGTGATTTAAATCATCTGTGGGTCTCTCAGCCGTGGATACCAGCACCTGCTCCAGTAGAGGTGGCAGGGGGGTAAGATGGACTCTGTGAGGGTCCTTGGCTTGGATTGCTTAATGCACTATTTTTGTGCTGGTTGGCCTCCTGCAGGGAGGTGGCGCTTTCAAGACAGCATCAACTGTGACAGTATGGGGAAGACCAGGCAGTGGGCAGGGCCCTAGAACTCCCAAGAATATATGTCCTTTGTCTTCAGTTACCAGAGTGGATAGGGAAGGACCAAGAGGGGCAGGGCTAGGCATGTCTGACCTCGGACTTTCCTTGGGCGGATCTTGCTGTGGCTGCTGTGGGGGATGGGGATGAGGTTCCCAGGTCAATGGAGTCATGTTCCTAGGAGAATTAAGACTGTCTTTGCTGTGTCATGCAGGTTGTCAGGGAAGTGGGATACAGCTGGCAGTCACAGGCCTCACTCAGCTCCCATGCAATCTGAAGGGCCAGTCTCACTCCCACCATGTCCCCCAAGACAGCAGTAAGTCTGTTTCCAGACAGTGGCTGAGCAGGGCTGAGAACTTGCACCAGGCTACCCTCCTCCCAGCTGTGAAAGCACTTAGGACTTTCCTTCTTCCCCGGCCTGTGGAGTCTGCATATCAGATTCAGGCCCTCCCCAGAGTTCTGGCCAGGAGACTTCTCAACCAGTTCAAATAGTTAACAAAGTTCAGCTGGAGGTTTCTTTCTCCCTGTGGCCTTTTCTCAGTGCCTCTGGCTGTCCTCCCCAAGGACCCCTGTGAGGCAGGGCAGAAATGGCTTGCTAGGGGACCCAGCACACCCACAGGGCTTTTCCCATTGCTTCCTCTACCCTTGTATTTCACTCTGTTCTCTAAATTGACTTAGCTCCAGATAAGGTCAGAATCTTCTCCCATAATCTAGGTGTTCATGTTCCCCAGTGGGGGTGTGTGTTCCAGGGTGGATGAGTTCCCTTTCCTGCCTCCATAGGTTGGGCATTCACAGTATTTGGTGTATCTCCTGAGTCCTGCAGGAGCAATTCGCTTTCTTCAGAGGATCTGTGGGTTCTCTTGGTTTTCCTAATGTATTCCTGCAGTTGTTCTGGAGCAAAAGTTCATGATGCAAGCCTCCACACGCTGCTCTGTCTTGTCTGAGTGGGAGCTGCAATCTAGTCCTGCCTCCCATCCACCATGATGATTCCCTCTCTCCTGAGGTTATTGAAATTGAGATTAATAAACCCATTCAAATATTAGCAGTATGTTAGAATATGTACACTGAGAGAGAATATGACAACACAATACCAATCTTCCCATACTTGGGGTTAAAAGCATAATGTATACAGCGATATTTTAAC
>NW_012105675.1:94703-95974 GCF_000951045.1 Mandrillus leucophaeus | reverse complement strand
GAATGTATATTCTGCGGCTATTGGGTGGAATGTTCTGCATGTATTTGTTAAGTCCAGTTGTTCCAGGGTATAGTTTACATCCATTGTTTCTTTGTTGATTTTTTGTCTTGATGACCTGTCTAGTGCTGTCAGTGGAAGCAATACTGAAGTCCACCCCATTATCGTGTTGCTGTGTGTCTTATTTCTTAGGTCTATTGGTAATTGTTTTATAAATGTGGGAGCTCCAGTGTTAGGTGCATATATATTTAGGATTATAATATTTTCCTGATGAACAAGGCCTTTTATCATTATATAATGTCCCTTTTTGTATTTTTATTAATTGCTGTTGCTTTAATGTTTCTTTTGTCTAATATAAGAACAGCTACTTCTGCTCACTTTTGGTGTCCATTTGCATGGAATGTCTTTTTCCACCCCTTTCCCTTAAGTTTATAGGAGTCCTTATGTGTTAGGTGAGTATCTTGAAGGCAGCAGATAGTTGTTTGGTGAATTCTTATGCATTTTGCAATTCTGTATCTTTTAAGTGGAGCATTTAGTCCACTTACATTCAACGTTAGTATTGAGATATGAGGTACCATTCCATTCATCATGCTATTTGTTTCCTGTATACCTTGTTTTTTTGTTTTTTGGGATTTTTAAGTTGTATTTGTATTTTATAGGTCCTGTGAGATTTATGCTTTAAAGAGATTCAGTGTTGATGTGTTTCCAGGATTTGTTTCAAGATTTAGAGCTCCTTTTAGCAGTTCTCATAGTGCTGGCTTGGTAGAGGCGAATTCTCTCAGCATTTGTTTGTCTGAAAAAGACTATATCTTTCCTTCATTTATGAAGCTTAGTTTTGCTAGATAAAAAATGTTTGGCTGATAATTATTTTGTTTGAGGAGGATGAAGATAGGGCCCCAATCTCTTCTAGCTTATACAATTTCTGCTGAGAAATCTGCTGTTAATCTGATAAGTTTTCTCTTATAGGTTGCCTAGTGCTTTTGCCTCACAGCTCTTAAAATATCTTCCTTCATCTTAACTTTATTTTTTTATTTTTTATTTTTTATTTTTTTGAGATGGAGTCTCGCTCTGTCATTCAGGCTAGAGTGCAGTGGTGCAATCTCTGCTCACTGCAAGCTCCATCTCCCGGGTTCATGCCATTCTCCTGCCTCAGCCTCCTGAGTAGCTGGCACTACAGGCGCCCACCACCACACCTGGCTAATTTTTTGTATTTTTAGTGGAGACGGGGTTTCACTGTGTTAGCCAGGATGGTCTCAATCTCCTGACCTCGTGAT
>NW_012105675.1:88429-93358 GCF_000951045.1 Mandrillus leucophaeus | reverse complement strand
TGGGGGATGGGGATGAGGTTCCCAGGTCAATGGAGTCATGTTCCTAGGAGAATTAAGACTGTCTTTGCTGTGTCATGCAGGTTGTCAGGGAAGTGGGATACAGCTCGCAGTCACAGGCCTCACTCAGCTCCCATGCAATCTGAAGGGCCAGTCTCACTCCCACCATGTCCCCCAAGACAGCAGTAAGTCTGTTTCCAGACAGTGGCTGAGCAGGGCTGAGAACTTGCACCAGGCTACCCTCCTCCCAGCTGTGAAAGCACTTAGGACTTTCCTTCTTCCCCGGCCTGTGGAGTCTGCATATCAGATTCAGGCCCTCCCCAGAGTTCTGGCCAGGAGACTTCTCAACCAGTTCAAATAGTTAACAAAGTTCAGCTGGAGGTTTCTTTCTCCCTGTGGCCTTTTCTCAGTGCCTCTGGCTGTCCTCCCCAAGGACCCCTGTGAGGCAGGGCAGAAATGGCTTGCTAGGGGACCCAGCACACCCACAGGGCTTTTCCCATTGCTTCCTCTACCCTTGTATTTCACTCTGTTCTCTAAATTGACTTAGCTCCAGATAAGGTCAGAATCTTCTCCCATAATCTAGGTGTTCATGTTCCCCAGTGGGGGTGTGTGTTCCAGGGTGGATGAGTTCCCTTTCCTGCCTCCATAGGTTGGGCATTCACAGTATTTGGTGTATCTCCTGAGTCCTGCAGGAGCAATTCGCTTTCTTCAGAGGATCTGTGGGTTCTCTTGGTTTTCCTAATGTATTCCTGCAGTTGTTCTGGAGCAAAAGTTCATGATGCAAGCCTCCACACGCTGCTCTGTCTTGTCTGAGTGGGAGCTGCAATCTAGTCCTGCCTCCCATCCACCATGATGATTCCCTCTCTCCTGAGGTTATTGAAATTGAGATTAATAAACCCATTCAAATATTAGCAGTATGTTAGAATATGTACACTGAGAGAGAATATGACAACACAATACCAATCTTCCCATACTTGGGGTTAAAAGCATAATGTATACAGCGATATTTTAACGCCTGTGCATATTATGGTTACTTTCCAGTATAAGTTAGTTAATTGCATTAAGTATTTCTGTTTTCATTACTGATACAGTGTATGGAGAGTATGAAGCATAATAAAATACAGGCTTACTTATACTTTGTCTCCAAAATTTATTTTTCTAGGTTATCAATATTCTTATAGCCTCAATGAAGTTGAGTTTAAAATATAAAACAATATGAACAAATGGTCTCTTCTCAGCATATGTAAAAAAAAAAAGCATTTTTTTTATTTTAATGGTTTAATTTAAGTTTATACAATCCTACCGTTGTTTATACCTTATATTGAAAATTGATATACTAGATGTCTGTTGCTGTCAGGTCTTCTTAAGCTGAATTTCTTTACATAAATTAAGTGGATTCTACATTCAACTCAGACATCACATGTAGATATTGACTAAGCTTCATTTGTTTCCCAATAAGCACACAAAAATAAATATGGATGAATAAGTTGATCAGTTTGAATGAATAATATCCTTAATTAAATCTTGGCTCATTTTCACATAAGTGGTTAGGATTTGATGTTATATGTGCAGGTGATTTTTATAGAGGCTCAATTTGTTTTATTAAGTTTGACAAAGAAAAGAGTTCTGTTTTGGCCATTTATATTCAATATGAAAAATGTTCAATATGTTTAATAAATAACTTTACCAAACATACCTAGATCAATTAAAAACATCACATTGTGTGAGAATAAATCCCACAAAGAATATTAAAAAATTTATAATGCGACATTACTTTCACGGTAGAAACCATCACTGAGTAAAATATACATTATATTTCATAATACAAAATTTTTCTTAAAACTATTCACTTAATAGTATGCTTAATTTTATGATCATATTTAGGTAAATTTTCATCTATGTGACTGTATACTTTAATTTGGAACAATAGAAACTAAGCTATTAAATGCATTTGACTAGTACCACATCTAATTGATTAAATGAGTTTGAATTCCAAAATTAGTGATTTAACTGGCCTTTGTTTTTTTTTTTTTTTTTTTTACAATTTAATTCTGGTATTTTTAAGAAACTATCTGAATAAATTGTGTAGGTATGTATAAGAGTCATTATATTTAGTCTAACATTAAATTTTCTTTTTTTCTTCTTTTCTTTTTTTTTAAATTTTCTAATACTGTAGTCAAGACCAAGAGAAGTTATGTAACTTGCCCAAGTTACAAGACTGGTCTGAAAGGAGATCAGAATTCAAGACCTTTGCCACAATGTTTGGTTATCCTTCAGTTGTGCTAGTCTTCTATCTTTTTGCCTTACAACCAATCTGTTAAGTTGAAAAAATTCTCCAAAATATACCTACATAATACGCTCTCTAAAGTACTGTCTAATTGCTATTATTGGCATTACTGTTTTAAATATGGTGGATCTTTGGGCTTTAGGGATAATAAAATGAAGTGTGAGAAGTTCTATTACACAGATTCTTAGAATATTTTATTTATTCATGAAGCTTATTGTGTTATGAGAACTAGCTTAGGTATACAACTTACCAAATTTAAGGGGGTGCATTTTGAACCATGTAAGTTGGAGAAGTCATCAGTCCCGTTGTGAATGGTAAAATCTATTTATCTAAGAGTATTATTTTGTTTAGAGAGAGATCCCATGATCCCCACAACTTTAATCTCAAATTTGGAGAAGCTGTGAAAGTATTACCCAGTCTTCTCACTATAAGCCTTAAACATCTTATTATAGTCAGAAATACATCTGTATACCACAGGTGTTGTCTTCCTCTTGTTCTTCACCAATAGGTCACATAAATAACAGAAGTGTGTAATTATACATGTTAACTGTTTAAAGATTTTTCAAAACAAAGGCTATTGATTTCAAGGTGGTTTAACAGATACCAAAATAACAAAATTTCCTGTTTCTGAAGACAATGGAAATGTCTCAAGAAAATCAGCCTCAACACTGTCATCATAGTAACCTACAAAGTCTCTCTGATGTGATAGTTGCTCATCTTTCCACACCCGCTTTCCACTACACTGCAGCTTTCTCACCCAGCTCCAGCCACAAGGTCTCTTTTTAGCTCCTGAGAAGCGTCTCATTTTTCCTATCTTAGAACATTCTATTTTCTTCTCCTTGCCTTTCACATGGCTAAATCCTGCTCATCTATTGAATAGCAGCTTAAATGTCACTTTTACAGAAAGTCTAAATTAAACCTTCTTGTTATTATATTTCATATTACATGCATGTTTTATTAGTGGAATTTGCACATATATTTTTATTAATTTACTCATGGCAAAAGATAAAATTTTAACAAATTTTAAGACACTGACTTTTTTGTTTGTGATTCATGAATTGGGCAGCATCTCATTTTATAAAATAGAATAGGTGCTCTGTTAAACTAAGCGGAGAAAGTGGGCATTATAGGTAAAGGAAGAGATGAAGAAAGTGGAAAAACAGGACAAAAAGTGTATTGGTCATTTCAGAGTTACTTTCCTTATAGAGTTAAAAATGAGGGGACTTTCTTATCACGCTGGATCAATTAAACTGGGCCCTTTTCAACTGGTTGCTGCAAATCTCCTGTTTTTAGGAAAAACCTGGCTTCTTTTAAAGTTGTTTGGCCAGGCACAGTGGCTCAAGATTGTAATCCTAGCACTTTGGGAGGCCGAGGCGGGAGGATCACAAGGTCAGGAGTCAGAGACCAGCCTGGCCAACACAATGAAACTCTGTGTCTACCAAAAATACAAAAAAATTAGCCGGGCGTGGTGGTAGGCACCTGTGATCTCAACTACTTGGGAGGCTGAGGCGGGAGAATCGCTTGAACCTGGGAGGTGGAGGTTGCAGTGAGCCAAGATTGTGCCACTGCATTCCAGCCTGGGTGACAGAGCTAGACTCAGTCTCAAATAAATAAATAAATAAATAAATAAATAAATAAATAAATAAGTAAATAAGGTTGTTTGATTATGTGGTACCTAGCATGACTGACTCCATTCTGGCTTTCCTGGTCTGTTGGAGCCTAGTGCAAGTGCTTAGTCCAAAACAATCACCTCCTATAAATTATACTTAACACTCATAAAAATTATTTAATATTTGTCTTTTTCACAGACTATAGTACTAAGATGGCTTGAGATAGATATCTTTTTTTACCATTCATATGAAGGTTTTACACTTGGTAGCAGACACTCAATTTTTGCTGTTCTGTGAAACGAAACATGACTATACCCAATAATGGATTTTGAAATGTGTATCTCTGTTACTTATCCCTCTAACTTCTAAAATTTCCCCAATGCCTTGACTCCAGTCCACCTGCTTAGTAAAACAATGTTATGTCGTTTGTCCAACTATATGCCAAATTTCATACCAAATTGTGTCCTCTGAAATAAGCCACTTCACACACTAAAAACCACTTAACAATTAGATGATTCCTATTTGTATTTGTTTACTTATACTTTAATTATACATTATATTTTAAAAAAGGAAGTATATGAATACTTTGTGAGTAGTTTATAGTATGAAAATACATTCTCTTTTGTTTCCTACATTTGCTATGTCAAGGTTCAATTTATTTGATTAATTCTATTAATCAAATAAACTATATAAAATTGAAGAGTTTATGAATCTAGGTACGAACAGATGCCCAATAATAAATTAACATGTCATCTTCCGGAAAATTTTAATCCACACTGATTATCTCTAAAAAAGACAATGGAATATTTAGTGTTATAGCAATACACTAGAAATAAAAGACACAGGCAGGGCGTGGCAGCTCACGCCTGTAATCCCAGCACTTTGGGAGGCCGAGGTAGGTGGATCACCACCTGCAGTCAGGAGTTCAAGACCAACCTGACCACCATGGAGAAACGCTGTCTCTACTAACAATACAAAAACATTTCCTGGGTGTGGTGGTGTGTGCCTGTAATCCCAGCTACTCTGGAGGCTGCT
>NW_012105675.1:78224-88359 GCF_000951045.1 Mandrillus leucophaeus | reverse complement strand
ACTCCAACTCAAAAAAAAAAAAAAAAAGACAGAAAGAAAGAAAAGATGCAAAATTTTACTTTCATTAAACCTAGGTTTATTGTTAAAACCAGCTAATTTTGCTGCAAGACAAGGAAAGAAAGCAAGTTGCTTACAGACTAGAACAGGTACAAAATGGAATTTGCTTCTGTCCCTTTTTTGAAGTGAGACAAAATTTCTAGATTTTACTTCTTTAAAATATATTATTCATAAAATTAGAGAAACATGAAAGAAAAGTTATTTGCTATCTTCATCAGAAAACAGTCTTGATTTAGGATGAGGAAATATGATTAGCGATTCCATTCATCAGTATTTCCTATCCTTTTAAAAAAGGTACTGTGCTTAATTCTACAAAAAGATATTGTCTTTAATTCTACAAAATATGCAAGGTCTGTAGAGTATAGACATCCATGTGGATCCTCCTTTTGAATTTCTTTTAATTTGTAAGGTCTTTATTATGCTGTCCAAGATGAAATAAAAGGATATTTATGTAAACATTATTACCTATCAAAAACCATGCAGTATTTCTTTTGATTTATGCAAAATATTTGTCAAAAAATGTTTGTCCAAGATAAAATAAATAAGAGAAGGGGAAAGGAGAGGGAAGCAACTATCAAACCAAATATATAGTAAGTTTAAGACAACTAGAGTGTAATCAAAACAGGACATTGAATCCTATTTACTTTTTTTCAATATAGCTTCCTTCATTTCTAATTATCTCTTTCTTCCCAGGTATTTTTACCTGGTAACCGAAAGCTAGGCTGTTAGATTTCTCTCTTTCTCATCAGACAATGGGTAATATAGTTCTTGTTGGTTTAAGGCTGCCATGATATTTCCCCCTGGGGAGAAGATACCATTTTCAATCCAGAAGGTTAGCAGAATGTGAAATCATTTTTGATTACTGTTCTTCTATTTCATCCTGGTTCACTTAGTATAGGATATTGTATTTGTGAATTACCTGTCATCCAAGGCTTCCTGGTGTGTTTATAATGGCAAATGAACTATAAGCTAAGAATTTTCTATAATGTGAATGTAAAGCTGTTTATTATGTGATCCACAATGATTGCATTGGTATATTAGTTAAGAAAGGAATTGTGTATATTAAGTCATTTTACAATCACATTATTTTTGCTATGCCATCCCCTTATCCACTCCAAACAAAAAGTAAAGTAAGAATACAGATTATATTCATTGGTAATTCAGATAAGATCCTCAACGTTACATAAAATTATTGGCCTTAAGGTGGTAGAAAAGTAGACTAAAACTATCCATTTTCAGTTTATTTTAGCTGTACAGATAACTTATTAATAGAAGAAAAGTAAACAATTAGAGAATCTTAGAGAATCTCTTATTGTAACTGATTCCTACAGGTGACTTAAAATTTTTAAATATTTCCATTTTAGTAATTATTGAAAGAAAGCCAAATTATATTAATTTCTGTTTCATCTGGTTATATGTGAAACATCAGAATTGCAGCCTATTAAAACACCATTTCGTTCTCCAGAGATTAGAATCTTGATATCTCAAAGGGTAAATTTAGCCCTTTGTATATGTTCATGGTAAAGTAATACTGAGAGCTAATTTAGCATTACTGTGTTATAGCAATCAAAATATCCCCTGTATTTTTAACATTACAAGCAACAAAAGTCATTTTTATATATACATTTAACACTAATCAAATGAATAGAAAACTATGACAGAGAAGAACACCAAAATTATTTGAACATCTCCAATATTTTACAAGTCAAAGTATATGTGGTCTAAAGAGGAAATAATCATGTGTATTCTCCAGACTTCCAGACTTTAAGTACTTGTCTGATATATTTTCATTTTTTGAAGAACAAATTCCTTTCTGTCTCTCTTTATTCCCCTTCCTCCATTCCTTCTTTCCTCCCTTCCTGTCTTTCTCCCTTTCTTCCTTTTTTCCTCTTTTCACAGGCAGATGAGAAATAAAGATATGCAGCAACCTAGTGTAATGATATATGTATGATTAACATTGAAGTGATTATATTGTGTATATATGATGAATATTGAAGTGATTTTATATATAAAGAGAGAAACTATAAACAACTGAAGATATAGCAGACTTAAGCCTAACCTAGATATAAGTTACATCCCATTGAAAAATAAAAATGTATTCAATTTAAAGCACAGCTCCGTATCATTATATTAAAAACCTCTTTACTGCCTCATTTCACTGAGTAAATCTAATAGCTAAGCAAGAATAAAACCTTCTCTCCTTAAACTGGCATCTTTATTCCCTTGAGGCTCGAATTCTATTTGCTCCTCTGGAGGATTTTATTTTATTTTATTTTATTTTATTTATTTATTTTTTGAGACCAAGTCTCACTCTTGTTCCCCAGGCTAGAGTGCAATGGCGCGATCTCAGCTCACTGCAACCTCCGCCTCCTGGGTTCAAGCAATTCCCCCTGGAGGATTTTAATAGTTAAAATACGTATTTCCTTTCTTTGATTCTCACAGACAAATTTCCTATTTGGTATTTCACTCAGTTTTAATAAAACAGAGATTAAATTGTGAGCTTTGTTGTTCCTTGTTCTCTTATGCAGCCAAGTAAACTCTCAGATCTTCAGTTATACGACTGCAATATTGCAATTAATCCCCTTTTCAAAGGCAGGATGATAGTCAATTCTCCATAAGAAAATATGAACTAAAGAGTGACATTCATGTTTATTATTGCAAAACTGCAAGTCAAGAATATCTAATTTTTCTGTACAAAGTAATAAGTATTTTAATTCTCCACATTTATATTTCTCAGTTAAAAAAAAAAATGGAGAAAATAATCTCTGGGCCCTGTCCTTTTCTTGTGAGTTGGCACAAATTTGCTTAGGTCGATATTAACAGTGTGATTGGAATTTCTGTGTTGTTAAGAGATTAGCAAGTTAGCTTTCTTTGGTATGTTATGGTTTGACTAGGTTTGGGGTAGGGGAAAGTGCCCATTCTCTTAAGTGCTGTTATCAGTTAATTGTAATATTCAAGAATATTAGGAGTTAAAGATGAACTTGTAAAATAATAGAAAAAAATTGAAACAACATATTTTCTAATACGATAGCAATTCTTACTCTAGCTGTAAAATTTACAATTTTTTTTAAAACTTTTTATCAATTGAAGTAATGCATTTTATACTCATTTAGGACTACCCTACTATATGACAGGCAAAGTGCTAATGTCATCAGCTCTGGAAGCATAGGAGAGAGGAAGACAGAAATCCAAATCAATGACTGTGAACAGTATGGTAATTGCTTGATAGAAATATGTAAAGAATGCTAAGAAAAAATATTACAGAGGATAAATGAAACAAGACTCATCTTTCTTTTTTTTTTTTTTTTTTTTTTTTTTTTTTTTTTTTTTAAGAGGGACTCACTCTGTCACCCAGGCTGGAGTGCAGTGGTACAGTGATACAATCTCTGCTCACTGCAACCTCCGCCTCCCAGGTTCAAGTGATTCCTCTGACTCAGCCTCCGGAGTAGCTGGGATTACAGGTGCCTGCCGCCACGCCTGACTAACTTTTTGTATTTTTAGTAGAGACAAGGTTTCACCGTATTAGCCAGGATGGTCTCGATCTCCTGACCTCGTGATCTGCCTGCCTCAGCTTCTCAAAGTACTGGGATTACAGGCGTGAGCCACTGTGCCCAGCCAGGCTAATCTCTTAAGTGTCCAGCTAGTGGTTAAATTTTGCCTTGGTTTTAGGCCTGAGGAAATAACATATGTATTTGGGACAACATGACATCTGTAGAATTTACTGGTATTAAAAGTAATGGCAAAACCACAATTACTTTTACACCAACCTAATATTTCCATATGACTGGACTAGAGGGGGTGGATGGGATTCATGAAAAATGTGACTAGAATGAGAGAGTGGAGCCAAAATATATATAGGACCAAGTGTGCTTGGTAGACAGTATTTTATTTATTCTAAACACACCAAGAAGATCACCATTAATGAATTTTACACTGGGAAGTGATTAAATGAGGTTTATTTTGTTTCCCCAGGAAATTATTTTGCTATTTGGGCATTTAAGGATATTCTAGGATATGGACAAGACACATGAAGTAACATAAATGGTATACAAACCAATTATTATAGAAGAAATTAATATCAAGCCTCATTGCATCTCCCAAATTGCCAAATTCACAAACCTATGTGATTTTATAAGTGAATATGAACAAACTCTCAAAATTACACAATTTCAATACCATTTAAAATGTTTTAGTAAAGAGAACAAGGAAATATTTCAAAGATCTGTCCTTAACAAAGGCTGGGATGTTATTAACAAAATGTGACAAAACCAGCATTAAAAAACAACTAAAAATATATACTCATGTATGTATTCAAATTTATTTTAAATAGCAGAAAAAATCTGGTAGTATATCCATATCATGACTTATATAACTCATTCTAGATTTGTAAGAACAGTAGAATATTAGAAAGTCTATAAGTATAAATCATTAATAAGTCACAGACGAAAAAGAAAATGTTATCTCCATAGTTGCAGAAAGGCATTTCATTATATTTAATAGCCATTAGTACAAAAAAACTTACACAAACACACAAAAAAAAACAAAGACAAAAATAGCAGCTACCAAAAATACTAGCAAAATCATCATAAATGAAGATATGGAAACTGCTGTATCACAATGACTGTGTGTATGCGTGTATAAATAAAAAGCCATCAGTATTACTGACTGCTGAAATTTTAGAAGAACTTCCATTAAGTCAGGATGTAACTATCACATTATTATTTGATATTTTTCTAACTGATGCAGTTGGGAATGCAAAGGGAAGCAGAAAGCAAGCTAATCAATGTTCATCAGAAGAAAATTAATAAGTTAATTGTGAAATACCCATACAAAGTACTGTTAGTCAGCTTTGCAGTAATGAGATAAGAGGAATGAAATAAGTTTATATGTGGTATTATGAGATGATCCATATGGTAAGTGCAAATAGCAATAACTATTATAGAAGAATATGTATAAGCTCTTATTTCTGTAAAAAGATATATATATGTTTATATGCTTATACATACATACAATTTTGGGATGATATACACACACCTGTAAATGAACAGACCAGTGTCCTTTCTCTTTGCTTTTGGTAATGGGATTATGGTTACTTTTTGTTATGTACCGTGTTTTCTTTCTGGTATGTATGTATGTATGTATGTATGTATGTATTTATTTATTTATTTATTGTGAGACGGAGTCTCTCTGTCACCCAGGCTGGAGTGCAGTGGCACTAGCTAGGCTCACTGCAAGCTATAAGCTGCAAGCTCTGCCTCCCAGGTTCATGTCATTCTCCTGCCTCAGCCTCCCCAGTAGCTGGGACTATATGTTCCTGCCACCATGCCCAGCTAACTTTTTTTTGTATTTTTAGTAGAGATGGGGTTTCACTGTGTTAGCCAGGATGGTCTTGATCTCCTGACCTTGTGATCTGCCTGCCTTGGCCTCCCAAAGTGCTGGGATTACAGGCGTGAGTCACCGCATACGGCCTTGGTTTCTATTAACCATAGGCATGAATAATCCTTTTTAAAGAAGTTACTTTAAAAATCTATAGAAATTATGTTCCTTAAGTTTTAAAAATTATTTTCATATTTAAAAATTGGTCTCTTTAAACCAATCAAATCACAAACTCCTTGTTCCATATTTATCCTCTTTCACAACACAGCTAATTTTGATTTTTTTAGTGTCTATTTTTAAAAATAATATTTTAGTTATTGTAGTTTAAAATTAGGGCTACATCTCTTATTTCCTACTTCTATGGAAAGACATTGAGTCATAAGACTTGACGACTAAACTTTTAGAAGAACTATTCTATAAAAAGTTAATCACAAATAGTTCAAAGTGAAGGCAATTAAACTTTTAAAGGCGTGGTCTAGAATAGCAGTACTGGTTTACAAATGAAGGGGTGTACATCATTGCTTCTAAACATTAGTATGAGTATGGCCTTTAATGGTCTCTAATAAAATAGGTTAATTCTATTTCTACTTTAGCTTAGGGCAAAACTCTTCTCTCATTATACAGGATATGAAATCTGAAAACAAAGTAGATCCATGGATATTTCATTTAAGATTTGTGAAATGGAGGATGTTTTTGAATGGGTTGTTTCTGATGAGATAGAAAGGCAAAGATGATAAAAAAAGAAATAAGGTACTTAAAACTAAAATAAAGTGAATAATTGAACATTAGCCACTGAAATTAGCATAGGCTTCTCTCCAGATTGTGAGGCTAAAAGAAATAATCTTCATTCACAAATCATCTTGAAGGTTTAAGTCCATATGGACTTTTAAGTATAAATAATCCAGATTGATTTACACTGAATGAAGAAATTTTTAACTCTTTATTTTTTTATATGGTTTTATATGACACCTTTCACTTCCTTTATACTGAAACAGTAAAAGGAGTCAGATAATCTCTTAAAACAACTTACTCCAAAATCATCAACATGAGACATGTGAGGTGTTAATCTGGAACACAGACAAACTGAGGTGATGCAGGAAGAATATTAGTATTGTTCTGATAATCCAAGATTAAGAGGAATCTTGGAGACGGAAAGCTTTGTAAATAAGCTGCTGTTTCTTTCTTCAATTGCCTCTGATTTTAAAGTCTACTAATATACATGTCAATGGAATGAAATAGAGAATCTAGATTCAAATAATTTTCAGTAAATGGGAAGTGTTCTTACCATAATTATAACTGATATCTTGGGCTCTAAACAAATTATTTATTTTATTGGCTTTGGCTTCTGTAACCTCTCATTGATTCTTAACATTATTTTTACTTTTTGAGGATGCAGATTCAGTAATTTAAGTAAGGTTTTATTTTTGTTATTTTCTTAATCTCTATTTGCTTCCTTTTTAAATAGTGACAGTCAAATACATCCAGCAAATTACCTAGTATTTATAAATTTTTATTTGTTATTTTACTAGAAAGTTCTTAAACATTATAATTTTCATAAAGTCATTACACAATTTTAGCTAGATATATACTTTGCAAGATTATGTATTAATATATTTGTTTCTCTTTATGTTTTCACAGTAAATAATTTCCCTTACTAAAATAATATCACTAACAGATATCTACTCACATTATTTTTTACCTTTGCTCCAGTGCCATTTTATTACTTTGTAAAACTGACGGAGTAAATTTTTTTTTCTATGACATATGAGGTCTTGCTAATTTGCTTTTTCTGTGACATTCTCCTAGCACATTGTGCATCAACTTATCGATTAAAAAGCCTAAGCATTTATTAAATAAGAGAAGCGAATTAGTTGATAATAGAAATAAAGTAGAAACTATCTCATCTACATGAGTCTATGTAGATATGAATAACAAGGAATAAAGAATAATTATTAAGGTAGTTTTAAATATAAAATGTTGCTATAATTCATTTATTTCTTATATATAAATCCATTCATTATTTGTACACGTAACTGCTGTGCTTACAAGTCTTGCCTTTAACTCCTCCAAGTAATAAAAAATAAGTAAAATAATGAGTAATATAAGAGTAAGTAGAAGACTTCGCAGCCTCAGATATTCATGGACCATACATGTGAGCATTATTTCTTTAGTATAATCTATCAATTCCAAACAGGTGTTTAAAATTAAAAGCTGAGCGTTAGGTTAAATATTATGTTAAAAAAAACCCCAAAACTTAAAATACCATGTGCTTCTTGATGGGTTCACCAAGAAAACAGTCTAGTGATTCACAAGCTTTAGAATGTGGGGCTGGTTAAAAACATAGATGATAAAAGTTCAGTGGTAAAGTCAGATTTATTATGGATTGCAAGAATCTGCATTTTCACTAGTACCACATTTCCATCTAATGTGTTATTACAGAAATACTAACCTAGGGATTTTTCTCAAATTTATCTCATGTAGTAATTGCTTTTTTACACTACCCAAAGATAAAGAGGCACGGAAGACCTATTCTGACGAACCAGATTCACAGTAAACAACTGAACAAAATGCCTATTAATTAACAATAAGAAGCAACTGCCAAACAGGTTACAATGTTTGTGTTGTCTTTAAAGAATATTCGCCCTGGGAAACTAAATTATTTCATGTGACTATATTTCTTGGAATATGGAATTACACACGGGGAAGAGGTTTATTTGATCACATAGATTTAAGAAATTGTAAATGGATGATTTACTCATCTGCACTACAGGAGTTATCAAAATACAAAATTTAGGTATGAATTCCAGAGTATCTTGTTGAAATGTAGATTTTGATTCTATAGATGTTGGGTGGGCTTTCAATTTCTGAATGTTTAACAAGCTCTCAGGTGATATAGATACTGATGTGGCTGGTCCAAGGATCACATCTGAAGGAACAAAGCACTAGTAAGCCCCTGGAAAATCAAAGATTCTAGTTAGCTGGTCAATATACTTTTCTCAAGTTTCCGGTTTTTACCTAATAAACATTTCCAAGAAAAAATACATTTCAATTAAATATGTAAAAAAAATTTCCATATACATATAACTGATATATACATATATGTGTATCAATGCTCTTTCGAGAATATTCCTTGGGAATAGGTAAGCTAAATAAATACATGCAATTATTGAATTTCATAGACTATATATATTCTGATACTTAGTATGTTTATTAATCTTTTCTTTCTTTCCCAGCAACCTTTAGATGAACTTATTATTAGTCTATATACTGACTAAACTCCATGTATTTCTTTGAAAATTCATTGATTCCTTCAACAATAACAAACTATCATTTATGTGCAAGACATTGCCAATTTATATGAAACTACGAAGACTATTAAATTTGGACTACTAGTAAGAGTTTTAAAATTAAGTTTGGAAAAACCCCAAACAAGATAGAGTAGGATTAGTTCTTTAATACAAATATGGATCAAGTGCAAACTAGGTCTTATTAACCCCATGTTATAAATAGAGAATTAAAAACTCATAGAGATTAAGCTACTTGTTCACATTCATATAAATGGCAGAGCTGAGAATCTAAACCACAACTATCTTAACGCAAATTCTAACAACATGTCATCATATATGAAGTTGTAGGAAAAACTATTCAGAGTGAAGATGAGAATGAGTAATTGTTACTATACTGGATCCATTACTCGATGCGCAAAACAAGTCAATAGGCTGAGTAACCAAGTTACAGCAAAGAAACAGGTTCAATCATGGGGCCACTGAACAAGGAAACAAGATAAAACCTAAAATCCATCTCCCTAGGAGTTTAATCACTAAACTAAAGGGAAAAGTCAAGTTGGGAACCGCTCTGGGCAAACCTGCCTTCATTCTTTTCAAAGTCATACCTCTGTTCACTGAGATAAATGCATATCTGATTGCGTCCTTTGAAGAGGCTAATCAGAAACTCAGAAGAATGCAACCATTTGTATCTTACCTACTTAAGAACCGGAAGCCCCTCCCCACTTGAGTTGTTCCACCTTTGCCTGGAGTTGTCCCTCCTTTCTGGAGGGAACCAATGTTCCTCTTACACATTGATTGATGTCTCATGTCTCCTTAAAATGTAAAAAACTAAAATGTGCTCTGACCACCTTGGGCACATGTCATCAGGAACCCCTGAGGCTGTCATGGACACACGTCCTCAACCTTGGAAAAATAAACTTTCTAAATTAACTGAGACCTGTCTCAGATATTCAAGATTCACACAGGTATATGGATATCTGACTTTTTATTTGTGTTTAATATCATCTTTTTGTGAGATGGCTAGATTGATACACAGCTATAAATCATAGATTGCTATATAACATCCATTATATAAATATACCGTATTTTATGTATCCATTATACTGAGATAGTCAGTTTTGTTGTTTTCAGATTTTTCTATTAACTAAAATGCTTCTGTGATCTTCTTGCCCGGTAAATGTGTGCAAGAAACTGTCTTCTCTAGAAAGTGAAGAGTATGAATATTTTCTACTTAACCAAATAAAATTAATTACATACATAAAGTTTTACCAATATGGGCTGGGCCTGGGGGCTCACACCTGTAATCTCAGCACTTTGGGCTGTGGCAGGTGGATCACCTGATTTCAGGAGTTCGTGACCAGCCTGGCCAACATGGTGAAAGCCCGTCTCTATTAAAAATACAAAAAATTAGCTGG
>NW_012105675.1:67892-78174 GCF_000951045.1 Mandrillus leucophaeus | reverse complement strand
CTGAGGCAGGAGAATTGCTTGAACCTGGGAGGCAGAGGTTGCAGTGAGTCAAGATCGTGCCATTGCACTCCAGCCTGGGTGACAAGAGCAAAACTCCGTCTAAAAAAAAAAAAAAAAAAAAAAAGTTTTACCAATATGCTCTCCTATAAGTAAAGTATACATGTTAAACAGTAAATGTTTTATTTTAGTTTTCATGAGAATTTCCCATTTCATTAACAAGACTGATAATTTCTCATATGTATCTTGGCAGTTTTCTATTTCTTTTTCTGTAATATGCAGTGACATATTTTGCCCATTTTACTATTGATTTGTCATTTCTCTTATTAATTTGTAGTTCTTTTTAAATATAGTCTGGATACTAATAACTTGTCAGTTAGTAATGGCAAATGATTTTCCAGTTTGTGTTTTCTACTTTTTCCATGGTAGACTTTAAAGAGCAACTATCATTACTGTCAATGTTGTTCATCTCTATCTATCTCTTTTTAGTAATTTTCACTTTTTGTAATTTTCTTAAGAACCACTCTACACCAAATTAATATAGTTTCTAATATTGATTTAAAACATTTAAAGTTGTATCTTCCACACATATTTTCATTCTTTCAGGAATTGAAATTTTGTGTAAAGCAAGAATTTGATTTCTCATTCCGTCTCACCTTGATATGTGTTACAATTTGTTCACAATGTGTTGAATAGTCCATAATCTCCCCCTACGTATGCATCGTTAATTCTGCTATCGATCAAGATTTCATGTATGAGTGGGTCTGTTAGCCCTACAAATTTCATCGGACAATTTATCAGTTCCACAGTGTCTCCATTAATATAATTGATATGAGTTAGGGTAGTTCTCCCCACTAGTTTGTGCTTTTCTGGGAATGTCCCAGATATTCTTTACTCTCAGATGCATTTCTAATCAACTCTTGGAAATATAATCATGTACCACACAACCTTCTGGGGAACCACCAGGAGCAGAACTTTGTTCAGGCCCATGCAGCATCTAGGAGTTGCCCACAACCCTTGGAGATCCAGAGGGCGTGTGTTGCAGTGCACTCTCTTAGCTTTGACATCCACGGATAGCTTAAGGGTTAAACAGCTCAGTGGAGGGTCAGTGTGACAGCCTCTTGCACCCGCACCCAGGTCTTTGTCTAGTGTCCGGGAGGAATGAGATTACATGAACAAATTGGAGGGTGGTGAATGCAGACTATTTTATTGAGTGGTGGAAGTGGCTCTCAGTGGGATCAGGATCTGGAAAGGGGATGGAGTGTGAACGTGGTCTTCCCTGGAGTTTGGCCATGCTTGGCTGAACTCCTCTCTGACCATAGTCACTGATGTCCAGCTCCTTATTCTCAATGTTCAGATGCTTCTTTTCTTCTCTCCTTCTCTGCCACACCACCCCACTGACAGTGGAGCTTGGGGTTTTCATGGGTTCACAATGGAGTTGGGGTGGGCCAGGGGGGTGTTGGAAAAGGCAACATTCGGGCAGGAAAACAGTAATACTTGTTTCCACTTTGGGCTGCGTGTCCCAGTTTGAGAGTGGGGCTTCACCAGGGACCCTGCCCTCTTCTACACAGTATTTCCCTGCCTACTGTCCATATCATAGTGACACATATTTTAATAACAAACAAAACTGATATGAATACAAGTCAAAATTCACAAGTACATAATAAAGACTTTTCCTATTCCTCTGTTAGATAAGTCAGGCATAAAATCAGTAGAGACATAGAAGCTTTGAAAAGCACAAGTAACAAAAGTCACCCAAGACAGTGCTCCTTAAAGTAGCCAGGCTACTACCTATTTGTAATATGAAGTGAAAAATGAAACACATCAGAACCAATCAATGTATTATTCTTGATACAAAAAAGGAAAAATGTCCTGGCCTGTGCACCCACTCACTGGCAGCCACCATTCTACTTTCTGTCTCTATGAATTTGACTACTTTAGATACTCATGTAAAAAGAATGATACAATGTTTATCCTTTCATGACTGGCTTCTCTCACTTAGCATATGTCTTCAGCTTTCATCCCTGTTGTAGCGTGTGTCAGAATTCCTTTCTTTTTTGAGACCAAATAATATTCCATGACATGTACATATACCACATTTTGTTTATCTGTCTGTTTGTCAATGGGTATTTAGATTGCTTCCACTTTTTGGCTATTGTGAATATGCTGCCTTGCCTTCAGTTTTTGTGGGTGTTTATCAAGAAGTAGAATTGCTTGATATTACATATTCTTAATTGCATACTTTTAAGCATTCTAATTTTATTTTCTAAATAGATTTGTTTACAGTTTTGTAGTAAAAGATGCAACAGCATTTGTCCTGGCCTCTGCACCCACTCACTGGCATGCTCCCCTTCCTGCAAGGAGTTGAAAGCTCTGGACTAAGTAAACGAGCCAAGCCCTTTGCGAGTACTGCATAGGGGTCAAGGGAACTATCCTGTTTCAACTACATTTAGAATTAACATCTACTCCTGGTGAAGTGGGCAATGACCACCTTTAATTCAGTGTCCTTCTTTCTTTTTCTTTTTTTTTTTTTTTTGAGATGGAGTCTTGCTGGAGTGCAGTGGCATGATCTTGGCTCACTGCAAGCTCTGCCTCCCGGGTTCACCCCATTCTCCTGCCGCAGCCTCCCAAGTAACTGGGACTACAGGCACCTGCCACCATACCCGGCTAATTTTTTTTTTTTTTTAGTAGAGACAGGGTTTCACCGTGTTAACCAGGATGGTCTCGATCTCCAGACCTCATGAACCACCCGCCTCAGCCTCCCGAAGTGCATTGGTGCCAACAGTTTTTATTAATTTGCTTAGAAATTGACTGCTATAATTTTATTATTCAGCTTATATCTACTTTCTGTGTCTTTATGTTAAATATGTATCTTCTAAACAAAACATAATTGAAATTTTAACATTTAATTCAGTCTGATAATGCTATTAAATTATAAAATTAAGACTGCATTTTTGCTACTATTAGTATGTCTAAATTTGTTTCAATCATCTAATTTTACAGTGATTTGTTAGGCAGCAATAGATAAGTTATATGTAACAGTAATTTGCTGACAGTTATAATTATTGTTTCATAAGGTCAATATTTGTTTAGATTTGTCCACGTTTACCATTCTTGTGCAGCTCTTTGTCTTACCTCTAAGTCTTTCTTTCTGGGGAAACGTTTCTGCTTATGGAAGTATATGTTTTCAAGTATATGTTTTCTGTTTTAGTTTACTGATAATTGCACTATTTCATCCTAAAAATTGAAAGGTAGTTTGTTGGATTGCCATTTAATTTAACAGTATATTTCTCTTATAATTTTAAAATAGCACATTGAGATCATCTGCCTCTTTGCATTTATACATTAAACATTTATAGGTAAATTTTTTCCCTCTGGCTGCTATTAAAATCTTCTCTTTTCTTTTTTTGATATTCTGAGTTGTCTAATGATAATCTAGGTATAGATTTCTTGTTATATTTCCTGATCAGAATGATTTTGCTCCCTGAGCCTATAGATGTATATATGCTTTTTTTGTTCAAAACAAACAGCAAAAAAGCACATCCTTAATTTATCTTTTTAAAAATATCTTAGAAACGCCATAACACTTATTTTACCTTCTCACTTTATGATCCATGTCTCTTAACTTCACCTTCATATTTTATGTCTTTGTCACATTGTACTGCATTCTGCATAATTTCTTCAGAAACAACATTCAGTTCACTCCTTTTCTACTCAGCTATATATCACCTTCCATTTAATAAGTATTAGACATTAATTATAATTTTGACTTTTTTTCCTTTAAATGTTTTACCGGTTCCTTTTTATAAATTTTCATATACATATCTTACCCTTTGGCAGGCTTTTCTCCTTACTTGTGATTTTGATTTCTTCTACTTTTTTTTTTTTTTCTTGGTCAGGAACATTTACACTAGATCTGGTATAATACTTCAAATTTTAATTTTTTATGGATCTCATTTCAGTTTTAATTCTGCCTGTTCTTGTTCATCATCCATGTATATTTTGCTTTCTCTTTTTGTATTATTAATTTATTGTGAAGTCTAAGTTTATCTGAAAAAGTTTTGAGGCTCAATTGAATTTTTGTTGTTGCTGTTGTTTTAGTTTTTGTTTGTTTGTTTTTCTACTTCAGATAGGATTGGAGTTTATGTCTATTTCAGTTGCAGTGTTTGAAGGCACCACCAAAACAGGTCTAATTTGCATAAAATTATAGACTTTTGGCTAGTTTTACTTGCTCGGAACATGAAAATAGAGTGAATTGCACCCCCAAGCTAATGTGAGGCACATCTTATTATTCAAATTCTTAAAATAACATTTTATAATTTTCCCTACCCACCCAGTCACATCTAAAACAAACATATTTTGTTTTTATTTGTTTCTTTGTTTGTCTTTTCTCTGAGTATGAAAATAGTCAAGAAACTGACCTTTTTGGTCTAAATCAGATGTATTGCATTGTGTAGATGCAAGGCTTTATCTCTAAAAAGACTTAGGTCTTGAGGTCATTAAAACTGAAGTTCCAGGTTATTGCTGAAGCATTATTGACTCTAACGTCTGCTGTCTTGTGTTTCTATTAAGTCTTTGAGCTACAAAAGAGTTTCCCTCTTGTCAGTTCATCCACAGAATTAAAAAAAATTGTTACAATATTTGTTCCAACATTTTAGTGTTTGTTGTATTCAGTACATTTGATAATGTTTGATTTCTGATTTTGCAAGAAACAGAGTCCAAGACTTTGAAGCTTTTAAGATAAGTAATGATATACTCCGCTGCATATTTTCAGAAAATCAATATGGCAATGTTAATAGAAAATGACTTGGAAAAAGAAATAAAAATTAGATTCAGGAATTTCCACAAAGAAATTTCAAAAAAATGATGAAAGCAAAAGCTTGAGTACTATATATTTTGTGACTTAGGTGATTTGTAAGTGTAGATAGTGAATGCAAAATAGTTTTTTAAAAGTTTGGAGAATAAGGCTAGAAAAGAGAAAGAAGAGAATGTGAATAAAATAATATGGTAAGTTAGACATTCTAGAAATTTGTTTTAGATGGATTCTATCCTCTCCATAAACTTTGCAATGAGGAAATCTATGGAGATGTAAAGTAGTAGAGTTAGGACAATATGGATGTTATATCCCAGTTACTCTAAAGACTGTTTTAGCAAACTAACTAGAGATTAATTTAAAAGTAATGGTACTTCCCCAAGGCCTAGTCAAGGTTGCATGAAAGAAATGTGTTGTAGATTTGTTTAGGTCACTGCCATGCTTTCTCCTCTTTGTAATTCAGTAGTCATTGCAATAGAGTAAAATCAGAAAAATATGAAAGTAAGTAGGGTCATATTTTAATATCAGAAATTGTTAAGGTAGAAATGTCAAGGTTAAAAGGAAGTGAAGCCTCCAATCATAGACCATGACATTGAATTGTACAAGCTTAGTTTAACAATAATGTATTTGCAGTTGAAGAGTTTGTGTCCAGCAGTACACCTAACCTGAGTGAACAATATAATGGTTAAAATTAGTCTGGGGAATACAATTACTCTTATATTTTATTAAGCATAATAATAACCTAACATTCTACATTTTACATTTAAGGTACTAAGATCTCTTGTTAAAATTCCGAATGATTTAGGTGATAAAAAGCAATAAAATCTTAAAAGTCTTAATTTATTTAATCAGTTATTATGAATTAGAGTCATGAAAACATGGCAAATAGGAGTTCAGAGAAAAAGAGTTCCCTGGCATGACAGAAGTTCTCTTGTCTAATAGACGGCTTATATGAAAATATTGAATTAAAAAAGAATGTTTTCCAATAAATAGACTTACATGAAGACATGTTTTGCATTATAATCATAGGAGGTCTACTTATAAAATAAAACTTTTAGTCACATTTGCACATAATAAACATTCTCACTCTCTCTAATACTCAATTTAATTTATTCAGGAGTTGCGGAATTATGTATTTTCCAAGTAGTGTTTTAAATTTCCTTCAATGCATCTTGTAAATCTCAAAAATCAAAACTTCTCTACCAATGCCTAATGAAAGCTTCAGGTGGACTAGAGCTTTTTTGGTTTTGCAGAAGAAAAACAGAATTAGAGTTCTAGTAGGATAAGATTTAGATACGATTCCAAGTTCTCGCCTAAGCAAACTGAAGGTAAAATGACCAAAGCATTGACTAAATGAGAAGCTGAACAGAAGTTTGATAACTCATGAAAAGAGAAAACTTAACTAGAATAAAACTTCCTAGAAGGATCAGAATTATGTATCTAGATAAGAATACAGAGCCAAGGACGAAGAAGCATGTGAAAATAAATATTAACACAAGTGCTATCGTATGTAGCTTTACTTTGGGAACTTGTAGACTCTTAGTGCTTTTTGATGTTTTTCTTGATTCAGTAGAATTTCTCTTTCATCTGTGAAATTTGAGTTCAAGCAAGGAGTTAAATCCCAGCCTAAATATTTTAATTTGCAAATGCAATGATAGTTACCACTGAAAGAATAAAATTGTCACTAAATAAACTCCTCTACATTAGGCCAGGTTTAATTTTGTATTAATTCACTTATTTTATCATATATTTACTTGACAAGTTATATTTTTATATATTAATAGAGTATAACATGATGTTTTGATGTATGTATACATTTTGGAATAGCTAAATCAATCTATTTATTACCTCACATACATTTTTAGCAGTGAGTACACTTAAAATCTACTGTCTTATTAATTTTCAAGTATACACTGTTACGTGACTACAGTCACCATAAAATACAATACATTTCTTGAACATATTCCTTCTAACTAAATTTTTAATCCTTTGACCAATTTCTTGAACATATTCCTTCTAACTAAATTTTTAATCCTTTGACCAATATCTCCCCAATCCCCATACCCTCTAGCTTCTTGTAAAAATCATTCTACTCTCTGCCTTTACGAATTCAGTGTTTTTAGAATCCACATATCAGTGAGATCATGCTATATTTCTTTTTCTATGCCTGGATTATTTCACTTAGAACAATGATCTTCAGGTTTATCCATGTTGTCACAAATGATGGGGTTTTCTTCTTTATTATGACTGAACTGTGTTCCATTGTGTATATGTACACATACCACATATTTGCTTGATTCATTCATCTGATGATGGATACTTAAGTTGATTTCATAGTTGGCTATTGTGTATACTGCTGCAATAAACATGGGTGTTTAGACATCTATTTAACATACTAATTTCATATTCTTTGGATAACATACCTGATAAAGGAACTGCTGGATCATATGGTAGTTCTATTTATAGGTTTGTTTAGGAAATTCCATACTGTTTTCAATGATAAAAGTTCTAATTTATATTCCCACCAACAGTGTACAAAGGTTCCCTTTCCTCAACATTATCACCAAAATTGATTATTTATCTTGTTGATAATAGTAGTTATAATAGGTGTGAGGTGACATCTTGTTGTTTTAAATTTATATTTCCTGATGATTGAACATTGTTTACTATGCCTGTAGGCCATTTGTATGTCTTCTAGTGAGAAATATTTATTCAGATATTTTGTCCATTTTTTTAGTTGTGTTGTTTTCTTGCTATTGAGTTGTTCAAAATTCTTATATATTTTGGATAGTAACCCCTTAACAAGTGTATGACTTGCAAATATGTTATTCCATTCCATAGGCTGTTTTTTCACTCTGTTGATTGTTCCCTTTGCTGTGCAGAAGGCTTGTAGTTTGGGTAATGCCGTTTGTCTATTTTTCCTTTTTCACTTGTGCTTTTTGGGTCATATTAAAAAAAATCATTGCTCAGACCAGTATCATGGAGCTTTTCCCCTATGTTTTCTTTCAGTAGTGTTACAGTTTTAGGTCTTATGTTTACGTCTTTAATCCAATTTGAGTAGATTTGAGTGCATATTGTCAGATAAGCATATAATTTTATTCCTTATATGTGGACATCCAGTTGTCTGACACTACTTATTGAAGAGACTGTCATTTCCAAGTACGTGATCTTGACACCTTTTTTTAAATATCAGTTGAGTATAAATGTGTGGGCTTATTTCTAGGCTTTCTGTTTTGGTAACAATACCATGCTCTTTTGATTACTATAGCTTTGAGGTAGATTTTGAAATAAAGTAGTGTGATTCTTTGGCTTTGTTATTTTGTTCAATATTGGTTTAGCTATTAGGGTATTTTGTGGTGCAACATAAATTTTAGAATTGTTTTTTCGATCTCTGTGAAAAATTTCATTGGAATTTTGATAGGAATGGCACTGAATCTGTAGATCACTTTGGGCAGTGTGGACATTTTTTACAATATTACTACTTCTAATCTACGAACACAGTGTATCTTTTTAATTATTTGCGTCTTCTTCAATGTTTTAAATCAATGTTTTACAGTTTTTAGTATATAGATCTTTCACTCCCTTTTTTCAAGTTATCACTACCTATTGCATTTTTTTGTATAGCTATTGGACATAGAGTTGTTTTCTTGATTAAATTTCAGAGAGTTAGTGTATAGAAACACTATTGATTTTTCTATGTTAATTTTGTATCCTGCTACTTTATTGAATTTGTTTGTTGTGTCATTTCCTGGGACACAGGCATACAGGTAGCTACAGCATCTCCAGGTTTTGGGATGCAGGCAAGCTCTCTTTGGCAGCTGAGCTACTGACTGGGGTGTGAACACACTCAGAGAGACATTGGCTCTGGGGCCAGGGGTAAAAATTGGTTTGCTATGGTGATGGCTTTGGTTTCTGAGGCATAGAAGGGCACAGTGAAGCCACAAATCTGGAGTCTGAAGTGCGGGAACTTGCAGTATAGCTAATACTCAGGGGGTCAGTGGCATGCATGAGGTTGGGAGAGGTGGTGGCTTGAGTCCTGGAGTGGCACAGGAGTGGAGTCTTACTGCTTCTTGAAGGGTGGGGTATGCAGCCACATTGTCCTCTCTAGGGCTCTCTAAGAATGGCTGTTGTTTACCTCAGTGGCAAAGCATGTTAGTGTTGTCTGTGGAGCAGAACACTGGGAATGATGGTGGCTCCCACCACATTTCTGATGCCAATAGCCTCTGTCTTTTGTCTTTACCACTGTTGTCTCCTGGAGTCTCAGGTATTCCAGTCTCACCAACGATCCTTTCTTTGTGAAAATTCTGGTTCCACTGTATTGTTGCAGATTCATAAATGTGCCCAGGAACCCTCGCTGGGCTATTCTGGCTTGTGGATATCTGTCTATATTTGTTTTTGTTTTGTTTTGTTTTGTTTTGTTTTGTTTATTATGAGAGGATAAAGGCTGACACTTCACCATCTTGGTAATGTCACTGGCTCCATCATTTTTTGTTGTTGTTATTCTTCATATCAGAATGTGCTGAACATCTTCCTGTGGCTGCAGGGTGCTAATTTATCTGAGGGCGTGAAAATAATATGAAGCATAGATTTTCAAACTTACTAGTGTTCTTTTGTTCAAGCTTTGAAATTAATGGCAAAAACTTGATTTAGAGTATGTTTGATCAAGTAAGATAAAAAAGAGGGTAATCAGACTTAAAAAGCTTGCATTTACCTGTTACCAGAAAATGATATTCTCCAACTCCTGCTGCCTTTTTGTGATTTCCTATATATCTGTCAGAAATATTCTCTTTTGTAATTGCAGTTTAAATCATTTGTGCAATGATTATTCATAGCACACAGATTTATTATTTTTTCACTGATGATGAAGGCAATGCTTCATGACAAAATGTTTGAAAGAAAAAAGGAATAACTAAAATCAGAGCTGAACTGAGAGAAATGCAAATGTGAAAACACCACAAAATATCAGTAAACCCAAAAGTTAGTTTCTTGAAAGAATAAATAAGGTTGATAGATCACCAACCAGATTAATAAAGAAACAAGCGAGAAGACCCAAACAAACACAATCCGAAATGACAAACGGAACATTACCACTTACCCCACAATAATAATAATAATAATAATAATAAAAACACCCTCAGAGACTCTTCCAGACACTACAATGCACACAAACTAAAAAGCCTAGAATAATAGATACATTCCTGGAAGTATACAACTTCCCAAACTTATTCTATAGGAATAGCATCATTCCGATAACAAAACCTTGCAGAGAAACAATGAAAAAATAAAACTTCAGACCAATATCCCTCATTAACATACTTGCAAAAATCATCAACAAAATACTAGCAAACAGAATCTAGCAGTTCATCAAAAAGCTAATACACCAGCCGGGCATGGTGGCTCATGCCTGTAATCCCAGCACTTTGGGAAGCTGAGGCAGGTGGATCACTTGAGGTCAGGAGTTTGAGACCAGCC
>NW_012105675.1:43308-65647 GCF_000951045.1 Mandrillus leucophaeus | reverse complement strand
AGAGGTTGCAGAGAGCCAAGATAGTGCCATTGCACTCCAGCCTGGAAAACAAGAATGAAACTTTGTCTCACCAAAAAAAAAAAAAAAAAAAAAAAGCAAAAAAACAAAACAAAACAAAAAAATATTTAGAAGTAACAGATGGTGGTTTCAGAGAAAGGGAATGTTTATATACCACTGGTGAAAATGTAAATTAGTTCAGCCACTTTGGGAAGCAGTTTGGAGATTTCTCAAAGAACTATTTAAAACAGAACTACCATTTGACCCATCAATCCCATTATTGAGTATATATCCAAAGGAATATAAATTGTTCTATCATGAAGACATATGTACTTGTATATTCATTGCAGCACTGTTCACAATAGCAGAGACATGGAATCAACCTATGTGCTCATCAATGGTGAAGAGAATAAAGAAAATGTTGTACATATATGCAATGGAATACTCTGCAGCCATAGCAAATAATAAAATCATGTCCTTTGCGGCAACTCGGATGCAGCTGGAGGTGATTCATATCCTAAGCAAATTAACATGGGAATAGAAAACCAGATACCACATGTTCTCACTTACAAGTGGGAGGTAAACATCACGTACACAGGGATACAAGGAAGGGAACAATAGACAATAGGGTCTACTTGAAGGTGGAGGGTGGTAGGAGGGTGAAGATCAAAATATTACCCGTTTGTCACTATGCTCACTACCTGGGTGACAAAAGAATTTGTAAACCAAACCCCTAGTGACACAAAATGTACCTGTGTAACAAATCTGCACATGTACTCCCTGAACCTAAAATAAAAGTTGGAAAAAAACAAAAAAAACAAAACTCTAAGAAACAAAAGAAATATTTTAGAAGAGAAGAAGATAGAATTTTTGTTGTTGCTGTTATCAGTTGCCTACATATTTGCATACAATCATGACTGTATTATTTCTTAATAAGATGAAGGTAAAGATTAAGAAAAAATACATAGTATACTTCTAAGAGTCTCAGTATTGTATTTCACTATATTTAGTTACACTGAGAAGCGTATTTAAACATGTCTACCCTTTATGTATATCATAATGACTTCCAACAAAAATAAACTGAGCATAACCTAAAGAGTTTTAATAAATGACTTCCCTTTTTTCATACTCCTGTATCCAAGTGCAGGGAATAGACAGATAACATAAGGATTGAGTCCAAAGTATTCCAGATGGCCAGCATCATTTTTACAATTCACAATTTCTAATTTATATAAACAGAATCACAATAAGGTCAAACTAATCAGCATTTTAGTTTAGTGTTTACTTAGCATTTTGTTTTTGTTAATTTAATCGATTGATAGGCACATGAAGCATATGTTCCACTCTTTTTATTATTTTTTAAAGGCACCTGAGGAATCAAAGATGGCCAACATATCAATATCTTTAACACTATCTGGTTTTTAAAATGTTCAATATTCCTATTTTCTTCTAATGTGTTTTACTGTGGAAAGGTATCATGCAACGTCACTTCTTAGTGCAACAACTGACTCATGTTGCTCTCTTCTGGGTTGTCATCTGTTGTGCATTGGAACTCAGAAGTAACTCTAAAATGTCACACTAGTTAGGGAGAGGTTTTAAGGTAAAAAGGAGAAAACATTACATTAAAACATGTCAGAGAGAAGAGAAGAAAAAAATTAAATCCCTTATCCTTGCATTATTTTATGAGCATGCAAAGGCCTGGTGCATTTGCTAGATAAATTTAGTGAGTGGGTTTGTATTCAAGTGAACTGGTACTTTCCCACTCCCCTGTTGGTCTCCCTTCTCATGAGGTAAATATAGAAGCAACTTCTTCAGTGCAATAAACTTAAACTCTGGCATCAGGAAATCTGGATTTTTGTGGCAGCTATTGATAGTTGTTTGAACATGTCAACTGCCAAATACTTAGAGACACTGGGCCCAAGTGAAGACACACTTTCCACTCCTGGCATACTGGAAGCCACAACTTTCATGAAAATCTGAGTTTGGTACAACACCCTTAATGGGCTGAAGGTGTTGGACCAAACCCAATCATACTTCCTGTTTTATAATAATTTTCACAGGGTACATCCACCCCCTCATTTGTAAATGCTTCTTTCTCTGTTCTTCATGTTCAAGCAAACCAATGGGCTTATCAAATAAAAAGGAATTGGTTCACTTAAAAGATAAAAGAGTCACCTAGTTAATCACATCCTTACGTAAGTGCCCACAGGGGGAAAAAATGCAGAAGCATATCACAATCATAATACAAGACCTAACATCTGGATACACACACTTTTTGAATATAATTGAATACACACACACACACACACACACCCCTCACTACACCAGATATTACTTAAACATCATTCAATACTTGTTCCATTCAGATATGCATTAGATGTTTTTTCTTCTCAATTTGTTGTTGGATCTTAAGTATGCACTACATAGATTTTGCTGAATCACAAGCAAAAATAAAAGCTATGGATAACAAGCAAAAGAGTCCAAATATAAAACAGAAAAAAAAAAAAAAAAAAAAAAACTTGATAAGCCCAGTGGCCTACTTGAGCACACAGAACCAAAAGAAATATTTATTAACATCTCTCCTCCTCCTTTCAACCTTATAATAAATACAGTACCAACAAAAATTCAACAGCTGAAATCTTGTTGCTCATTCAAGTTTGCTTGGTTACCGAGGTTTCCAGAATATATTAGCTTTTAAACTCACGAATCTCAGTAGGAGAATAAACTTACAATTTGATTAACATGCACTCGGGTTTTCTGTTTACCAAAAGATGGCTACATACCTCTGGCTGATACATAACCTGTCATTCCAGAAACTCCCTTCAATTCTCAATTAGAACATTTAATTTTAATTTTGTGAGAGGACTTTCTATGGGTAAAGTTGTACTTCTTGCAATTAACTTATCAAGTCATTGCTATGTGTCAGGAGGTAATCTTTGCTGATTATCTATAAATTGAAAAGTACAGTTTTAGGTATCTTTAGGATGGGAGAGTGATATTCAGAAGAGAAAGATAACTGGTGAGAGTTAACTGTGATTAAAAGGAAATAACTGTATCACAATCACACTTTTTGAAAGAGCAAACTAGTGCTTTTTTCAAATTACTAATCCCAGCTACCCTATACCATAGATAAAATAATTTCATTATTCTGTCTCTTTCTCTCTCTTATCCATAGATGCAAACGCATACACGCGTGCACATGTGTGTGTGTGTGCACGCGCACACACACAATTTTTGCATAGGTTATATATATTGAGAGAAAAGAAAAAGGAGCTATTTAAAATAGCAGCTATTGACTTTTGGGAAGTTAATTACAATATTACATCAATTTTAAGAAGTGGAATTTAAAAAATTAGATCTCTTTAATAAATGACATTTTACAATAGCTGTCAGCCAAATGGCTGTAGTATTACAGTTTTTATTCCTGATAGCATAACCAGACAATTGTACTCTCAAAAATTCAGTAATCAAAGCACTTAAGAATGATGAGTTTAAATAGGAGTACTGTTTGTTTCTGAAAACCTCCAATAGGATACTTTGAAAAGAAAACCACAACTTCAAAAGTTTGCAGATTTATCAGGATCTTGGAAGAATATCTTTTAGACTTATACTGTGTAGTAGTGAATATTGAGCACTTAAAATGTGGCTAGTATAAATTAAGATAATTTGTAAGTTAAAAATACAGAATGTCAAAATACAGTACATAATAGTACGTAAAAATAACATAAATATTTCAGTACAACTTTTTAATATATATTACATGTTGAAATGATAAAATATTGAATAAATTTGCTTAAGTAAAATATATCATAAAATGACCCATCTGTTTTACACTTTTATATGTAGTAATAAGAAAACTTAAAATTACACACATAGCTCCCATTATATTTCTATTGCACAGTTGCTTTAGACTATATGGATCATTTTTTGCAACATTGCTGCATCAGAAATATTTTGATGGGCCAAAAGATATTATATGGAAAATATAGACATTTATGGCTGTGAGCCAAATTATAATTCTGAAGATTCTGAATGTGAAAGTAATTTTTGAAAAAAATTTTTTACCTTAAGGGTTTGCTAAGTATGGTCCTTGATCTAAATCCATCTTCCACTTGTTTTAATAAATAGATGTTTACTTGAACACAGACATATATATGAGTTTACATATTGTCTATGGCTGTTTATGTTTTACAATGGCAGTTTTGAGGAGTTGTAATGGAGTCATTATGGCTGCACAGCAAAGTATATTTACTATGACTCATCACAGAAAATGTTTGCTGGACTCTGCCTTAAACAATTGATTTTGTTTATATTTTACTTTTTAATATTTGCATAGAAAAGATACAACTGTATGTAAACACATAAGTAGATAATGAATCCTAAATAATAAAATATGATTAGGCAATTATTTCATCAGCATTTTTATGTTACGTCTTATAAAACAATGTTTTGTGTAACTTCATGTCTGAGAATTGATTAATAATACTTATGTCAAGAAAAGATTACTTTCTATTTCCATAAATAAATATACAAGTTTTATTTGCTTAGTAAATACTTACTGAGACATTTATATATATTAAGCATTTTAAAATAAATACATAAAATAGATTTTAGGGAACAAGTTTCTACATTTCCAGAAACTTACAATCTAGGAGGAGAAAAGCAGAACACACAATTGCAGGGGGTTAAATGGCATGTAAATTAAAATGCAAGTGTAAGGAAAAGGGGGTTTCCTAAATTTGGTGATGGTTAATAACCTTAATGTCTCAGAAAGAACACTAGAAAAAATTCCAGTAGACTCAAAAACACTAGTATTGAATAAAAAGAAAATAAAAATGTATTAGAAAGTATGACATCAACAGCACAGGCAACGAAAGAAAAGATGGATAATTTGGTCTTTATAAACATTTTTTAAATTGTGTATTAAAACACTATTAACAGAATAAAAAGGCACCCCACAAAATAAGAAACCTATTTTTGCAAATCATGTATCTGATAATGGGTTAATATCAAAATATATAAAGGACTCAAAACTCAGTAAAATAAACAGTCTGATTTAAAAATAGGCAAAGGACTTGAATAAACATTTCTCCAAAAAATAAACACAAATATCCTATAAGCACATTAAAAGATACTCAAAATCATTGATCATTAGGGAAGGGCAAATCAAAAGTACAATGAGGAATCACCTTACACCAATGAGAATGTCTGCTACCAAGAGAAAAGAAAACATAGAATAGGTGTTGAAAAGACTATGGAGAAATTTGAAGCCTTGTAAACTACTGGTGAGGAGGTAAAATGGTACAGAAAGTTACGGAAAATAGTATAGCAGTTCCTCAACCTTTCAAAGTATAATTACCATGTGATCCAGCAATTCCACTTTTAGTTATGTAGTCATAAGATGTGAAAACCTGAGCTCAGAGGGATATTTGTACACTCATGTTCGTAGCAGCGTTAATCACAAGAGCTAGGATATGGATGCAGCCCAAGTTCCCACTGAAAAATGAATGGATAAGCAAAATGTGGTACATATATAGAATTGAATATGATTTATCCTTAAAAACAAAAACAATTCTGACATATTACAACATATATGAGCATGGAGAACATTAAACTAAGTAAAATAAAACAATCACAAAATAAAGTAATTACAGTTAAATCATAGAGAAATCATATAGAATGGTGGTTTCCAGAGGATGGTGGGAGTGGAAAATGGGCAGTTGTTATTTAATTGGTATGGAGTTTTAGTCTTGCAAGTTGAAAGGACTCTGGAGAGGAATGGTGATTATGTTTGCATGAAAATATGAATGTACTCAATACCGCTGTACATTGTACACTTAGTAAAGGTTCAAAATAGCAAATGTTATTTTATGTGTTTTTACTACAATAAAAATGGAAAATATATATGGAAAAAAATGTGAGAATTTTTAACTATTTTAGAAAGCAGGAATATTTTCTAAGACTCAAAATCCATAAGGCATAACAAGGTTAATAAACTCAAATAGAAATTTAAATGGAGGCATTTTCTTAAAGAAAAATATTAATACACAGTCTAAGAATGGTTGAAATTGGAAAAAAAATTTACAGCTATTACTGTAAAAATAATTAAACAATGGGTAAATATTTACAACAATTTATAAAACAGTAAATACCCAAATGGCCAATAAGTAAATGGAAACTTAAATAACTTTATTGGTCATAAGAGAAATGAAAATCAAAATCACAATCACAGTGTGATTTAACTTTCTATTTTCCTCAAGGACTAAACAGAAAAGACGAAATACACTAAGCATTGACAAGCATGCCAAAAAATTAAAAACTTCATACTATTAAAATTCTAGAAGAGAACTTCAGAAGAACCCTTCTATACATTGAGTTAGAAAAAAAAAAAAAAAAATCACAACCAAGAATCCAAAAGCAAATACAAAAAAAAAAAAAAAAAAATTAAATAGGTAGGACTTTATTAAACTAAAGAGCTTCTGCACAGCAAAGAACAAACAGAAAACCAGTCAGCAGAAAAAACAACCCACAGATTGGAAGAAAATCTGCATAATCTATACATACAACGCAGGACTAATATTCAGAATCTATAGCAAACTCAAACAAATTAGCAAGAAAAAAACAAACAAATCTCAAACAAATCCCAGCACTTTGGGAGGCCTAGGTGGGCAGACTACCTGAGGTCAAGAGTTTGAGACCAGCCTGGCCAATATGGTGAAATCCCAACTCTACAAAACTACAAAAATTAGCTGAGTGTTGTGGCGGGTGCCTGTAATTACAAATATTCAGGAGGCTGAGGCAGGAGAATCACTTGAACTCGGGAGGCAGAGGTTGCTGTGAGCCGAGAATGTACCATTGCACTCCAGCCTAGGCAACAAAGCGAGACTCTGTCTCAAAAAAAAAAAAAAAAAAAAAAATCAAAAAGTGGGCTAAGGACATGAATAGACAATTCTCAAAAGAAGATATACAAATGACCAACACACATATGAAAAAAAAACTCAACATCACTAATGATCAGGGAAATGCAAATCAAAACCGCAATACGATACCACCTTACTCCTGCAAGAATGACCATAATAAAAAAAAAATCACATATAATAATGTTGGCGTGGATGCAGTGAAAAGGGAATGTTTCTACACTGCTGGTAGAAATGTAAACTAGTAGAACCACTATGGGAAACAATGTGGAGATTCCTTAAAGAACTAAAAGTAGAACTACCATTTGATCCAGCAATCCTACTATTGTGTATCTACCCAGAGGAAAAAAAGCCATTATATGAAAAAGATACTTGCACATGCATGTTTATAGCAGCAAAATTAACAATTGCTAAAATATAGAGCCAGTCCAAATGTCCATCAAACAAAGAGTGGATACAGAAATTGTGATATATATATATATATATATATACACACACATACACACACAACAGAATACTACTCAGCTATAAAAATGAATGACTTAATGGCATTTGCAAACTGGATGGAACTGGAGACTATTATTCTAAGTGAAGCAACTCAGGAATGGAAACCAAACATCATATATTCTCACTCATAAGTGGGAGCTAAGCTATGAGGCTGCAAATGCATAAGAATGATACAATGGACTTTAGGGACTCAGGGGAAAGGGAAGGAGGTGATGGATAAAAGACCACAAATTAAATTCTGTATATACTGCTCAGGTGATGGGTGCATCAAAGTCTCACAAATCACCACTAAAGAGCTTACTCATGTAACAAAATACCACTGGTTCCTTAAAAATCTATGGAAATAAAAAGGTTAAATAAGCAAATAAATAAATAAACCTTCATACATTGTTGATGGGGGTTAAAATTAGTACAACCTGCCTTTATTTGTTTGGGCTGAGTAAACACAATACAACACAACACAACAAAACAAAACCATAACTGGGTGGTTAAACAACAGACATTTATTTTCTCACAGTTCTGGACACTAGATACATGGAGATATGTGATCTGTCAGATGGGGACTTTAGATACATGATCAAGTGCCAGCAAGTTTAGTTTCTAATGATGGCTTTTTTCCTGGATTTTAACAGTAGCCTTTTCACAAGGCCTTTTCTTGGTGAGTATGTCTGGAGACAGAAAAAGCAAGCTCTCTAGTGTCCCTGCTCATTAAGACACTAATTTTCTGTAAAATAAGGGCTCTACGCTTCTAATAATCCCAGATAACCTTCATTCCTTCCTTACACAAATACAAGCACATTGGAGGTAAGGGCTCCAATGTATAAATTTTGAGGGTACATAACACACAATTTAGTTCAGTGCACAACCACCTTGAAAATTTTTTTGGCATTGCATAAAAAAGCAGATTGCAAATACTGTCTATGATTCAGAAATTCCACTTCTTAGTGTATACTCAATAGATAAACTTTCATTTCATTAAAAGCATACTTTAATTATTCAAGAAAGCAATTAATGATAATCCTAAACTATAAATTAACTGAAATGCCCATCAGCAGTAAATTAGACCAATGAATTTTGGTCTCTTCACATAATGGAATACTGTAACACAATTACAATAAATTAGCTACCACAAAAAGCAAAATTTCAAGAAACTACAAATACAAATTCAGTGATAAATGAGAGACAACTGAGTACATGTGATATGGTTCAACTTTTATGAGATCTGGAAGGTGTAAAAACAAATCTGTGATTCTAAATGTCATCATAGCGCTTGTGATTCGGGTGGTAAGGGGAAGTTGATAAACCATGAACATTGATCTAAAACACCTGAGGTAGTGTTTAATATTGATGAAACATACACCACCACATCTAGTTCGTGAAAACTTTAAGTTCTACACATGTGATATAGGCAATTTGTTGTATTTATATGATATTTAAACAAAATTATTTCTTTAATTGTTAATGCTGTAAAGAAATATTTTATGTTACACTGTACTTTGTGTTTAATTACTATGCATTCAAAATTGTTGATTCAATTTATTTCGGTCAATAGTAAAATTTTCATTAAGAAATAACATTATGAGGAGGTAGAGTAAGATGGTAGAAAAGAGCCTTCCAGTGAGTGCCCCTTTTCCCACATACACAAAGAAAGAACAATTTGAACAAATATCCATGTAATAAAATACATTCACAAAAGCTAGAAAACAAAATGAGGGATTATGGTACCTGGTTTTAGAAAAATAGTAAGAAAAGGCACATTGAAAAGGATAGAAAGGACAGTGTAACGCTGCCTACATAATCCCTGACCAGCCCCAGGAAGCACAGTGAAGAGAGAGACTCCCTCCACTTGATGGAGAGAAAGGAAAATGAGAGAGGGACTTTGGGAATCCAGTGCACTTTCTCCTGGTGTCCCTGCAGGCTCATTGATTTAGTGACCTCACATACTGTGAGATAATTTCATAAACAAGGTCTTAGGGCATCCTCCAGGGCTGAAACAGCAGCAGTGATCATTGACTTAGGAAACTAAACAGTCAGTACCCTGTGAATTCCTGGAAAGTTCTTTGAAGAAGGACAGGTACAAACAAGGACAGACTGTGAAGACTGGAATAAATGTAAAATTCTTCAATGTTCAGACATTGATGTACACCCATAAGCATCAAGAATATTTAAGAAAATATGCCCTAGCCAAACATACTAAATAAAGTGCTAGCAACTTACCCTTAAGAGATGGAGATATGTGATCTGTCAGATGGGGACTTTAGAATAAGTATTTTAAGAAATTTGATGAACTTCAAGAAAGTACAGAGAAATCTTTCAGAAATTTATTAGAGAAATTTAAGAAAGAGATTAAAATGATTTTTAAGGTATCAAACATAATGAAAAATAGAACAAATAACTGAAAAATGCATTAGAGGGTCTCAATAGCAGAATATATCAAATAGGAGAAAGAATGTGTGAGCTTGAAGACAGGCAATTTGAAAATATACAGTTAGAAGAGAACAAAACAGAACAAAGAAAGCTTATAAGATCTATGGCATAGCATCAAAAGAGCAAATTTAAGAGTTTCTGGCCTTCAAGAGGAAGTGAACAAAGGAAGGATAGGGATAAAAAGCTTATTCAAAGAGACAACTTTCTGAACCTAGAGAAACGTGTGTGTGTATATATATGTGTGTGTGTGTGTGTGTGTGTGTGTGTGTGTGTACAGGAAGGTGAAAGATTGCCAGTCAAATTCAAACCAAAAAAAGACTACTTCAAGAGCATAATAATCAAACTCTCAAGGGTCAATGAAAAACACACGATTCTAAAATGAGCAGGAGAAAAGAAGGAAATAACATATAAAAAAGCTCCAATATGCCTGGAAGCAGACTTCTCAGAGGAAGGACAGGAGACAGTGAGACAACATTCAGAATGATGAAGTAAAATAAAACAACAACAACAAAAAAAGAAACACCCCACCACAGATAATGCTGTATCTAAGAAGTCTATCCTTCAGTCATGAACGAGAAATAAACTTTTCCAGGCAAAGAAAAGCTGAGGGAAACCATCACCACCAAACCTCTCTTACAAGTAAAAGCCAAAGTTCTTTATTCTGAAAGAAAAAGATGATAAAGTATATGAAGAAAACATCTTCAGGGATACAACTTACTGGTAAAAGTAAGTATATAAATTCAGAATACTCTCAGTGTAATTGTGGTATGTATATCACTAATATCTTTACAGTATAAAGACTAAAAGGCAAAACTGTAATTATAAAAAAGACAATAATTGAACAGATAAACAATATACATATGTGAAAATTGAGACAAGTCAACATGTAGGAGAAATGGAGTAATGTAGAGGGTTTTTAAATAGTTTTTGTTTGTTTTCTTTATATTTTGTGATCAATGGTAAGTTCTCATTAGTTAAAAATAACTTGTTATAACTCTAAGATGTTTTCGGTAAGCCTCACTGTAACCACAAGGGAAAACCTATTACTGTAGGGTACATCAAGAATAAAAAGGAAGAAAATAAACCAGATAAAATCACTTAAGCACAAAAGAAGACATAGGAAGAAAGAAGTTACAAAGCAACCAGGAAACAAGCAACAAAATGACAGTAGTAAGCCATTACCTATCAATAACGACCAATTAAAAGACACACAGTGATTGAATAGATTTGAAAAAAAAAAGACTCAACTATATGCTGCCTACAGAAAATTTACTTTACCTATAAATATGCAAATAAACTGAAAATGAAGGGATGAAAAGGGTATTCCATGCAAATTAAAACCTAAAACAGCAGGAGTAACTGTACTTATAGCAGATAAAATAGACATGTAAAAAATGGTAAAAAATCAAAGAAGGTCATTATATAAAGATAAAAGAGTCAATATAGCAGTGGAATATAACAATTGCAAATATATATGCACCCATCACTGGAGCACTTAAATATATAAAGCAATTATTAACAGACATAAGGAGAAAGATTGTCGGTAGTATAATAATAGTAGGGGACTTTCACATCCCATTTTCAGCAATGGACAGATTATCCATATCAAAAATCAGCCAATAAATATTGAAGTTAAACTACTCTAGACAAAATGAACCTAACAAACATTTACATAACATTCCACCCAAAAGCTGCAGAATACCCACTTGTCTCATCAGCACATAGAATATTCTTCAGGATAGCCATATGTTATGCTACAAAATAAGCTTTAACACATTTTTTAAAAATCAAAATTATGTCAAGAATCTTTTGTAACCACAATGGAATAACTAGAAATCAATCATAGGATAAGCTTTGAAACTATAAATATATGAAAATTAAACAATATGCTCTTGAACATATGCTCATGAGTAAATGAATAAATTAAAAAAGGAAACTTAAAATGTCTTTGAGTATTGGAAACACAAAATACCAAAACCTATGAAATGCAGTAAAAGCAGTTCTAAGTGGAAAGTTTGTAGCAGTAATCACTTACATTAAAAAAATATAAAGATCTTGAATAAATAACCTATGCTTCACCCCCAGGAAGTAGAAAATCAAGGCAAAAACCTAAAACAAGGAGAGGAAAATTTATAATAAAGCTTAAAGCAGAAATAAATATAATAGAGACTAAAAAATATACAAGGTATCAACAAAATGAAAAGCTGGGTTTTAAACAGATAAAATTGACTGAAAATATCTATGAGTAAACTTAATCAAGGAACTGAAAGATCCCTGCAATGAAAACTATAAAACATTAGTAAAAGAAATTGAAGACATAAAGAAATAAAGAAATCCCACATGTTCATGAAATGGAAGAATTAATATTGATATAAAGGCCGTATTGCCCAAAGTGATCTACTGATTCAATATAATCCTTATATAAAAATCTTAAAATTTATATTGAAAATACAAAAGACCCCAGATAGCCAAAGCAATTTTGAGCAAAAAGAACAAGAATGAAAGTATCGCCCTACCTGACTTCAAATTATGTTATAAACATATAGTAATAAAGCTGCATGATACAGGCATCAAAATAGACATATAGACCCATGGAACAGAACAGAGAAACCATAAATAAATCCATACATTTACTGACAACTGATTTTCAACAAAGGTACCAACAACAAACATTGAAGAAATAACAGTCACTCAAAAAATAGTGCTGGAAAAACTGGATATTCACAAGCAAAGGAATGAAACTAGACCCCAATCTCTCAGAGTAAACAAAAATCCATTCTAAATGGATTAAAAACTTAAATGTGACATCCAAAACTAAGAAACTATTAGTAAATAACAAGAGAAATGCTTCATGGAATTGGACTGGGGAAGAAATTATCAGCTAAGACTACACAAAAGCACACGCAGCAAAAGCAAAAACAGACATATGGAATTACTACCAAATTATTAACTATGACATTATTACAAACTAAAAAGTGTCTCCACAGGAAAAGAAACAAACAACAGAGGGAAGAGACAACCTACAGAATGAGAGAAAATACATGCAAAATATACATCTGGTAAGGAATTAATATCCACAACATATAAGGCACCCAAATAACTCAACAGCAAAAAACTAAAAACAATCCAATTAAACAAGGGCAAAAACTCCTAACAGATATTTATCAAAGAAGACATAAAAAATGGCCAACAGGTATGTACAAAATTCTCAAAATTGTCAGTCACCAGGGAAATGCAAATCATAACCACAATGAGATAGGACTTTACTCCTGTTAAATTTGCTATTATCAAAAATATAAAGGATAAGAATTGTTGGTGAGAATGTAGTGAAAAAGAAACACTTCCACACCACTGGTGGGACTGTAAATTATTATAGTCATTAGAAAAAAACAGTAAAGAGGTTCCTCAAAACCTCTTTATTTTTATTTTAAAAATAAAACTACCATATGATTCAGCCATCCCATTAGTGGGAATATATTCAACGAAAATAAAATCAATATGACAAAGAGCTACTTTACTCCCACATTTATTGCTTCACTGTTTACAATAGCCAAGATATAGAATCAACCTAAGTACTCATCCACAGATTGATAGATAAAGATATACATGTATATTTGGAGACGGAATCTTGCTCTGTCACCTGGACTTCAGTGCAGTGGCACAATCTCAGCTCACTGCAACCTCTATCTCCTGGATTCAATCAATTTTCCTGCTTCAGCCTCCTGAGTAGCTGGGGCTACAGATGTGAGCCACCATGCCTAGTTAATTTTTACATTTTTAGTAGATGGGGCTCTACTAAAATATATATCTATATATCTATATCTATATCTATATCTATATCTATATATATGGACCACAAAACACTATTCAACCGTAAAACAGAATGAAATCCTGTCAATTGCTTCAACATGGATGAACCTGGAGGACATTATGTTAAATGAAATAAGCCAGGCAGAGAAAGACAAACACCACATGATTTCATTCATAAAACTGATGTCATAGAAGTAGAAAGTAGAGGCCAAGTGTGGTGGCTCACACCTATAATCCCAGCATTTTGGGAGGCCAAGGCTGGTGGATCACCTGAGGTTAGGAGTTCGAGACCAGCCTGAGCAACATGGTGAAGCCCCGTATCTACTAAAAATAAAAAAAATTAGCTGGGCATGGTGGTGCACACCTGTAGTCCCAGCTACTCAAGTGGCTGAGGGAGGAGAATCGCTTGAACCTGGGAGGTGTAAGTTGCAGTGAGCTGAGATGGTGCCACCGCACTCCAGCCTAGGTGACAGAGTGAGACTCCATCTCCCTAAGAAAAAAAAAGAAAAAGTGGAGAGTAGAATGGCGGTTACCAGAAGGTGAGGAGGAGAGAATGAAAGGGGGCTGGAGAGAGGTTGGCAGACGGATACGAAGTTATAGTTAAACAGGAAGAATATGTTGTGGTGTTCTATTACACAGTAGGGTTACTATAGCTAATAACAATGTCATATTTATATTAAGATTCCTAGAAGAGAAGATTTTGAACGTTTCCACTGTAAAGAAATGATAAATGTATAAAGTAATAGATACGGTAATTGCCCTGACTTGGTCATTATACAATCTATGCATCACACTAACCCCAGTAAATATGTACAATTATATGTCAATTTTAAATGAAACTTTAAAAAGATACAAAAGAACATTATGACTCTCAATAAAAATAAACGCTAGCTTTGGACTCATTTAAAGTTCCATTACATTTGTGTTAATGGTATTTTCATAAGCACAAAATGGATTACACAGATAGAGGAAACAGTCAAGTATAATACAAATGTAAAAATCAAGCAATATTTTATAAAGTAGAAAAAGATGGAGTAACTGATATGGTAACCTAAGTAACAGCAAGAATACTGTAATCAATAAAATTATATTGCAGAATGCCACAAATAGGAGAAAATTACAGAAGCCAGGTATCACTGTAGATAATAGTAAACTTGGGGAAGATAATCATAAATAATTTCTGACTATATGAGAAGCCAGACTTCAGGACACTCCAAGCAGCATGGAATTCCCCATCTGCTTCTTATTTCAAAACCATAAGAAGTAGGTTTATCTGGTGAAAGGTTATACAGAATTATTCTAGTCATTTTGGAACTATGCTTAACTGAGTACTATAAAACTCTACGAGAATAAAAAGTAATAAAATAAAGGTCTACATCCTGAAGTGTGGGATCTCATCACTATTGATACCACTTAGCTCTCAGAAAAGTTGGAAAACCAGGATTATACCACATAGCAATATACTAGAAGATTTATCTTTCAGAAAGTAAATAAGAAAAATGCAAATACATATTATAACTGGATCTTATACAATGAGGAGTCTAACCAGATGATGAGACTTATCCTTGTACTAGACCCCACACATAAACATAAAATGTTAGAACTCCCCTTTTTTTTCTTGGCACTACATCCCCAAATATAAACAGACACCAAAGGATCCTCAAATATGTGACAAAATATCTAACCTTAATAATAGTAATAATAAAATACCAAAAATAAAGCCCTCACCGGATTTGATGTGTGTATATGTGCGTTTAAGTTTTGAGGAGATAAGATAGTCAACTGAATTTGTAATATAGAATGTTGGAGTCAAAGGAAGAACACAGAGAAAGTCCATAGTATAGAGTAAAATGCATATATATCCTTTTGATTCTTTCACTGAATAAGAATTAATGCCTACACATTACAAAATTCAACAATGCTAGGCAAAGAACAAGAGAACTGTAACATCAATGAATACCAGAGCACACAAAAGATCAGGAGATGTTCAACTGCCCATTAGATTAGAGAGATCACATTGAGTACCTGGCCCATTCTCTGGATACCCAGAGATCACAGTACTTTATCCTTCCTAGAGTAAAAATTATTCAACAGCTGCCAATAAAATGATCAAGCTGGTTCTCAATGAAATTAAATGCTTTTCAATACAAATTTTAACATTCTTAATTCAGGGTGGCATTATTTATATACTCAAAACATAATATTCACATGAATGAGATAATGAAATTAGCAAACAGTTTCCAGTAGCCCTTAGAAATATGCTTAAAGATTTAAAGGAAATTATGAACATAAGGAGGAGAGAATTAAAACACTTAAATAAAGAAACAAATGAAATATAACTTCTAATATATTGGAATGACACCAGTAGCTAGTGCTGTATTGGAAACAGAACATTGAATTCCGCTACTGGCAGATTGTGTGTGTGACTGTATGTGTGTGAAGCATAATATTCAACAGTGATTGTGACTACTGTTATTTTACCTAGATCTACTATTACATTGGGCCCACTGTGATGTACATCAACCAAATAGATGCCTTGGGCCATATGTTTTACAATAAGAAAACTCATGACTGGACAAGGATATACCTGACAATGCTATAGAAAGTCCAAAGCCTTCTAAGACCATGCTTAGCAGTAAAAACAGAAAGAACAGTTTAAGTGGAGCCTCCTGCTGTCTAAATTTTACAAAAAAAAAAAGTGAGTAAGATTGGTGAAATAAAAACTATATCCAGCACCGTCTCTACAAAGGGGATCTGTGAAATGTTTACAGCTTTTCAGGCAGAAGTGAAGTAATGGGAGCTACATTAGAAGGTGCTGAAAATAGACACTGAATAGTGCCAATTTACAATATCCACTGCCCAAAATCTCAAAAATAATCTTATATTCATCCCTCCCAGGAAAATACTTTGGGATATACTTTATCAAATGAGAAACAAACAAAGAGAAATATTCATGGCGTTATAAGACAAAAAAAATAACATAGCGGAAATGATAAGGAAATTCCCATGATTATGTTGAAGGGAGATCCTATTAAACATAGAGAGGAAACAGCCAGATAGAAGTGGAAAGACAAAGACCCAAGAAGAGATGTCTCAAAGAAGTGTTTTAATACGATTCGGATATTACCTCAGAGAAAATAAAAGGTAGCATAAGAAAATAAATATACCCAAAGTGTCAAATGTAACTGATATGTGACTAATATTTATGTAGTCACAATAATATATAACCTAGGGGTTGATTTGACTAAAATATCTGATGTAATCCCTATGTGTGCACAGAAAAAGGGAAGTGTTTTTTTGTTTTGTTTTGTTTTTTGGAATGGGTGTCAGGGAACTGACTATTCATCTTGTATAAAGGGAAGCCAAAGGAATTCTAAATCAGAGAAGTCAAGTAATGACAATACAAAGATACTATTGAAAACATGGAAATAAACATCTAAAAAGTAGTTAAAAGTGTGGAATGCTATTGTCTACATAGAACAAGAAACCCAGAGGAAATGGACTGGAGATTATTGATTATTAGGAGAAAATGGTCTAGTGGGAAGGATGAATTCAGACTCTGACATATAGGAGGAAGGCGGCATAATCTGTGGGACCTTGTGCAAAATGAAAATGCCCTTGTGGCTGTGGGTCCCTGTGTGAATGCAGAGTTCATTTGTCTATGAAACAAACCCAGACCAATACTTTGAATTCTCTCTGGTGTTTTGTTAAGCATCCAGTTGTATAGTTTTGCCTAGAACTCAGGGAGAAGAACTAAGGAGGATCATACATTGTAATGAAATCAGTATACAAGCAAGAGTTAAACCTAGGAGAACAAATAAAATCTCCTTGGAAAGTATTTGGTAGATAAAGAAGAGAAAAAAATCTAAAGAAGAATCCTAAGAACCACATAATTCATTTTACCCTGATGGTTTCTAGGAAAATCAATTTTGTGTAGAGTAAAATATTCCTCCTCTGGCCTTATGGTCTTTTTATTGGATCTGCTGTTCACAACTCTTAACTTTAAACTTCTCTTTGGCTTTGAATTTAGTCACATTTTCAGATAACCTCTTAACTGCCTCATGTTTTCATAAACATCTTAGAAAATGACTACTGTTTTATAGAAAACATGAATATTTATGAATTTTTAAAGTACACGACATTCTTTTACATAAATGCCTAATAAAAGAAAATTTATAATTACCATACATTTACAACACAGTTTCCGTAAACAGAGACAAATTCATGAAGAAATTACAAATAAGAAAACTAAGGGGTGAGAGGAGGGGGGAACCCTACATATTATCTTTCATGCTTTCTTTTTTGTAAAATACGGAAAGTTTATTTTTATATTATGGTAATTTTTAAAATAACCTTCAATTGTGTTTTATTATGATTTCTTACTTTAAAACAAATCAATTTTTATACTTTACTGTATATGGCTTACACAAGTTAAAAAAGTATGTAATTTTCTAAAAGAGTATTACTGGTGAATTTTCTGCTATTATACTTACTTACTGTAGATTAACATGTCTGAACCTTGGCACTTTTGGCATTTAGGGCCAGAAAATTCTTCATGTGCAAGAGACAATGTAGGATGCCCTTAGGGTTGTAATGTTTAGCAGCATCCCTGACCTTTATCCATTTGATGTCAGTAACATCCTCCACCAACCCCAAGTTGTGATAATTAAAAATGTCTCCAGACATTTGTACTCTGGAAGAGAAAATTGTTCTTGTCTGAGAACCACTGTTCTACATTTAAGAAAAATTTCAGGTCTACTCAGAATTAAAATCAAACTATTAGGATAAAAATCACTATAACATGATTTATAATCCATTTTGGGTATTTATATGAATGCTTATTAATATTTTGTGAATTATCATAATATGAGGTTTTTTCTTTTACTATGAGTGACTATAGCTCTTCTATATTAGAAATAACACTGGTAATAGTTCTTGCTGGGCTGCAAATGAATAACAGAAATTAAGTAGTGGTATTGAGCAAAGGGTATGATTTATATATATATATATTTTTTAAGCAGAAGCTTGCTAGTAAAACATTAAATTAACTTGATTCTCCTTCCTGCAGGCCTTTGTGAATCTTTCAAATTAGTTAAGTGATTTAGGGTTGGAAAGAAGAGACACGAATGGAAACAGCATCTTCTTTTCAGCAGTTTTGGAAATCAGGACCCCAGTATTTCTTAGAATTGAGAGGTACAGGAACCACTTTAGTGAGTGTCATCTGGGGTATCAAGGAAATGGTGAATTACATGTTTATTCAGTATTACATTTCCAACTCAAAGGATGACAATATTACATTTCCCACTCAAAGGATAAAACTTTATCAATTGTCATCAAACAACATAAAGTGCCCTTAAATGAGATCGCATTGAACCCAGTCAACAAGTATTTTTGATACAATAGATAACAAATACTCTGAATTAAGCTTGTATTTATGTAGTCAAGAAACAATAAAATCACTGTGGATGGAACAGAATAATAGAGGGAAAAACTGAAGGCAACTCTTCCTCTTAATAATTGCTAGGACTAGTTTGGATAAACAAAAATGAAAGCAAGAGACTAATTGAGGGTGCTTCAAAATTAAGGCTTAAGGGTGATCAATTTACTGGGTAAATGGTGGTACTATTTATTCAGATAAAGCACATTAGTAGAAAAAAGAGAAATACAATATCTTGGCCTGAGCAATTGGGTGAATGGTGTTGCAGCTTAATGAGATAGGAATCCCTAGCGTAGGAGGTGTAATTGACAAAACAGGGAATCAATTGTATACCTTTGGGAACTTTTAAGTTAGATACACTGATCAGAAATTCAAGTGGAGATTTCAACTAGTCAGCTGAATACAGTATAAGGTTCTGAAAGGTAGGTAGGAGGTCAGAGCTGGAGATTAAAATTTACCAGTCACTATTATATGACTTGTATTTAAAGTAGAGGAAGTAGGTAATGAGCTTACCTAGGGAGTGAATATGTTTCTAAATGGGAACATGACACAATCCTAAGGCTTTCCACTGCTTCAAGTTGAGGAAATGGGAAAAAACAAACTAAGCAAAGATGATTGAGAAGGTGCTACCACCGAAGTAAAAAGAAAATTCAAGAGAATGTGTTATATCTGAAGCCAAGTGAATAAAAGGAAAGTTTATAAAAAGAAGTGCGGAGCTGGGTTAGAGATGAAATAAGACACAGATTGGTGACTGAAAAAAAGATACATATGCTGTATTTTAAACGAATAAAGTTGCTTTCTATTATCCCCTTGTCCAAGGTTATAGCCTTATAAGAAACAATTATCATATAATGATCTTGCTACTATAAAACTAATTTCCTATTTCAGCATTGATGTGAACATATTTAGTTGATTGAAAGGGATGGAGGAAATACAGGCATAATTTTTTTGTAATGGGTTGAGTCTAGAGAGGCTACCTCTCATAAGAAATAATAAAACCTGAAATGAAAGTTCACAGAAGACTCCAAAAATCTATAACTCAGACACATGGGGATTAGAATTTGTGCTACGTATGGGTAATATAAACCCTGATAAATGTATAGCTTTGGTTATATTCAACAATTTGTGTTAGATGATGTCAATGTAAAAACGTATTGAAATTTACTATCTATAGTCTTAGTATTTTTCCTTTTACAAAAAGTACATCTATATAGGAACAACCAATTTAATAATTTATCTGTAATTAAAACGCTAATACAACAAAATTTACAATAAGAAAAAAATACGGTTTGTGAATTCACAAAGTTTAAGTGCAGAGGCTTATTAAAGGAATCTGGGACTTCAGCACTAGGTTGTGGCTCCACTGTCTGAAGAAATTAATTCTTCAATATCATGTATCAGGTAAATGCTAAAATATCTTTTGAACCATGTTGACAAAAATTGAGCTATAGGCAGCATAGGGTGACAACATAGGCAATTTTCTACCTGTCCTGCTGAAAAACAAGCACGCAAATTATTTAGTTTGATGCTTCCTTGTTAAAAAAGAAGTTGAATCAAAAGTAGAATTCATAAATTCTAACAATTATTTACTGGACTTTTGCTATGTTTCAGATATTTTGCTATATTTATGATTAAAATTGAGTTTGAAGTAGTATGTAACATAGGAATGCTTTCTGATCATTTGCAATTCATAAAGAATAGATATGACCTACAGACAAGATTAGCATACTTAAGGAATTAATTATTATCACATTTGCTTCTCTTCATTGAGTCCATCCTAAAAGCCAACCACTGGTAATTCTTACACGTATTACCTCATTGAATCATCATAACAATCCTGCAAGATAATTACACTCATTTATAAATGTGAAACTAAGGCTATGTGACTTTAATGAGGTCATTTCACTAAGACATTAAAGTGTTTCAATAAGGTAGAAGTAATGATTTTGTCAAAGCTGCTGAGAGTTCAAGTAAGAGTAAAACATATAAATGATTAAAGTGGGAAAAATGGTAGTCACTGATAAAGCTGAAAAGATGGTGTTGGTAGAGTCAATCATTGGTGAACTTTCTAAGAATGGTACATTTAGTGTCAGGATAGTAGTTAAATAGAATAAAAATTAAATAGAATGGCTTCAGTAGAGAGTAAATACCTAATTGGAGATAATTAACAACAGAATAGGACACAGAGAATTAAAAGCAGTAAGTATAAACAACTTTCCTGGCAATTGCCTATAAGATGGGATAGATAATCTGTCAATTGTCTAAAATAATAGTGCAAGGGAGTGAGGAAGGAAAACAGAGTCTGGAGGCAGGGAACATAAGGCCAATTCACACTTCAGCTGTAACAGGAAATATCTCCATAGGGTATAGACCAAGTAAACGACTGTGTAACTTTACTTCATCCTCTCCATTTACATAGGGCATACCTCAAGTAACCAGTGGAATCCTAGGGGGTATTTAAACTTCCAAAAATTCTGTAACGAGGCTTTTGAGCTCCTATGCTTGGGCCCACTCTCACACTGTGGAACGTAGTTTCATTTTTACTAAATCTCTTCATTCCTTCCTTGCTTTGTTTGTGCATTTTGTCCAATTCTTTGTTCAACACGCCAAGAACACGGACACCCTTCGCTGTTAACATATTTTTGCGAGCTAGCTAGGAGGAAGAGGTAAGCCCAAAGTTTGGGATTTATTCTTCTCCTTTCTCCTTCTCCTTTCTGCTCCAAACAGGGGAATCTCTTTCTCTCTCTTTTCCTTTCCAACCTGCGACTCGGTGGGCAGCGCCTAAACATAGAAGCAACTGCAGGTTTCTGGCCATGGTCAGTGAAACTAAGGTGTTTCCACGGGCAAAGCCTAACCACCACTGCCCAATTTGCTTAAGGAATCTGGGTCTTTTTCATTTTTTTACTCCTTTGTCTCTCTCTCTCTCTCTCTTTTTTTTTTTTTTTTTTCAGTCTTTCAATGACTGTTTTCTAGTAGCTCCTTGGAAATTGAGGACAATTGGCTGAGGTCACTCCCCGGAATTGCCTGAAGGCCTAAGAACAAATGAGAATAATTGCCCTGCCAGAAGAGGAAAGGGCTTTCTAAAAATTTTTTCCATACATGGTCCCTGATTCCTAGGTGTGGCGCAGCTTGGAGCAAACTCCTACCTGTTTCAGGTGACTCAAACCTTCTTTTCTTATGCTAAATTCCTCCCTTCCCCTATTCAACTGGCTAAGGGCAAAGGAAACCCACCAAGCCCGCCTCC
>NW_012105675.1:24539-43258 GCF_000951045.1 Mandrillus leucophaeus | reverse complement strand
CGCCCCCGTTCCTATCATTAAAGTTCATGGAATGGGAAGCCTGGGAAAGCGTGGCCTTATCAAATTACAAGGATGCTAAAAGTCTGGGATTACACCCAGGTAACAAAGGACAGCTCATAGTAGGCTCTGGAGGGAATGCATGCAAAGTGGCACCGGTGCCCACCTAAGGCCAAGAGACATCTGGAACTCTTAAGACTGAACCCCATAGGAGGCTACTCGGGGGCATCATCCGGACCTCAAACTCTCCAGAGAAGATGCTCTCTGTAGAGGTTCTGAGGTATAGTAATGAGCGCTCCTTAGAATTTTCTCTCGCAGTTGCAATGTTGCTTGGCCCCAAAATTGTTTAGAATCTGAAGTTTACTGTCTAATGGGAAAGTGGGATGGCATTGCATGTATCCATGCTTTTGTGCTGCTGTTCTAAGCAGGGTTCCTGGTTAACATGTAACACCCTCCTTTGGGACTCTTTGGCCCCAGTGCTCCTGGGAGTCTGGGGAGTTTAGCCTTTAAACATCAAACTGCCACAGATACCGCTTTACCTGAAATTTTGGTTCACAGCCTTCCTTGTATTATCCATTGGGGCAAAGTAAAACCGGCAAGCTTGTATTGCTATCTCATGGCTAACATTCCAAGCTATTGGATCTTTGAATATGTGCATATACATATCCAGATGTGTTTCCTTTTACCTACACTTATTGTTACGTGTTGTGTCTACCAAATTGGCTTATAGAGAGCATTCATAACTTAAGTAAATAAGCAATTTTCAAGTTCAAGTGACCTAAGTATAACTTTACTAAACAAGCTAGCTTTAACATTATTGGTGGAATAAAAATTGAAAGACCTTCAGAATTGTCAGCACACATTTTTTTTCTGAATTTTATGTTTATCTTTGCTAGATAGTTTAAAATGTCAGTGTTAATTAAGCCGGGAGATGCCTGGGGCAAGCCTGCCTCCCATTTTACTCAAAGTCTCACTGAGATAAATCCATGTCTGACTGCTTCCTTCAAAAAGACTAACCAGAAACTAAAAAGAATGCAATCATTTGTCTCTCACCTATGACCTGAAAGCCCCCCAGCCCCCCTCATCCTTGCCTCAAGTTGTCCCGCCTTTCCAGACCAAACTAATGTTTAATGTTTTACATATGTGGATTGATGTCTCATGTCTCCCTTGTTAAAAGTAAAAATTAAGTACAGTGAATGGGATAAATGTTTTAAGTAAACTTTTTGGGTAAATTAAAATCTTAAAGTTATTTTTGATACTCATTTGACATCTGAGTCATTTTCAATTAAGAAAGGGTTGTGATAGGGGAAATATGTTTCTAAAATTGTGGGATTTTTCTTATCTATAAATGCCCATATCTGACAGTTCAGGACTTCTTGCTTTTTAGGGTTTCACTAAAGTTTTAGGTTACTAAAGATAAAAATTTTAGTTAACATGTAATTCTGTATACAAAATGCACCAGAAAACATTGTTATTAGTGGAAAAAAGAATAATTTTGTCTAATTCAGAAGTTATCTAAAAGTTAGATCAAATTACAGATTTGAAAATGTTATTTATGAAACTAGTAAGGAATCATTAAGTAGGGGAGAAAGATGTGGAAAGAGTTTAAATAATAAAATATTATTTAAATCCTGATAGAGAATTAGAGACATTTGGCTAATAAATATTTTCATAGTTAAAGCTTTTAGTCTTAAAGTAAAATAAGAAATATTATAAACAAAGACATTGACAGTTTGGCAACTTTTTTTAAGACAGTTAAGCATGAAGATGAACTTAGTGTGGAACCAAATTTCACATCCATGCTTGCATTGCTTCACACTATGTTTCCTCGTTTGCATGGAGAGTGCTAGAGTACTAACTGGTCATGTGCCTAAGGTGAATTTCTTGATTACACAGGATGTATGATGATATTAGTAAACTTAAGAATAGTAAATTGTATATCAGGAATAAGATATTCAATATGTGGGGTTTTGGAGGCCTTAGATAACACTGTACCCTCCAGGATAAATTGCATAGGGAAATTGAGGGTTGGTTTTCTGTTTATTTGTTTTTGCTTCTATTTTTAATTCTCTTGCTCTTTATTCTTCTCTGGCTTTAGCTTGTATACCCATATATATAAAACCATGGTGCTTTTTAGTTTCTAGTGGAAGGCTTTTATTTCGTTCTGCAAATAGTTATTTTGTTTTCTATGCATTTCTGGCAAGTCATCATCCATTCCTTTTATCTGGAATTCCTAAGCTACCTTTGTCAGGCTGCAGGAATTAATGGAGCACACCAGTTTTTTATCCTTAAACTAACTTGTTGGATTTTAGGCTTCCTTATATGTTAAGTGTGTTTAGTATAATGTTACAAATAGAATTTAAGTCACATCTCTCTTTTGGCCTAGTTTCTCCAAAATTTGTAAACTATCTATGTGTATTCTTAATTCATGGCAATGTGTTTGTTTGCATATTGTCAAGCAGGGTCTCCAGGGCTGCTCAGGGAGAGAGAACCCACAAACCTAGCACGTCGGCAAAAGGGTTAAGAATTTCTTACCAGTCAGTCTCTGGCATCTTTCTCTCTGTGCAAACTGGTTAATTTCCTCTGCAAAGTTTTAAATTAATGGTTTAATAATAATAAGAGATTAAATCAAGTATTTTGTCAGAAAAGCAGAAAGTGTAATGCCTTTTACTTCATGTGGCTTTAGCAATCCTTGGGAAATAAAGATGGTTTTCAACATTATTGGTAAAATACAAATGTCTTTAAAATGTAAACATGTGGTCTAAATTTGTTCAAATATTAGATTTGCTAAATGCTTTAAGGTTATAAACTGCTTTTTTGACTTTTAAAATTTGTTTAACTTGTCTGCTTTTCAACTAGGTAAGACTTGGGGTCATGTGGAGTTGGCCACACCCGTACCTATGCTAGAAACAATCAAGCCTTATCAAAACATGACTTACTAGGCCTTCCATTAAAATTCTCCATTATAACATGTAACTAAGACTACTAAAAACAGTTTTACATGCAAAGTGTGTAAGAACGGTAGAATGTGTGCTTTGCTTTTTTTTTTTTTTTTAAGGTTATAAAAGGTTTTTGCTTCTTTAAAATTTGAGTCATCATTTTGGCAAAATAAATAATTTATGGTAATCTAGAATTCTAAAATCAAACTTCAGTTTCAAAATTGTCTTTCATAAGGCCTGGCTTTCTGGATAAGGGCCCCTGAAAACATCTAGAAGAAAAGTAAACAGGATTATTGTATGCGTTTAGCTACATGGGTTTGCCAAAATGATGTTCAATCTTCTTTAGGTTATATTTTTGTGAATAATACTAATACATATTCCTAAACTGTATAGGATTTCTAAAATTCTAATGCTTAAGTATATGCTGTCAATTATAATTATAGTTATTGTGTTAAGTTATTGTAAACCACAAATAACCAAATTTCCTTGTCAGGGCTATGCAGCTAATTTGGAAAAACCACTGGTATCCAAGAGGATATACGACAAATGTTAATTAAGCATGGACTCACAGAGAAACAGGATGGCCACTTTGTCCTTCCTGAGTCCTTAAAGTTTTTATTATTAAAAGTTCTGCATTCCATGACTCATCATGGAAAAGATACAATGATCCAGATTGAATACTTTGGTGTAGTGATTTACAAATTACGAGAATAGTTTATAACCAATGCTTGATTCCATATTCCTGGAAAAACAAAGCTTCAGGTACATCTGGTCACCTGGTGGGACATTTAAACATTTTATAAAGGGATTTCATTCAATTGTTATTTTCAATGCATGTTTTCTGGTTGTATAAAAGCTTTCCCATGGAAGAGGGCTGATGTTATAAAAGCAGATTATTATGCTATAGTGTATTTTCTCCAGGTAAAAAAGCTTTTTATGGTTTGGATCTTCTGAGAACATTGGAGAAAGACTTTCCTTGCCATCCACATTACAACAAAACTTCATTCAGGACCTTGGGCTTTCAGTTCATGGTCTTGCAACTGAGAAGGGTCCCTCCACACTTTTAGAACTGTGCACCCATTGGAACCCTTGAGATAAAACTAACCAGGGAAATTTCTCCCAAGGAGAAGACACCATCCTTGTGAACAGTTTTTCCCAAGTTCACAGATTAAGACTTCTACTGTCATGAAACTCTTATCTTTGAATGTTTTTTCTTGTTTGTGTCTCTGTGAACAATAGAAGTGGAAAAGGTGTCGGTTGTGTGCACTTACGGGGTATACTTTTATTTGTGAAGGAGTTTGCAGCCTGCCTTATACATGGGTAACCTTATACTTTGATAGATAAAGGATAAAGGCCCAATGTAGGTAAGATACTTTAATGGTACCTGTGTTGCCTCATAGTCAGTCAAAAACAAAACATTGGTTCACTCCTCTTAACCCACATCATGGGTGAAAGGGAACATTGCCAGAAGGCCTTCACTCTTCTGAAAGGGCCTCATTTGTGAGGTCCTTTTTCCATGGTTTAAAATGAAAAAGCAATGATCAGAAATGTACCCCTCATGATAGGTTTTGTAGCAAATTCTACTGTAGAGGCTACAGTCACACAACAGACTTTAAATTCTCTTGTGAAAGCTATGCTAAATAATAGAATTAGCTAAACAGAAAAAGTTACCTGTGCAGCTGCTGGCATTTGTAGCCTATGGGGAAATACATCAAGTGAAGATTATAGAAACTCAGTGGTAGGAGATTGATGAAGAAATTGCTTAGTCAAGTGAGTAAACTCTTTAGTTTAATTTTAGGAGGTTTGGTTTATGGGACCTTGGGTAAGGAGCATACACCAAACGCTTCGTATTATCCTCCCAATAGTCTTAATAATAGTCTCCCTGGTGTGCTGTATTCTCTCAAAGGTTTTAAATGTTTGTATGCAGCCATCTCTAGAATGTCATACGGTCTCTCTTCAACTGGAATAACAAGAGCTGAAAGAAATGTGCAACTATGAGGACATTGTAACTTACGAATGACATGCTGAGACCAGAAACCCAAAATGATATGGTAACTGAGAGTGGGGCTAAGGCCATAAGTTTTAGTCACACTCTCGTCTAAGTGAGAACCTGACCAAAAAAGGGGAATTTTTTAAAACAAAATTATGAGAGGTCATTGTTTTGGACTGAGCTCATGCACTAGGCCCCAACAAACCAAACCAAACCAAAATGGAGTTGCTCATGCTAAGACTTTAAGGAAACACATGGATTCTGGAACAGACCAGGGTTTGTTTTTTTTTCTTCTGCAAATCTCTATAACAAACATCTCTGGCATCATAGGTACCCACCCCCTGAAGTTCCCATGAAATCTTTTAACCAAATTCATTTCCTCTCTCCTAGAGACCATCGAGCTTCAGATGATCACTCAACAAAGGCTCCAGCAAGTTCCAAGTGAAGACACCACCCCTGGCCATCAAGGAGCTACCCTGCCTCTACTAGACACAACAGGGTGAGCGTTCCATGATCCCCAATAGGTAGGGACTACACTCCAAGTCAGCACGAAGCAGTTACAGAAAAAAGACCATTGGCCCCTCTGCCTCCCATAAAGATTTATGGGGATCACATCTCTCAGCAGGGAGATGAGGCAGGAAAATGAGGTCTGGAGGCAGGGAACATAAGGCTGATTCACACTTCAGCTATGATAGGAAATATCCTCTCCATAGCGCACAGGCCAAGTAAATGACTTTGTAACTTTACCTCATCCTCTCTATTTACACAGAGTGTACCTCAAGTAACCAATGGAATCCTCTAGGGGGTATTTAAACTTCGCAACATTCCATAACCGAGCCTTTGAGCCCCTATTGCTCAGGCCCGCTTCCACACTGTGACTGTGGAGTGTACTTTCATTTTGAATAAATCCCTTAATTCCTGTCTTGCTTTTTTTTTTTTCTTTTTTTTAGATGGAGTTTTGCTCTTGTTGCCTCGGCTGGAGTGCAGTGGCATGATCTCGGCTCACTGCAACCTCTGCCTCTCAGGTTCAAGTGATTCTCCTGCCTGAGCCTCCCTCCCAAGTAGCTGGGATTACAGGCATGCACCACCATACCCAGATAATTTTTGTATTTTTAGTACAGACGGGGTTTCACCATGTTGATCAGGCTGGTCCTGAACTCCTGATCCTGGGTGATCCACCTGCCTTGGCCTCCCAAAGTACTGGGATGATAGGTGTGAGCCACCATGCCCGCACTTTCCTTGCTTTGTTTGTGCCTTTTGTATAATTCTCTGTTCAAGACGCCAGGAACCTGGATACCCTCTACTGTTAACAGGAGTGTTTTACAAAACTGAAGAATTATTTTGTGTTTATGCTAAATTTAATGTGTGTGGTAGAAAAGAAAAATGGTGATTTAAAAGGAAAGGGTATAATAGCTAGAATGAAATCTTTGAGTAACCAGATGCAATGGGATATAGCGAACAATTTAAAGTGTGAACTTAGGAAGCAGAAAAGTTTTTATCTTTGAAAAAAAGAGGAAAAACCAACTATATAAGGACCTATCAAAATGGAGATAGCTTTTTTATGAACAATGAGGTTGCTTTTGTTTTCTTAGAGAAGTAAGATAATTGACTAAGAGTTAAATACTGAGCAGGGATAGGGTTTTTTTTTTTTTTTTTTTTTTTTAAATATTACACCTTTATCAGAGTAAGAAAGTAAACCTACCAGGATAATATTTATAGTTTAGAAAGCTTACTTAAAAACTGTGGCTTTAAAATTTTAGTCACCATCATTGTGTTTTTACAAATGCATTCATCAAGGTTGGTGTAGGCCTTGTTGCTGTATTCTACAGTTTACATTAAAATTTTAGTTTAGGCTGGGCAAGGTGGCTCACGCCTATAATCCCAGCACCTTGGGAGGCCAAGGTGGGTGGGTCACAATGTCATGAGTTCGAGACCAGCCTGGCCAACACGGTGAAACACCGTCTCTAGTAAAAATACAAAAATTAGCTGGGTGTGGTGGCGGGCACCTGTAATCCCAGTTACTTGGGTGGCTGAGGCAGGAGAATCACTTGGAACGGGAAGGTGGAGGTTGCGGTGAGCTGAGATTGTGCCACTGCACTCCAGCCTGGGTGAAAGAGGGAAAATCCTTCTCAAAAAAAAAAAAATAGTTTAAATATAGTTGTTTCTATAAGTAAAAAAGGCCACTGAAATAAGAATACTTTCAATTAATTAAATGGCTGTAGTAACAGTCTATAAAATCAAGTGGTTTAAAGATAGAAGAGAGGACATAGGTAATGGTGGATAATGACTGAAAGTCGCCAGAAGTTTGAAAAAAAATTGACGTGGGAGAAAGATTAAAAGATAGCTTGAAAGTTAGGTAGTGTTATTAACAGAGTGAGATACTTAAATTATGAATTTCAGAGGTGGTATACCTACATTTTGTTGTCAGTAAATAGCAAATCACCAAATGAGGAATAAGAGGCTGAGGTTAAGAGAAGGAAAAGGTCTTTGGAAATGAGGAATTGAAAAGAACACAGACACCACATATTTGTTATATCTTCTCCATCGATATTGAAGTCATAATGAATGACTTCAACCTAATTGGACATGTTAAGTGAGAAGAGAGGAATACAATGTGTAAGTGAGTAATACAAAGGGGGAGGAGACACAGAGAGCAAGCAGCACATCTTTGGGTTATGTGGCACATAACGTGTAGGAGAAAAATAGAAGTATCACCTTCAGAAGCTGGGACCAAGTGTCTTCACTTGGCAGCCTGAATTCAGTTATACTAAGAACAAAAAGAACTTTGAAGAATGAATATAGGAGATATTATAGCTAGTATATTATGACTTCCTGAAGGCATACTGTAATTTTTTTTGGATATATGTATCTCCCAGATACGTAAATGATAGGGTCTGGTAAGACAATAAAAAAAAATGTAGAGTTATACGAGATAAGATCATGATGAATGACCTAGAACGTTTACAATTCTAATGGTAAGATATAAAAGCATACGTAAAAGATGATGGTCTGAATGGCCACTTAGAGGAATTAGTTTATTTTACTCTTTTAGCATGTTTTAAAATAAATCATTAGTGCTAAGGCAGGGGCAAGAGCAGACACTTAAGCATGTGGGTGGGTGCAGGAAGACAGGAAGCCAGTAACAGTGAAGAAGAGAACAAGTGTGGTATTAACAAGGCCAAGAGCCCATATCATCCAAAGTAGTAGTGATGCCAAAATAGTACTGACTTGATGATTTCTTGCCAAGTTATTTTCCTAAAGTTGTCCATCTTATGCATAGAATTCCAACATTGAAAATGAACTGCTTTCCCATATATAGATGGGCTCATTAATGCACCATTTTTCTCTATGCCTTGCCAACAACTTTTTACCAATATTTGAGGACAGAGTGGCCTTTGCTGGGGATACTAGAGTAATGAAGAAGTAACTCATATAATTCAATTTCCATGTTCTTCTAAGCCCTTTTACTAGAGTGCCAGTGAACTGCTGTTCTAGATAATCACCATCACATTCATTGCCATCTTGCTATCTTGCCCAGTGGCAAATTTGTATTAAAAATACAAACATATTGAGATATGTACAGTTACTAATTAATGCTATAGCATATACTATAATTACTATGCAAATCAAAAGTTTCTCGCTTATTAGATAAGTTTTTAATTAACATTTTTCTCTAAAAATTTTAACTCTTTTACAAAACAAATACAGTTATATCTTAGCATTCACCAGGAATTTGAACCAATACCTACTATGGATGTCAGAGTCTGCAGATCCTTATCTCTTAAGTCAGCCCCCTGCTTCTGCAGGTTCCACATCTGCAAATTCAAGCAAATGCTGATCAGAAGTATGTATTTAGTCCACAGTTGGTTGAATCCATGGATGTAGCACCCATAGATACAGACGGCTAATGGAAATGATGAAATAGTGTTATTTTAATGGCATACCATTTAAAAGAAACATAATATTTAGTTTGTGATTGTATTAGGATGCTCTAGAGGGACAGAACTAATAGGATAGATAAATATAGGAAGAAGAGTTTATTAAGGAGTATTGACTCATATGATCACAAAGTGAAGTCCCACAATAGGCCATCTGCAGACTGAGGAGAAAGGCAGCCAGTCTGCGTCCCAAAACCTCAAAACTAGGGAAGCGAACAGTGCAGCCTTAAGTCTGGCTGAAGGCTGGAGAACCCCTGGCAAATTACTGGTATAAGTCCAGGAGTCCAAGAGCTGAAGGACTTGGAGTCTGATGTTCCAGTGCAGGAAGCATCCATCACTGGAGAAACATGTTGGTTAGAAGACTCAGCAAGTCTGCTTTATTCTAGCTGCAATGCCAATTATTAAATGGTGCCCACCGAGACTGAGCATGGGTCTACCTCTCCCAGTTCTCTGACTCAAATGTTAATCTCTTTCGGCAACACCATCACAGACACATTCAGGAACAATACTTGACATCCTTCAATCCAATCAAGTTGACACTTAATATTAACCATCACAATGTTGACTGCAACTATCTTGAAAATGATCAATTTATATTTGAGTAAAAATATTGGATCACAGACTGAGCACGGTGGCTCACATTTGTAATCTCAGCACTTTGGGAGGCCGAGGCATGTGGATCACCTGAAGTCAGGAGTTCGAGACAAACCTATCCAACATGGTGAAACCCTGTCTCTACCAAAAATAAAAAAATTAGCTGGGTGTGGTGGTGAGCACCTGTAATCCCAGCTACTCAGGGGGCTGAGGCAGAAGAATTGCTTGAACACAGGAGGCGGAAGTTGCAGTGAGCCAAGATCGTGACACTGCACTCCAGCCTGGGTGACAGAGCAAGACTTTGTCTCAAAAAAAAAAAAGGATCACTTAGGGCTTTTTGTTATCAGTAGTCTATAATTTGAATTAATAGCATTTACTTAATGAGTGGGACTGTTACTTTTATGTGTCAACTTGACTAGCCCAAGTGATGTCTGTTTAGTTGGTATTCCTGGTGTGTCTGTGAAACCAGTCCAATTGTCTCATAGAACTAGTGATTATGGTTTCTTTTGAACAAACATAGAAACTGATCCTCCCAGACTTAAAACTTAAAGTTACATTTTTCTTATCTGAGTTCCTTTTTCAGGAAACCAATCATCAGGTCTACCAGATATGAAGGAACTATAAGTTCCAATTTTAATTGGTCAGGGAGATGGATTTGAGACTGATCTCCCATTCTCCTCAGCTGTGGAACCCAAATAAAGGCTTCTTACCTGGCAATATTCTTCATCTCAATGATGGTGAAGTGAGCATCAGAACCTAGACTGAATCCCTGGTGTATTGATAAGAGCTGTGAAAATATTTTTAGAAGAGATTAGCATTTGAATTGGAAGAATGAGTAAATAAGATCAACCTCACCAATGTGGGTGGGCACCATTCAATCTGTTGATGCCCTAAACAATAAAAAGACAAAGGGTGAATTTCTACTCTTTCATTCTTTTATGCCTTTGGTCAGGTCATTGGCACTTCTGGTTAATGGATCTTCAGAATCAGACTTACACCAACACCCTCAGGTTCTGTTTCTCTGTAGAATTCTGACTTAATACAATCAGTGATTTAATATAACTATAAGAATACTTTAACAAAGTTAAATTTATTTACATCTTGATTAATGAACACAGGTTTTTTTTCTTGTTATTGTTTTACTTTGCGAAAGTCAAAATGGAGTCACTTCTGTTAAAAACAAAACAAAACAAAGCTAGTCATGGTGGCTTACACCTGTAATCACAGATGTTTGGGAGGCTGAGGCTGGAGGATTGCTTGAAGCCAGGACTTCGAGACCAGAGTGGGCAACAAAGTGAGACCTATCTCTAATAAAAATTTTCAAAAAGTAAGCCTGGCATGGTGGCATATGTTTATAGTCCCAGCTACTTGGGAGGCTGAGAAAGGAGGATCACTTGAGCCTAGGAGTTGGAGTCTGCAGTGAACTTGATAATACCTATGTACAGCCACAGACTTTACCCTGGATAACAGAGTAAGATCCTGTCTCAGAACAAAACAAAAACAGAAACAAAAAACCCCAACCAAATAAGCAAACAAAACCTTGAAAAATTAAAATGAACTCCAGGAAGGCCACAAATGGAAGGTTCTCAGACACAAATGTCTGCAGCAAAAACTATCACGAAAAAAAAAAAAAATCACAAAAAATTCTGGAAAAACCACAACCTTGCACAAAGGCCATGTCAACCTTACACCAAAAAATAATTTGTCTGTGAGGACATCTGCTCAGCAACTTCCTGTTCAACCTTTGACTGACACCAAACTTGCTACTGATTCTTGTGGGCAAGGATAATCTCAAAACAATTATGTAATCCTCCTCGTTTTTCCTCTAAAAACATTTGTCTTTCTTTACCTCCCTGAAATGCACATACTTTACTATGGCACCTGCCATTCAAATGCAGTGCCTATTCTCAGGTAAATAACATTTTCTTTTAGAAATAACATTTCTAAAATGTTACAATGACAATATTTACAATGACAAATTTGTTCTTTTCAATCAGTTTTGCATCCAATTGATTCTGTTTTTATAGTTAAAATATGTAACAAATATAAATTTCTACTTATAAATAAATGCAAATAAATTCATTCTAAATAATTTCTACTTATAAGTAAATGCAAATGATTTCATTCTAAATAATTTGCCTTATCTAGCTATGTAAACTGTGAAAGCTCAGAAATAATATAGCATTAATTTTTCAATTAAAATGTATAAAATTTGTTAGACCATAAAGCTCAGAGAAAATGGACTTCAGACATAAGAGCATTCAAAATGAATTATAATATAACTTACAAGAAAATTTTTAAACATTCTAATTTTTATTATTGGTTTTATATTATTTAATGCAGTGATTGGCCTAAATTGGTCTTAATTTAAGTGTGTGGGACATGTGTTATGATTAAGTATCCACTTTTACATTTTTATATTAGCAGATATGTACAGTTTGGAGTTATAACATTTGCATATTTACAAAAAAATTAAAATATATGCTCAGAAGTGACATCATTTTATCACTCACACCCTATGCTTCTGAGCATATAACTATTAAATAGTCATATCTGTGCTGACTTCTGTGTTGGGTGACCTGATAGGAGTCTTCGTAAAGAGTTTCAGGTCCATCTTGGGTTCTCCACTTAACTGTCAGGTATTAGAAGTCAAAGTTCCTCCAGTGTTAGGTGATATATCATTTGTTATTGACTGAATTACAGCCTTAATATGTATTAAAGAGGAACAGCTTAGAAGAATACCCTTTACTCTTCTCATTTGATAATGTTTTTAACTTTTATTACTATATAGGGTCTGTATGATGGTATGTATAATTTTGACATTCAACTGGGGAAGTTAAGGTTTACTTGTTAAAGTTAAAGCAACAAGTTGTCTCATAGAGCTTGGAAAGATAAACTATAAATACATAAGTAAAGAAATACACATAATTTGTTATAGACAAATTTTATATGGGTATACAGAGAAATTTTTCACCTAAATTCATACATTTTCTTCTAAGTCACCATTTAATTTGACAACTTCTCCCAGTGTGTCTGACCAAGAAGTTATTTTGCAGAACACTGGTTTAAATGATTATGTGTGCTATTTTATCATTACAACAGCTTTTACTTCAATTCTATTATTGTTCCTGATTTGCTGATAAGAAAACTAAACCTCACATGAGTAAAAGTAACTTGCAGGGGGTACAGAGATAGATTCATGCACTAGCTCTATCTTACTTTTTGGCTAACTTCATGCTTTAGGCATTATAAAGTATTTTAAAACATGAAAATGATCTGCTTTGTGGTATATCTATTAGCCCCACTCATAAATTTATGCTTAAAGTTATAATGAACTTAATCTACTAGTTTATCCCTTTTTATCATCACCTTTTACACGATAATTTCACACTGAGAAAATTAAAGGAAAAAGTGTTTTAATTAGTTTAACATATGGGTTTGTTTTGTCACTTATCCTTACACATTGTGAGAGAGAGAAGACAGTAACTATTAAACCACTCCTATGAATAAAAGCTGCTTAAGAAAGGAGAAGTTTAATCCCAGTTCTTATATACATGTAGGATAACCACATATCTTCAAAATGTTGTTTACTTCAAGCATCTGGCAGCACTAAGCCTAAAAAATGAAACACTGCAAAGAGCTTTTCAACTGTCATAAATTAAAACACAATGCAACAAGGCATATAAAGTAATCATGAGGTCAATAAAATGTTACTATTTTAAGTTCCAGAGGCCCAGACCATAAGTTCTAGGTTTTCAGAAGACAGGATTTTTTTTTTTTTTTTTTTTTTTTATAAAAAACATGTTATATACTGGTCTAACTGTTATAACACTGGTCTCCAGTGGACCGCTTCACCAAAAATTGTGAAAGAAAAAGAAATGCTTGAGAGATTTAAATACAGAGTTGTTTGAAAATAGTCCAATAAATAATTGAAAAAGTTCCAGCAACCATAGAGGTGGATTATAATTAAATTAATTAACAAATTAATCTATTAAATAGGTAAAAATATTTCAGTTAGAGATAAAATTTGAAGGACATATCAAATTTCATAGTAGATAACAATTTGTCTAATCTAATCAAAATATTGGTGTTACAGAATTAAAATTGCATTGGAGAAGTTATTTTAAGAACACTAATGAGGAACTTAATGAAAATAAAATTCCATAGCTTAATTGAAATTGTTTCTATGAATTAGTTTTTGACCTATTGTGTTCATTTTAGTTCTTTGATCGAGTTAGAATTACTGGATTAATTTCTTCCTAGAAAACAGGTTTAATGTAAGAATATAAAGTATGTAAATAGAAGTAGCATATATCTTTAATATATATAGAAAACATTACCCTTGATTTTTAAGAAAATGATTAACTCACAATTAAATCTACAGGTCAGAATTGCTTTGATGTACAAGAAACCTTCAAAACTACTTTAAGATGTAAATGCTATTGTATGTAATCCAATAACTAGATGAGTTTCTATATTTCTTTAACTTTTTAAAACACTTCTGTCCTCTAGTCTACCCCATTTGTTAAACTCATGTTTTTCCTTTATGCTACTCAAACCTGTGTCTTTTATGAAATCTTCTCTGTTACTTCTGGTCTCAGTTATTTATGACACTGTCAGTTATTCTATTGTCATTTATGTGTACATACGAATTAATAATTGTTTTGGTCTATTTTTGGGGAGGAGTGTTTAGTTTTTTAAAATATTTATTTAAAATGTTATTGTTATTTGACAATAATAATTGTGAAATAGCCAGGAAAAAAAAATACCACATGATTTAACTTATATCCAGAATCTTAAGAAGTCAAATTTATAGAAGTAGAGAGTAGATTGGTGGTTGCCAGAGGCTGGGGTTTGGGGTGTGGAATGGGGAAATGTTTACCAATAGGTAAAATGTTTCAGTTAGACCAGAGGAATGTTTTACAGATCTGTTACATGTTACTCTATTTTAATAACTTAGTTTCAGGTCCTTTCCCACCATTTGGTGGTAAATAATTTTAGGGCAATGTACACATCCTATTTATTATTATTAACTAAAATATGTAGCATAGTTGTTTGGCATATAGTAGACACCCTCTGATTAATGAATGGGTTCAAGCAAACTTTGTAAGGTATTTTATTGCCAACAGTTATGTTTCAATGTACCAGATCATCTTCTAAAACCTGCATAAGCACACACGTGCATGCATGTACACACACACTGTAACAATGTTATATTCCTGTATATTTCTGTTCTGTGATTATTCCCATATTCCAGATGAAAAAACAAAGGCACACAAAGAATACAAAGAATGTGTAACTTTCCAGCAGACATGCTGCTAATAAATGGCAGGCTGGGAACAAGATTTGGGCAGTTTACCTCCCAAGTGCATGTTCTTTGTTCTACATTATATGACTGCCCTGTTGAAATGCTTTTAAGCATTCATTGATAAATTGGTACATTAAAATTGCATTACCTCCTGTCATTGTCATTCTTTTCATTGGAAATGACAGCATCTCGCCTTATACTAGTTTAATAAAGTACAATATAATAAATAGGCTTACAAAACTTTAAAAAAGATAATTTTGTTTTTTTAAAAAAACTATGTACTCAATCACTTCATAAAACAATTGCACAAATCAGTCTCTAATCTCACTTCCTCACTCTGCTTTCTATTCTGATATATTCATTATTAGATGCCTCTCTATGTTCTTAAAATAACTCCCCAGCAGCTGTAAGCTACAAATGCTCTTTTCACCAGAACTATAAGATGGAATTAGTGCCTCCCGCCTACAATTCCAACAAAGTTCCTAGGGAAAGCATCACATCAATTTCTTATCAATGACCCATGAAAAGAGAGTTTTGTTTCCTTTTTGGTCATGTAAAACTCCTTGTCCCATCACCTGAAATTAATGATGTGAATGAGAGATGGTTGTTTTCCAAAGATGGTGACCGGAAAACAAACAAAACCTTATGTTAATAAACAATGTGAAAAGGTTAGTTTGTAAAAGATGTATGACATTAAATACTTTGTTCCTAGGCTGGGCACAGTGGCTCAAGCCTGTAATCCCGGCACTTTGGGAGGCCAAGGTGGGCAGATCACTAGAGGCCAGGAGTTCAAAACCAGACTGGCCAACATGGTGAAACCACATCTCTACTAAAAATACAAAAAATTACACAGGTCTGGTTGTGTCCACCTGTAATCCCAGCTACTCAGGAGGCTGAGGCATGAGAATAACTTGAACCCAGAGGCAGAGGTGGCAGTGGGCTGAGATGGCACCAGTGCACTCCAGCTTGGGCAACAGAGCAAGACTCTGTCTCACAAAAATTATATATATACACACACACACACATATACATATATGTGTGTATATATATGTATACATATGTATATATGCATGTGTACATATATATGTATATATATGGTTATAGTTATAGTTCCTTTTGAATCTACCCTTTGCTCTCAATTATAAATGTGAGCAGATGACCCCTTGAAAACCCCTTGAAATACACAGGGCAGTTCACTATGTTATGCTTTCTTCAGCATGGGCTCAGTACTTTCACATTCTAGCCTTAAAAATCTAACAACTAAAACAACTACAAAAACTAAAAACAATCATAGTTGCAATATAGCAAGTACTATACTAGTACTGTGGCAAAAATGCTTTCAGTTAACAAAGAAAGAATTAGTTAATTTTATAAATGCTTCACAGGGGTGTGGGATTTTGAGCTAAATCTTGAAAACTAAGTATTTATTTGTTTATTGTATTTGTTTTAATTGTGTCAGAATGAAGAGAACAGAATTTAAGAAGAACAAATAATAAAAAGCTTTTAAGCATTCATTGATAAATTGGTACATTAAAATTGCAATACCTCCTGTCATTGTCATTCTTTTCATTGGAAATGACAGAATCTCACCTTATACTAGTTTAATGAAATACAATAAACAAATGCCTTGAGATCAAGATTTTATGACTTCTTAGACAATATTCTACCATAAATAAAAAGGAGGGTGCAGTAGGAGGTGAGATTGGATCTACAGGTGGAAGCCAGTAGCTTGTTTGAGGTCTTAGTAATTTTTTTTTGTTATTGTTAATGAGTTTTGAAATAGGGATACTATTTCTAGACAGTTATCAGGAAAACTAAAGGATATGACTGGGACTTGTTTAAGTTTTTATTGTAAAGATAGATAAAAAGAAAAAAGTGGAGGAGAGAGGAAGAAGAGAAAAAAAAAAGAAGGAAGAAAATGAAGGAAGGAAAAGTAGATTCACAAAATCCTGATACTATTACTTCATTTATTCAAATTACTTATAATTTGAAGTGGAACTTCTGCCTTTATATGTGAGACAAAAAGCTTTTATTTACTGAAAAGCCTATGGAGAGTGTCAAAATGAGTGTCAAGTTAATATTACTTTGGAAACCCCAGTCCTTATTTTCCCCGTACCACCTTAATTCATTGCAGACCAATTAATTTTAACCTGGAGAATTTAGGTATTAGCATTTTTAACCAGTATGAATAATGTAGACATTCTTTGTATGTGAAATAATGTCATAAAACTTATAAATACCTACCAAATTAATAATGTGATATTCACTGCGTGGTAAGAAGATCAGGCAGTGATATGGTTTGGCTCTGTGTTTACCCATATCTCATCTTGAATTTTAGTTACTATTATCCTCAAATGTCATAGGAGGAACCCGGTGGGAGGTAATTTAATCGTGGGTGCGGTAACCCTCAAGCTGTTCTCATGATATCTGATAGTTTGATATGGGGCTTTTCCCTCTTTTCTTGGCACTTATCTTTCCTGCCACCTTGTGAAGAAACATAGGTTTTCTTCTCCTTCTGCCATGACTGTAAGTTTTCTGAGGCCTCCCCAGCCATGCAGAACTGTGGGTCAATAAAATCCCTCTCCTTTATAAATCACCCAGTCTTTGGTATTTATTCATAGCAGAGTGAGAAAGAACTAATACAGGCAGATTCCAAAATCTCTAATTAAGATATTATCCTTACAGAAAGCAACCTCCAAAAGGTCCTCTATAATCCATGCCTTCTGCTTTCGACACATTTAATTAATCCTTTACCCTTGAGTGTGGGCTGGAATTAGTGACTTAATTATAATGAACTCAATATGATAAAAGGGGTGAGATTGAGTTACAATAAAATAGATGACTTCTGTTTTGCTTACTATCTCCATTTCCCATTATTTGTTCCGAGAAAACCAAGTTACCATGTTTTGTGTAACGTGAGAGAGAGAGAGACCCACATGGTAAGGATGTCTTCTGCCAATAGTCTTGCCAAAAGTCACTTCAATAAGTTTGAATGTGAATCCTTCCTTAGTTGAACTTTGAGATGACTGCAGCCCTGGTGAAAACCTAAACTGTGGCTTCCTGAGAGGCCTTGAGCTAGGTGAACCTAGCCTAGCAGCACCTAAATTCCTGACCAACAGAAACTATGAAAACATAAATGCTTGTTGGTTTTAGGCTGCTAAATATTGTTGGTTTTTATGATCTGATCTCTACCTACGAAGATACCCATCATATTGGATTCAGGCCCATCCTAAAAACCTCACTGTACTTTAATTACCTCTGTAAAGGCCCTGTTTACAAATGCAGTCACATTTTGAGGTACTGAAGGTTAGGGTTTCAACATATGAATTTTGAGGGGACACACTGGAGCCAATAAGAATGGAACAACAGATAATGAAAATGCCTTTCTTACGAGATGCCAATAATGACATTCATGCTTCCCCCCCGAACCCCCCCGCCACGACTCTGTGTGTTTATCCATTTGCTCTTGGCCAAGGACTAAAAATGGTCCTCACTTAGCCAAATGAAGTACCAAATCCATAATCAGTGTGTGGCAAGAAACATTTGGATACATACAGTAGGAATGGCTTTGGGCAATGACAAACTCAGAAGGCCATAGAGAAACAAAGGGTTGAAAACCTTGCCATTTTGGAAATTGAATGCTTTTTCCTACTAAAGACACTATGATGTGATTTTTTTCATTAAATCTTTTTTAAATTTTTTAGTTTTTCTAAATTATGCTTTATGTTCTAGGGCACATGTCCACCACGTGCAGGTTTGTTACATATGTATACATGTGACATGTTGGTGTGCTGCACCCATTAACTCCTCATTTATATTAGGTATATCTCCTAATGCTATCCCTTCCTCCTCCCTCCACCCCACAACAGCCCCGGTGTGTGAAGTTCCCCTTCCCATGTCCAAGTATTCTCATTGTTCAACTCCCACCTATGAGTGAGAACATGTGGTGTTTG
>NW_012105675.1:23315-23908 GCF_000951045.1 Mandrillus leucophaeus | reverse complement strand
CCCTTTGCCAGATGAGTAGATTGCAAAAAATTTTCCCATTCTGTAGGTTGCTTGTTCACTCTGATAGTAGTTTATTTTACTGTGCAGAAGTTCTTTAGTTTAACTAGATCCCGTTTGTCAATTTTGGCTTTTGTTGCCATTGCTTTTGGTGTTTTGGACATGAAGTCCTTGGCTACGCCTATGTCCTGAATGTTATTGACTAGGTTTTCTTCTAGGGCTTTTATGGTTTTTGGTCTAACATTTAAGTCTCTAAACCATCTTGAATTAATTTTTATATAAGGTGTAAGGAAGGAATCCAGTTTCAGCTTTCTACGTATAGCTAGCCAGTTTTCCCAGCACCGTTTATTAAATAAGGAATCTTTCCCTGTTTCTTGTTTTTGTCAAGTTTGTCAAAGATCAGATGGTTGTAGATGTGTCGTATTATTTCTGAGGGCTCTGTTCTGTTCCATTGGCCTATATCTCTGTTTTGGTATCAGTACCATGCTGTTTTGGTTACCGTAGCCTTGTAGTATAGTTTGAAGTCAGGTAGTGTGATGTCTCCAGCTTTGTTCTTTTGGCTTAGGATTGTCTTGGCAATGCAGGCTCTTTTTTGG
>NW_012105675.1:22508-23265 GCF_000951045.1 Mandrillus leucophaeus | reverse complement strand
CTTCTTCCTGGTTTAGTCTTGGGAGGGTGTATGTGTCCAGGTATTTATCCATTTCTTCTAGATTTTTTAGTTTATTTGCGTAGAGGTGTTTATAGTATTCTCTGATGGTAGTTTGTATTTCTGTGGGGTCAGTGGTGATATCCCCTTTATTGTTTTTTTATTGTGTCTATTTTATTCTTCTCTCTTTTCTTCTTTATTCGTCTTGCTAGTGATCTATCAATTTTGTTGATCTTTTCAACAAACCAGCTCCTGAATTCATTGATTTTTTGAAGGATTTTTTTGTGTCTCTATCTCCTTCAGGAGTTCTGCTCTGATCTTAGTTATTTCTTGCCTTCCGCTATCTTTTCAATGTGTTTGCTCTTGCTTCTCTAGTTCTTTTAATTGTGATTTTAGGGTGTCAATGTTAGATCTTTCCTGCTTTCTCTTGTGGGCATTTAGTGCTATAAATTTCCCTCTACACACTGCTTTAAATGTATTCCAGAGATTCTGGTCTGTTGTATATTTATTTTCATTGGTTTCAAAGAACATCTTTATTTCTGCCTTCATTTCATTATGTACCCAGTAGTCATTCAGGAGCAGGTTGTTCAGTTTCCATGTAGTTGAGCAGTTTTGATTGCGTTTCTTAATCCTGAGTTCTAATTTGATTGCACTGTGGTGTGAGAGACAGTTTGTTGTGATTTCTGTTCTTTTACATTTGCAGAAGAGTGCTTTACTTCCAACTATGTGGTCAATTTTGGAATAAGTGTGATGTGGTGCT
>NW_012105675.1:4572-21973 GCF_000951045.1 Mandrillus leucophaeus | reverse complement strand
TTAGCTGGTTATTTTGCTCATTAGTTGATGCAGTTTCTTCCTGGCATTGATGGTCTTTACATTTTGGCATGTTTTTGCAGTGTCTGGTACTGGTTGTTCCTTTCTATGTTTAGTGCTTCCTGCAGGATCTCTTGTAGGGCAGGCCTGGTGGTGACAAAATCTCTCAGCATTTGCTTGTCTGTAACAGATTTTATTTCTCCTTCACTTAAAGCTTAGTTTGGCTGAATATGAAATTCTGGGTTGAAAATTCTTTTCTTTAATAATGTTGAACATTGGCCCCCACTCTCTTCTGGCTTGTAGAGTTTCTGCTGAGAGATCCGCTGTTAGTCTGATGGGCTTCCCTTTGTGCATAACCTGACCTTTCTCTCTGGCTGCCCTTAACATTTTTTCTTCATTTCAACCTTGGTGAATCTGACAGTTATGTATCTTGGAGTTGCTCTTCTCGAGGAGTATCTTTGTGGTCTTCTCTGTATTTCCTGCAGTTCAATGTTGGCCTGCCTTGCTAGGTTGGGGAAGTTCTCCTGGAAAATATCCTGAAGAGTGTTTTCCAACTTGGTTCCATACTCCCCATCACTTTCAGGTACACCAATCAGACATAGATTTGGTCTTTTCACATGGTCCCATATTTCTTGGAGGCTTTGTTCGTTTCTTTTTACTTTTTTCTCTCAACTTCTCTTCTCACTTCAATTCATTCATTTGATCTTCAATCACTGATACCCTTTCTTCCAGCTGATTGAATTGGTTACTGAAGTTTGTGTATTCGTCACGTAGTTCTTGTGCCATGGTTTTCAGCTCTATCAGGTCATTGAAGGATTTCTCTACATTGGTTATTCTAGTTAGTCATTCATCAAATCTTTTTTCAAGGTTTTTAGCTTCTTTGTGATGGGTTTGAACTTCCTCCTTTAGCTCGGAGAAATTTGATCGTATGAAGCCTTCTTCTCTCAATTCGTCATAGTCATTCTCTGTCCAGCTTTGTTCTGTTGCTGGCGAGGAGCTGCGTTCCTTTGGAGGGGGAGAGGTGCTCTGATTTTTAGAATTTTCAGCTTTTCTGCTCTGTTTTTCCCCCATCTTTTTGGTTTTATCTACCTTTGGTCTTTTATGATGATGATGTACAGATGGGGTTTTGGTGTGGATGCCCTTTCTGTTTGTTAGTTTTCCTTCTACCAGTCAGGACCCTCAGCTGCAGGTCTGTTGGAGTTTGCTGGAGGTCCACTCCAGACCCTGTTTGCCTGGGTGTCAGCAGCACAGGTTGCAGAAGAGTGAATATTGCTGAACAGCAAATGTTGCTGCCTAATCGTTCCTTTGGAATCTTGTCTCAGAGGGGTACCCGGCCGTGTGAGGTGTCAGGTGTCAGTCTGCCCCTGGTGGGGGGTGTCTCCCAGTTAGGTAGTCGGGGCTCAGGGACCCACTCAAGCAGGCAGTCTGTCCATTCTCAGATCTCAAACTTCATGCTAGGAGAACCACTACTCTCTTCAAAACTGTCAGACAGGGACATTTAAATCTGCAGAGGTTTGTGCTACCTTTTGTTTGGCTATGCCCTGTCCCTCGAAGTGGAGTCTACAGAAGTACTCAGGCCTCCTTGAGCTGTGGTGGGCTCCACCCAGTTTGAGCTTCCCAGCTGCTTTGTTTACCTATTCCAGCCTCAGCCGTGGTGGGCACCCCTCCCCTAGCCTCGCTGCTGCCTTGCAGTTAAATCTCAGACTGCTGTGCTAGCAATGAGGGAGGCTCTGTAGGTGTGGGTCCCTCTAAGCCAGGTGCCGCATATAATCTCCTGGTGTGCCATTTGCTAAGACCTTTGGTAAAGTACAGTATTACTGTGGGAGTGACCCAATTTTCCAGGTGTTGTGTGTCATGGTTTTCTTGGCTAGGAAAGGAAATTCCCGTTCCCCTTGCACTTCCTGGGTGAGATGATGCCTCACCCTCCTTCGGCTCTCGCTCAGTGGGCTGCACCCACTGTACTGCACCCACTGTCCAACACACCACAGTGAGAGGAACCTGGTACCTCAATTGAAATTGCAGAAATCACACATCTTCTGTGTCACTCATGCTAGGAGATGGAGGCTGGAGATGGAACTGTTCCTATTTGGCCATCTTCCTTTTTTTTTTTTTTTTTTTTTTTGAGACAGAGTCTCACTCTGTTGCCCAGGCTGGAGTACAGTGGCTCGATCTCAGCTCACGGCAGCCTCTGGCCCCTGGATTCAAATGATTCTCCTGACTCAGCTTCCCTGAGTGTGCAGATATCTGATATTTCTTTCTCAGTGTCTTGATCTCTGCTTATGAAGACACTCATCATATTGGATTCAGGCCCACCCTAACAACCTCACTGTACTTTAATTATCTCTATAAAGGCTGTAGTTACAAATACAGTCACATTTTGAGGTACTGAAGGTTAGGGTTTCAACATATGAATTTTGAGGGGGCACACTGGAGCCAATAAGAAGATAGTAGACAAATGTTCAGGTTTCTTTTTGTTTTTAATCATTAGGCCGTACTGAGCCATTTAGTTCATATGCTTCCCTATATCTGTTCAATGAAAGAGGGCAGTTTGTAGTCTTAGTTCAGATCCAGACTTAGCCTTACTTCTCAATTATCTTTACAGTATGATGAATGAGTCATATTAATTAACAACATTTGTAGAGAACCAAGTTTGTTCAAAACACATACTTACTCAAGCATTAGAGCTAGAGCAAATATATTACTCTCTCTTTTTAAACAATTGTTACTGGAGATTTTGACAAAATCAAGATGCTGATGCAGTATTTCTGACATGCTAATTTGTTTGTAGTTTCATATGTCTATACACAGCTACCTAAAATAAATACATCCTTTCTATGTCCTGTGTTTACTTGGTAGAAAACACGTGAGAAGAACACAATCCAAGAAGAAAAATTGTATTGTTGTATATTTATAGGTAAATTATATATATCCTTTTCTACTTATTTCTCTTTAGGCTTTGAAATGGTTTGGGGGTTGAAGAGACTTGATGTCTGATCCTGATTTGATTATTTATAAATTGTATAGTCTTTAACAAGTAACTTCATTTCTCTGAATATCTATTTTAAAATTGTTTTGTAAAATAATTTAACATACATGATATGTTGTGATTTAATATGCTATATGTATAATTATATAAAATAGATAATATACACACATATACTTTATATAATATGTAGATATATGTATGCACATATATGAACATATCATATATATTTTAACATATTATAGTCATGTATAAAAATGCATTGTGATACAATTAGTGAAAATAAAAAGCCTATAACTCCTATTTTCCTAGTAGAATTAATAAAGCATTTTCTATTCTCCAGAAAATACTGCCTTGATATGCTAAGTAGAGAAGCAATATATTTAAGAATCATTAATCTTGATTAGCTTTATTTTCCACCAGAAAGTTGTTCAAATGACCTTACCTATGCAAATGATGCCTAATTATTCCCACTAAAGGATCTAAGTTCAATTATCTGGTATTTTGGAGTTCAGCCAGTGTGTTTTGTCCCAAATATTTCAAACCTTCAGGAACTCATTTAACGTGTCTTTTAACAAAATACCCCTTATGGCACCTAGAATTTATAGAACTGGTGATATAACTTAATTTGTAATTTACTGTGTTTTGCCTTATCAACATTTCTTAATTATGGCTTCACTTTCAGCTAAATTGGTATAATCAGAGGTCCTGCCTAAAGTAGCAGTACAACTTTAAAACTAGAATATAATGAAATGAAAATCATGAACGTGACTGTCTCTAATATGATTTGGCTGTGTCCCCACCCAAATCTCATCTTGAGTTGCAGCTCCCATAATCCCCATGTGTTATGGGAAGGACCTGATGAGAAGTAACTGAATCATGGGGGTTGATTTTTCCCATGCTGTTCTCATGACAGTGAATAAGTCTCACAAGATCTGATGATTTTATAAAGGGCAGTTCCCCTGCATACACTCTCTTGCCTGCTGCCATGTAAGACATACCTTTACTCCTCCTTCACCTTCAACCATGATTGTGAGGCCTCCCCAGCCATGTGGAACTGTGAGTCCATTAAGCTTCTTTTTCTTCATAAATTACCCAGTCTTGGTATGTCTTTATTCACAACAGGAGAATGGACTAAAACGGTCTCACAAAATAAAATAAAGATATACAATTTACAAATCCAATCATATTTAATGGTTCTGGCATATTGTTGATCTTCAGCATCAGCAGTGAACACCAGGATCTGAGCTAGGGATGGAACATTGAAGTCTTAAAAATGCATACCAGTTGTGTGGATGTTTTTAGATTTTGGACATATATGTGTTTGTGTGTGCATGTGTGTGCATGTGTGTACGTGTGTGTGTGTGTGTGTGTAGAGAATGGAAAACAAAAATTCTTATGTGTTAACAATAGACATTCATGGCTTTACATGCACCGTTATTAGGTATTAGTAGTATAAATAGTAACATGTTAGCCTCAGTTATGTCATATTTGAACTTGAGACAACAATAGTGCCTGCTTTTCAATCAGAATTAAGTGTGGTGCTTTAAAAAAATGTTTAGCACAGTATTTTCTACAGGAATTATTTAAATACCGTACCATGATTATTGATGTTTATCATCCTTCTTAAGATCAGCTAATGCTTACCTTTATTCCATGAAGCATATCCTGAAGAAGCATAAAGTTGCTGAGCACACTTAAGAGTTCACCAAATACAAACACACAAAATATACCAACTTCTTTAGGACCACTTGATGCCCTTAAGGATTCAAATAAAAAAAAAGCAACTACTGAAAATAAACAACTCTCAATTCCTTTAAGCCAATGTTTTGGCACTGGTTTTGTAAAATACAGACAATTATACTGTTGCCAACCCAATAGATAATTTTGCATAAAAATTTTGTGCCTCCTTAGCATTTCTTCTAAATCCAAGAACTGCTCAAAGATTGTATAGTAGATGCCAAAATACTTTGTAATCAGCTTTGATTTCACTCTCCTAAAAATAATGCTGTTACTGAGATTAGTAACAATGAAATGGGATTCAGGAGAAGTTGTTTCTTGCCAGATAAAAGATTACAACTAAAAGCTCTTAAATCTCTGCAATGTATTTCATGTATTTGGATTATCAATTTATACTTTCCTTTAAGAGAACACATAATACAACGTTATTTGTTTTTTTTTACAGAAAAATAAATCTCATCATGTCTTATTGTCATTTTGTAGCTTACTGTGACAGGCAGAAGAATGTCCCAACAAAGATGTCCATTCCCTAATCCTCACAACCTTTGAGTAGGTTACACTACCGAAGGAAATTTGTGGATGCATTTCATATGCCTAGTGTTCCATTATTGGAATGTTAAGCATATGGGAGTTATTTATATTCTACTGCTCAAGGCCATCCCCAAGGTTGGATTTTTCACTCATGCAAAAATTCAAAAAAATTGCAACCTCAGGCATGGGTTAAGGTTGTGGACTAGGTGTAGGGAAATTATCCTTGTGGACCCAATCTAATACTAGGAGCCCTTAAAAATCCAAGAGCTTTTTTTTTTTTTTTTTTTTTTTTTTAACTCAAACCAGAGAAGCAGGGAGTTAGAAGGAAGATCAGAGAGATATGAGTCATGTGAAGGACTTGACCCATGCTGCTGGCTTTGACGATGGAGGAAGGTAAACATAAGCCATGGAATGTGGGTAGCATCTAAAAGCTTTGAGTCTTCCCTTTGCCAACAGCCAGCAAATGGAAACTTTATTCTTACAATAACATAAACTGAAGTCTGCCAACCACCTAAATAAACTTGAAAGGGATTCATCCCCAGAGCATCCAAAGAGAAGCACAGCCATAGTGACACCTTGATTTCTGCTTTGTGAAACCTAGAGCAGAGAATGAGAAAAGTTATGCTGTGCCCAGACTTCTGACCTACAAAATGTGAGACAATAATGGATGTTAGTTTAAACTGCTGAATTTGTGGTCATTTGGTATGGCAATAACAGAAAATAAATACATTTATTTTATTTCCTTTTCTGCATCCATGATGCAAATATTTATGAAGTCAGAATTTGGTAGAATAATAGGGGCTTCTGTTTCCATTTTATTTACTTTTTTTTTTTTTTTATTTTTTTGAGATAGGGTGTATTAGTCCATTTCACACTACTATAAAAATACAATCATGGCAGATGGTGAGGAGGAACAAGTATGTTCTTCACAGGATAGTAGGAAAAAGAAAGCAAGCAAAAGGGAGAAGAGCCCCTTATGAAACCATCAGATCTCGTGAGAACTCACTATCATGAGAACAGCCTGGGGGAAAGTGCCCCCATTATCCAATCACCTAGCACCAGGTCCCTCCGTCAACACATGGAATTACAGTTTAAGATGAGATTTGGGTTGGGGACAGAGCCAAGCCACATCACAGGGTCTTGCTCTGTTGCCCAGCCTGGAGTGCAGTGTTGTGGTCATGGCTCACTGTAGCCTCAGCCTTTTCGGCTCAAACAGTCTTCCCACCTCAGCCTCCTGAATAGCTGGGACTAGAGGTGCATGCCTCCACACCCAGATTTTTTTTTTTTTAAATTTTAGAGTTGGGGTCTCACTACGTTGCCCTGGAAGGTCTTGAACTCTTAGGCTCAAGCAGTCATCCTGCCTCAGTCTCCAAAAATGTTGGGATTACATGCATGAGCCACCACACCCAGCCCATTTCCATTTATAACTGCCCATTTTTGCTTGATTTCTGGATATTGTTTAATTTTTTTCATTTTTCTAAAATACTTCATGTGTTCCACAGATATTTCTTTATTTATTATATTTATAATATTTTGGGCTAATTGGGCCTGTCAGAAATAGCATCGATCAAATCTCTATTGCAAAACATTTGCTTCATAGAAGCACTTACTTCTAAGATTCGTGTCTGTAGCCTAAGCATGGCAGACATTTGGTGGTTCCCATGTCCCAAATTCTTGGTATTCATGTCCTTGTATGATCCTTTCCTTTTGATTGAAGTGAGACCTGTAGCTTCCTTACAAAAAATACAATATGATAAAGGTGACTGAATATATGTAATTACATTACATATCAGACATGACCACAGCCCCAACCAGGACCTAGATTATAGGTTTATACAAACCTCAGAAAAGGAAAGAGCTAAGCTATGTTCAAATTCCTGACCCACAGAAACTGAGTTGATAAATGTGTATTGATTTAAACTGCTAAGTTTGTGATAAGATTGCTACACAGTAATAGATAGCTAATATAACATGTTTACTTTAATCAGAAGTAATGTCAGAAATGCCCCTTGCTGATACTCAAAAGCGCTCAGAAGGTGACGATCAGTAGAGATATTCATTAAGACAATTAAGTAGTTCCATCATGAATTTCCAAATCAACAGAGGTGGTAGTCAAATTTTCTAAATATAATTAATATGTGGTGTATTTTTATTTTCTTAGCAGCTGAGATGCCCATTATTTTTTATTGTATATGGTTTGTTTAGTACATGCTTTAACTCTCAGCAAGTTTTAAGGAGCCTCCAGGGCCCCTTGAGCAGGTCCACCTTGAAGTTCTACAAAGCATATCAAAGCTATCCTGCTAAATAATTCAGAGAACAGGAGAAGTGGATCCAAAGACCACTTGGAGGAAGAAATAGAAAGGCCCAAAGACAGGAACTAGAAGGGCCTTGAGAAAAAAATACTTAATGAAAGATTTTTAAATGAAATTATATGTGTTTTCTATGACTTCACAAACATTCAGTAACTCCTTCAAAACTAAAGATAGGCTGGGTGTGGTGGCTCACCCCTGTAATCCCAGTACTTTGGGAGGCTGAGGCAGGCAGATCATGAGGTCAGGAGATTGAGAACATCCTGGCTAACAGTTAAACCCCGTCTCTACTAAAAATACAAAAAATTAGCTGGGTGTGCTGGTGGGCGCCTGTTATCCCAGCTACTTGGGAGGCTGAGGAAGAATCGCTTGAACCCAGGAGGCGGAGAGTACAGTGAGCTGAGACCGTGCTACTGCACTCCTGCCTGGTAACAGAGTGAGACTCCATCTCAAAAAGTAATAATAATAAAATAAAATAGAAAAAAATAAAAAATACAAAAATTAGCAAGGTATGGTGGCAGGTGCCTGTAATCTCATTTACTCTGGAGGCTGGGGCAGGAGAATCGCTTGAACCTGGGAGGCGGAGGTTGCAGTGAGCTGAGATCATGCCACTGCATCCCAGCCTGGGTGTCAAAGTAAGACTCTGTTTAAAGATATATATATATATATATATCTCTCTCACATTTAATGGTTAAAAAAAAAAAAAACTGAATTATTTCCTGCTAAGGTCAGGATGGAGGAAAGGACATTCACTTGGAGGTTCTAACTAATATAGTTAGTAATATAAATATATACACATGTATATTTGTCACTAACAACAACAAATGTGTTTTGAATATATTAGCTAAAATATTATATAATTGATATAAGAATTTTATCTGTAACACATTTTTAAATTTTTGTAATACAACATATGTATGTTATGTCGCAAAGTGTATGTGTCTACCAGTTGTTTCCAAGCATTGATCAATTTTACTCCTATATTTTTCTTTCTAGTCTGAAGTAGTGTAATTAGTAAAGTTATTAACTTGATATCCATTATTATGCACTTAAAAACTTTTTGAAATTGTGCGTGTGATCCATCAACCATGAGCCATTTCAATACAGATGTAAATTTCCTCATCTTTGATTGGCTTATAGATACTGCCAAATATCTGCAGCGAAACTATTAGAAAAAGTTCAACATACACTCATGATTTATAAAAACAAAAACCAAACCCAAAACAAAAAGCATCAATCAGTAAACAGGAAATAAAAAAGAACTGTTTTACTTTTATAAAGAATATCTTACAGGTTGTGGAGGGAAACACAAACACTAACATCACACTTGATAGTTACTGACTGCAAATACTTTCCCCATATAATCAGGAAAAAGGTAAAAACAGTCATTCTCTTGTTTACCTTCAATGTGTTCTGAATTTCCTGCACTTTGCAATAGGGCAAAAAATTTCTAAAAGAGCAAGAAAATTGCAAATTATAGTGACGGAAAGCAAAAATATGTTTGTCACAATTGTGGCAAACAGTTGGACAGTTTACTTGATCAAGGGCAGGAAAGAACGTTTGGAGTGATAAAAATGTTTCCTATGTTGATTAGGGTAGTGGTTATACAAATGTACGCATTTGAGAAAACTCATCAAATTGTACATCTAAACTTGGTAAATTTTATTGCATGTAAATTATACTTTATCATAGCTAATTAAAAACGTAAAATTTTTCTCAACATCTTTCCCCAAAATAGAAACACAAAGCTCAACCACTCTACTTCTGGCTAATAATGTTAATTACTTTTTCTTGTTTACTTCTAATCCCAGCTATATTTATTAACAAGTACTAAAATTACTTAGAATAGTGAAGAGAGAATAAAATTGGTTTATATCTAACATATATAAGATATACATAATATATTATATACAATATATTATATATTAGATAATGTATTACTAGCTATAAGTTAATTATACTATATATCATTTAAGATGTATTATTGCAGTTATCACTCAATATATCATTCTATATATAAATTGGAGATATCTATATAGATAGATATCTATATAGATAGATATCTATATAGATAGATATCTCCAATTACCTCTTAAGAGGTGTTCATTATGATTATGATACATACAGTCAGTTTAGTTATTTCGTGGTTATATAATATGCAGTTTGGGATGAAGAGTTGGGGGCTATATGATTCTTTCGTGTCTTATGTTTAAGTAAGAAGCTATTATGCCAAATAATAAAAGTGATCTGTAGAAGACTGTGATTTCAGTAAAAGCTCTCTTGGTTTTTATACCTACTTCTATTGTTGAGGAGTGTCAAAGGCTTTGTACACAATTCCTATCTGCAGAGAAAATTTATGCACCACTAAAAAGGGGAACTCTGGACTAGCTCCAAATTTTTATGTATTTATTTGTTTTTATGTTGGACAGTTTTAAAGATAACACAGTAAATAAGTTATAACAGAGTCAGGAAACCATGACCCGTGAGCTGGCCATCTGTTCTTGTTAATAAAGTTTTATTGTAATATATCCATGCCCGTTTGTTTATGTATTGTTTATGACTGCTTACATACTACAATGGCAGAATTCAGTAGTGCTGACAGAAACTGTATGCCAACAAGTTTAAAATATTTTTTCTCTGGCTAATAAAAAACCAAATGATTGACCCCTGAGTTAGACCTCAAGGTAAAATGTAGTACATAACCCCTGCAAAGAGGCCTATTATGTGATATATCTGTCTTTAAGTTTTTGGTGAGGAAATGCTCTTTTTTTTTTTTTTTCCACTTTGGAGAGACTATTTCAACATTGCCCACTTAGAAGGTCCTGTGAAATTTTACCACCCAGGGTCATAATTTTGCATGGCTAATGATAAATATACAATCCAATTCAGAGGCAGAGATTCTAAGACTGGATAAAGAAACAAGACCCAACTGCATGATGTCAAAAGGAGACACACTTTCACTTCAAAGATATAAATAGATTCAAAGTAAAAGGATAGACAAATAAAAAGGATATATCTTGCAAACAGTAATAGGCTGAAGTGGCTATATTAATATCAGACAATACTGAATTTAAGACAAAAAATGATTAGAGATGAAGGATATTTATGATGATAAAACGAGCAATCTACCAAACAGGTAAAATAATTGCAAAGATATATGAACCTATCAAAATAGATGAGACAAAAACTGACAGAAATGGACAGAAAATGGACAATTCCACAATAAGAGTGAGAGATTTAAATGTCACACTTCCAAAAATTAATTAAAAAGGCAAAAGTCAACAAGAAATTGAAGAGTTGAATATCTCTATAAACCAACTAGACCTAACACTACACCCATCAACAGCAGAACATGCACACTTTTCAAGGGCAAATGAAACATTTTTCAGTACAGACCATATGCTAGAACAAAAAACAAACCTCAATAAATTTAAAAAGAAACAATACAGTATGTTCTCTGATTACAGAGGAATAAAATTAGAAATCAATAACAAAAATAAATTTGGAAAACTGACAAATATGTGCAAATTAAACAACACAGTCCTGAATACTACTGGGTCAAATAAGAAATCAAAAGAACAATTAAAATATACTCTGAGATGAATGAAACTGAAGATACAACACACTAAAATTAATGGTATGCATCTGTTAGCAATGGTTAGAGGTAAATTCATACTGGCAAATGCTTATTTTTATTTAAGTAATTAATTATTATTTCAACAGCTTTTGGGCTACGGGTGTTTTTATGTTACATGGATGAATTATACAGTGGTGTATTCTGAGATTTTAGTATACCTGTCACCCAAGTAGTGTACATTGTATCTAATGTAGTTTTTATCCCTAGCCCCCTCACATCCTGCCCCTTATGAATCTCTAAAATCCATTATATCCCTCTGTATTCCTTTGCATACTCATAGCTTAGCTTTCACTTATAAGTGAGAATATATCGTTTTTGATTTTTCACTCCTGTGTTATTTCACTTAGAATAATGGCCTCTATCTCCATCCAAGTTGCTGCAAAAGACATTTTGATCCTTTTACGTTATTTCAATTCTTTTAATGGCCGAGTAGTATTCCATGGTGTATATACCATATTTTCTTTATCCACTCATTAATCAATGGGCATTTTGGTTGATTCTACATTTTTGCAATTGTGAATTGTGCTGCTATAAACATACATGTGCAAGTGTCTTTTTTCATATAATGATTTTGTTTCCTTTGGGTAGATACCCAGTAGTGGGATTGCTAGATTGAATCTTCTAGTCCATTTCCTCTGACCTCTGGAACTCAAATAGAACACATGTTAAATTGTTAAAAATCTAGCAATTCAATCTAGCAATCCCACTACTGGGTATCTACCCAAAGAAAAAGAAAGTTCATGGCCGGGCACAGTGGCTCACGTCTGTAATGCACGTCTTGGCCACTTTGGGAGGCCAAGGTGGACGGATCACGAGGTCAGGAGTTTGAGACCATCCTGGCCAACACGGTGAAACCCTGTGTCTACTAAAAATACAAAAATTAGCCAGGCCTGGTAGCGCATGCCTCTAGTCCTAGCTACTCAGGAGGCTGAGGCAGAAGAATTGCTTGAACCCAGGAGGCGGAGGTTGAAGTGAGCTGAGATCGCACCACTGCACTCCAGCCTGGGTGACAGAGTGAGACTCTGTCTCAGAAAAAAAGAAAAAAAGAAAGTCCACTGATAGCTCTTTAAGGAATCTCCATACTGTTTTCCATATAGTTTGTATTATAATAATTTACATTCCCACCAGCAGTGTATAAGCATTCCCTTTTCCCCAACATCCACGCCAAAATCTATTGTTTATAGACTTCTTAACAATGACTATTATTGCAGGAGTAAAGTAGTATCTCACTGTGGTTTTAATTTTTATTCCTCTGATAACTAGTAATAATGAGCATTTTTTTCATATGTTTATTGGCCATTTGTATATCTTTTGAGAGATATCTATTCATGTCCTTTGCTCACTTTTTAATGGTATTATTTGTTTTTTTCCTCTTGCTGATTCATTTGAGTTTCTTATAGATACTAGATACTGATCTTGATAAAATGCATAGTTTGAGAATATTTTCTCCCATGGGTTGTCTGTTTACTCTGCTGCTTATTTTGCTGTACAGACGTTTTTTTTATTTTAATTAGGTCTCATTTATTTATTTTTGTTTTATGATTTTGGCAGCTGATGCCAGGGAGAGGCCATTTCCTGATGGTCTATACCTGTTACACTAAAGTGTTAATTGAATGCAGATGCCAGGAAGAAGCAATTTCCTGGGTATGTGCATTAAAAGACAAAATGGTCAAGTATGACCATATGGGGGCACACCACAGGAAAAGAAAAGAAAGTCTCAGATGGGCAAGCATACAACTTCCTAAACATACTGCACGTGCTCACCTTCCAAGGAGAAGGAGGACACTGAGCATGTGGGCAGCCCACCTTAGGGAAGAATCACGGGAAAAGGGTCAGCTTATAAAGTCCTAAAGTCCTAGGATTAAGGGTAAACACCGCACGTGACCTTCGCGTGCCTTCTTGGGTCTCTTCCAAGCATACTTGTATTTCTTTCCTGTTCTAAAGCCTCTTAAAATAAACTTTCACTCCTGTTCTAAAACTTGCCTTGGCCTCTTTTTCTGCCTTATGCCCCTCAGTTGAATTATTTCTTCTGAGGGGGCAAGCATTGAGGTTGCTGCAGACTCATACAGATTCACCACTGTTAACTCGGATACCTTCCACCAGTAACATGTTTGGTGCTGCATGACTTGGATATCTGCCACCAGTAACACCACATTAGTGCTGATTTTGTGATTGCCTGTCACAAGATGGTGCAGACTGGTTTGTTTTCTTAGTAATTAGACATTTTTGTCAGCAGGCCCTTCTCCTGTGGGCTAAACCTATGTATATTAATTCAGATCCGACTATTCTCTGTGGGTCAGTGTAAAGAAGATTAGCATATCTTTCAAGATTCAAATTCTCCAATCATCTGTATAAGCAATAAAGTTGTTCTTTTTTCGCTGTTATATTTCTCAACCGATTACAGATTTGAAAGAAGCCTCCAAGAGTTGTTGAATAATTTTTAACAATTTAACATGTGTTCTATTCGAGTTCCAGAAGTCAGAGAAAATGGACTAGGAGATACATTTGAAGAGATAATGACCAACAATTTTATGAAATTACTGAAAGCTACCAGGGTCAAGAATTCATGTATATGCATGTGTGTACCCTATAGTACATCAAATTCTTTTCTAGAGATATTGACAAAACAACTGTGCAAAAGTATGACAAAAGTTATATACAAGAATGCTCATAGTAGCACTTTTAATAGCAAACCAACACTGAAAAAACCTAAATGACCAACAGGAAGAAAGTGAATGGTTAGATTGCCGTACATTCTTGCAATGGAACAATATACAACAACAAACAGAAAACTGTTGTGTGAAAAAAAGAGTATCAAAAAATGGATCAAAATATTTAGATATAATTTATGAAAAATGAATCTTCTGTGTTGACAATAAGTAGAGTGTTTTTCCTCTTCAGGAGAGGGTGATTGACTAAACTTTGTCATAAAGATGACTGTATAGTCATGTTTTTATGCTTTTTGTATATATGTTATAATTCAATAAAAAGTTTATTATTTTGCATACATTTACTTATTCTCTTCCTTTGTATTTATGCTAGCTAAAAATTATATATTTTATTTTGATATTAGTAAAAAAAAACTTTGGCATTTATTGATAGATTTGATTATTGTTGGTTTTCTAATTCATTTGGTTTTTACTTTATCTTCATTTATCTCTTCTGCATTCTTACTTTATTTCTAATTGTCTTTTAATATCTGAAATGGAATTAATTTATATATATATATATATATATATATATATATATATATATATATAGTATAAAAGAGTTTTCTTGTCCTTAAGAGATGATACTAACAGTTTAGTCCTCTGTTTCATTAAAAATCAATATTTCAGTAAGAGGTTGTAGTAAAATGGCTCTTAAGTTTCAAGAGATTATTTTCTTCTTAATATGTCATAAGTTATTTTTCCCACTAATTCATAATTTGTAACTTTCTTATAAGTTTAATTCTGCCTTGATGAGAGAAAAATCTTCCATTACTTGTTCAAATCAAAGCCGACTCCAAGCAAGGTTTTCCTGCCATTTCCCAGATTTCTAGGATCTGCAAGCTTTTATTAAGCTAGAGAAAACTAAGAACATTTGAACTGGAGTGTTTCATTTGGAGGTATTAGATGAAAAAAAAATCAAGATATAAAATAGTCATACTTAGATAAATAAGCTCCAGATGATATGGTTTGGATTTGTGTCCCCAACCAAATCTCATATTGAATTGTAATCCCCAGTGTTGGAGAAAAGACCTGATGGAAGGTGACTGGATCATGGGAGCAGACATGGCCCTTGCTGTTCTCATGATAGTCAGTGAGTTCTCATGAGATCTAGTTGTTCAAAAGTGTGTAGCACTGCCCACTGCCCCCTTCTCTCTTCCTCCATCTCTAACCATGTAAGACATGCTTGCTTCCCCTTCACCTTCCATCATGATCATAAGTTTCCTGAGGCCTCCTCAGCCATGTATCCTATACAACTTGCAGAACCGTGAACCAATTAAACCTCTTTTCTTTATAAATTACCTAGTCTCAGGTAGTTCTTTATAGCCATGTGAGAACACTAGAGTCTTAATTATAAGTTTGCAATTTTTCATGGTCATGATTCAAAGAAAAAATTCAGACACTTAAAACTTTTCTGTTTATGAATTACTAGTATTTTCCCAAAAGTTTTAAGATAATTTTAACGTATAGGATTCTTAATAAAAATAATAGCAGGAAGAATTACTACAGATCAAACATATACACATTCACATGATATTTACGCCATGTAATATTAAGCATGAAATGTAGTCTTCTAAGAAGTACACAATAACTGCTGTTAATATAATAATTATAGCACAATGAAAAATAACAGCCATTTTAGTCATGCTTGTCAAATTAAAATATAATCCAATCTCACGCTTCTCAGAATACATTAATTTATAGTAAATGTTCCTTTAGTGCTTAGTATACATTTAGAATTAAACTATGCTTGTTATTTTCCAAAACTGTTGACCTTTAAGAGGAAGAATCAAGATAGACTTTGAGACATAAAGCATTAATTAAATTTCAATATTTAAAAAGCTATGTTCATTATTCTAGCATCATCCCTATAAACATTTAATTTTGTCTACAATATTGTTTTCTTAAAATGTAAAGTGAACAAGAATTTTAGAGATTATCTCCCTCAATCAACATATTTTGTAAATGAAGAAATTTTAGTCATTCTATAGGCTATAGTTTTAAATTTTTTGTGAGCTCGACCCTTTTTACATGTACTAATTGGCCAGGCCAGCAACACATTAATTTCCTTAATAATTAAGGTGATGTTCAGATATTTTATGTTTTTCTACATTAATTTGTATACATAATATATTTCAAGAAAAATGTAAATTTTATTGAAGACCTCAAATTTGTTGGCATAAAATTGTTTAGAACTTTTATTATTTCATAGTTACTTTCTTCAGCATTATTGGTGATAACTCTCCCAATGCTGAATGGGTGATTTATGTTTATTTTCTTTGCTATGTGATCAGCAGAGCTGGATTTTCCTGATTTTGTGGATCTATCAAAATATAAGCTTCTGGCTTTACTAACTTTTTCTACTGTCTTATTATTTTAATTGTCATTAAATTTCAGCTCTTATTTTAATTTGATTGCTTTCTGTACTTGGGTTAATTTTGCATTTACTTTTCTAGCTTAATAAGGTTGAACCTAACATTTTTGGTTTAGATTTTTGTTTTAGTTCCTAACATAAGCATTTAGAGCTATAATTCCCACTCCTAGAACAACATCAATTTTATCTTACAAATTTCACAACTATTTTTACCATTTAGTTAATTTTTTAAAATTCCTTTATGTTTTTACCTTCACGAGTTATTTAAAGTGTCTTCTGTAATTTAGTGTTTTCCTAGATATTCTCTTATTATTTATAATTTAATTTCATTTGGGCTTGATGTAGATAATTTTATATATATTGACCTTTTTCGTAGTCTAGCAACGCAATTCCTCAATGAATGTACACTTGAAAGAAGTGGGTATTCTGTCACAGTTATATGTAGTTTTCCATGAATATTATTGGATCAAGGTGGCTAATGGTATTTGTCTTAGCAGGGTTGGCTTGCTATAACTTGGTATAGGCTGGGTGGCTTAAACAACAGAAATTTATTTCTCACTGGTTTGGAGGCTGGGAAATCTGACGCATGAGTGCCAACATGGTGGGTTCTGGTAAAAGCACACGATTCCTGTTTTGCAGATAACCATGCTATAACTGGATCTTCATGTGGTGGAGAGCAGAGAACATCCCTCCCATGTTTCTTCCAGCAGGAAAAGAATCCCATTCATGAGGGCTCCACCTGTATGACCTAATGACCTCCCAAAGGCCCCAGCTCCAAATGCCGTCACATTGGGAATTTAGGTATCAATATATAAATCTGGAGGGATGCAAAAATTCAGTCCATAGCAGCAGTGTTCACATATATTCTGTCTCCACTAATTTCGTGTAGTTTTTCTATCAATTACTGAGAGAAGGTATTAATGACTTCTACCACACATGTACAACTATTTATTTCTCCCTTTAATTAATTTTTTGCTTCATGTATAATTCAAATCTTAGTTGTTAGTACATATACTTTTTCAATTATAGCTGTATGTCTTTTTCACATGTGTTTATGTTTTTATTGTAAAGTGTCCCTCTAGTTTTAGGTAATTTTTATTATTATTATTATTATTATTATTA
>NW_012105675.1:0-322 GCF_000951045.1 Mandrillus leucophaeus | reverse complement strand
AGATACGTTCCATCAATACCGAATTTATTGAGAGTTTTTAGCGTGAAGGGCTGTTGAATTTTGTCAAAGGCCTTTTCTGCATCTATTGAGATAATATGTGGTTTTTTTCTTTGGTTCTGTTTATAGGCTGGATTATGTTTATTGATTTGCATACGTTGAACCAGCCTTGCATCCCAGGGATGAAGCCCACTTGATCATGGTGGATAAGCTTTTTGTTGTGCTGCTGGATCCGGTTTGCTAGTATTTTATTGAGGATTTTTGCATCAATGTTCATCAGGGATATTGGTCTAAAATTCTCTTTTTTTGTTGTGTCTCTGCCAGG
>NW_012105674.1:5853-7054 GCF_000951045.1 Mandrillus leucophaeus | reverse complement strand
TGCACGTTATGCACATGTACCCTACAACTTAAAGTATAATAATAATAAATAAATTAAAAAAAAAAAAAAGATGCATTGCAAACCCACTTCGGTTTGGGATATAAGCATTACATAAGAAGCATAACAGTGCAGATGTGGGAGGCTGAAGTATCACACTGCCATTTGTTACAAAAAATACATATAACACAGCATTATATGTGATTTTTTACCCTGAATTTCCAAGTTTATACTTTAGAGAATTATAATACTAAGGATAACATTTTTAAAAAATAAAGGTATGCATAGAATCTTCTACTTTTATTCTTTACACATACATTTATGTACATAATCCTCCACCTTTTGCAGGGGACTTAATTCTCTGCATTGGCAAGGATAACAGTGCTAGGAAGGGACAATGAATCTGAAAGTATTATCTTTTTTAAAAAATATTTTTTCAGAAAGAGAGTCTAACTCTGTTTCCCAGGCTGAAGTACAGTGATCACATTTCACTGCAGCCTCAAACTCCTAGGCTCAAGGGATCCTCCTTCCACAACCTTCGGAGTGGCTGGAACTACAGGAGCATGTCACCATGCCTGACTAATTTAAAAAAAAATAATTTTAGAAACGAGGTTTTACTATGATGTTCTGTCCGGTCTTGAACTCCTGGCCTCAAACAATCCTCCTGCCATAGCCTCTGGAGTAGCTGCGATTACAGGGGCAAGTCGTGACCCTGGCTTGGGAAGCATTTTCTTAAAAACATTGTACCCTACTAACAATGGACCAAGAGCCTTACGTCGGGCCCACACTCCAAAGCATTCTCCTTATTTTATACTCAAATTATTAGCGAGGATATGGACTAGAGAATATTCTACAGATCAAGTAGGGGTGTGCTGAATTTTCTATAATAAAATATTTTATTTTATAGAATTTTCTATAATAAAATAACTGTTTTTTTCCCTCAGCGTTGCTGATACAAAGAGGTTACAAACAAGTTTAGGTTTGAAATTAGAAAAAGAGGGAGAAAGAAATTAACAACAAAGAGAAAGCAAAGGAATGGATAAGAATGAAACAAACAAACAAAAACCGGAAGACTGAGTACAAATGCTGATAGTGGTTTGATTTTGGATGAGCTTCAAAGGGATGATGATTCAGCATGGAGAACCTGGAAATGTGGATTTAAAAAAGGAAATAGGTTTATGCTGCACATGGGAGCAGATGTAGG
>NW_012105674.1:0-953 GCF_000951045.1 Mandrillus leucophaeus | reverse complement strand
GCTAAAAGGAGAAAACTGTCAACCAAAGTTCCTATGTATGGCAAAGTGTCCCTCAAAATTAAGGAAGAAATTTCAGCTAAACAAAATCTGAGTGAGTCATTACCACTAGATCTGCTCTGTAAAAAATACTCAAGGGAGTCCTTCGAGGTGAAATAGAAAGACACTAGACAGTAAATTGAAGCCATATGAAGAGATAAAAATCTCAACAAATGTAAATACACAAGTAGTTATAAAATCTAGCATTATTGTAACACTGGTTTGTAATTGTACTTTTTGTTTTCTAAATGATTTAAAATACTTTTACATTAAAAGAAAACAATAAATTATTAATCTAAATGTAGTATTATTATAACTTTGATTTGTAGTTCCACATTTTGTTTTCTACATGGAACAAAAAAAAAAAAAAAAAAATCCTGAATAGCCAAGACAATCCTATGCAAAAAGAACAAAGCTGGAGGTATCACACTACCTGACTTCAAGCTATACTACAATGCTACAGTAACCAAAACAGCATGCTACTGGTACAAGAATAAACACATAGACCAAGGGAACAGAATAGAGAACTCAGAAATGAGATTGCGTACCTACAACTGTCCAGTATTTGACAAACCTGAAAACAAGCAGGCAATGAGGAGAGGATTTCCTATTTAATAAATGGTGCTTAGAGAACTGGCAAGTAATATGCAGAAAATTGAAACTGGACCCCTTCCTTTCACCATATACAAATATCAACTCAAGATGGATTAAAGACTTAAATACAGATCAGCTGAAGTTGGGAGTTCAAGACCAGCCTGACCAACATGGAGAAACCCTGTCTCTACTTAAAAAATAAAAAATTAGCTAGGCGTGGTGATGGGCGCCTGTATTCCCAGCTACTCAGGAGGCTGAGGCAGGAGAATTGCTTGAACCCGGGAGGTGGAGGTTGTGGTGAGCCGAGATCATGCCACTGCACT
>NW_012105673.1:3930-5210 GCF_000951045.1 Mandrillus leucophaeus | reverse complement strand
CAGTCAGAGCTGACCACTGGGATGTGGCGGCTGGGATTGAATCATCCAAATGCAGTCAGAGCTGACCACTGGGATGTGGCGGCTGGGATTGAATCCACAATCCTGGGTATCATTCCTGGGATAATCCACAACCCTGGGTATTGATTCCCGAGGCCCCGAGGCGATGAGCCCCTCGTCAGAGTTACCTGGGGAACCTGTTCGTTTTGCGTGTACATCTTTGCGTCGCTCCTCGGTCTCCAGCCTCAGGATGTGGTCTGGGCATTCGTTCGTTTCAAAAGCCCCCGGAAGACAGACCTTGTGACCATCCAGGTTTGGGAACCATTGCCTGGAGGGCAGGTACTGGTTGTGCTTTGATTCCTGTGTTTCCTGCAGATGCTGTGGGTGTGTTCACAAGCACTGTTTGATGATTAAGTTGTCACGCCTGCCGCTCTGAGGCCTCCTGGGTCCCAGGCCATCAAGAAGAGTCTTAACCCTCTTTTACCATCTGTTTTCTGTGTCAGGTCTGGAGTTCCCCTGGGGGCCTAAACCCTTCCGGGAAGTCATTGCGGGGCCCTTGCTTCGAAATAACGGGCAGTCTCTGGAGAGCAGCAGCCTGGAGGGGTCTCACGTGGGCGTCTACTTCTCCGCACACTGGGTGAGTGTTTGGGCCCCTGTGGCTCAGACAGAAGGAAGCAGGGACGTGCCCAGCAAGCCCAGCTGTGGTTGGCGTCTGGGGGTGAGATGCCCAGGCAGGAATTTCCCGGCCCTGTGGTCTTTTCCTGTGCGCGAGGCCTGCGTGAATAGTGCTTGCGATTATGAATGGAAAAAGCAGCAAGAAATGACTTCTTTGATCTATAACGATAGTCCTCTTTTTTTTTTTTTTTTCTTTCTGAGACAGAGTTTTGCTCTGTTGCCCAGGCTGGAGTGCAATGGCGCAATCTTGGTTCACTGCAACCTCCCGCCTCCTGGATTCAAGCAATTCTCCTGCCTCAGCCTCCCAAGTCGCTGGGATTACAGGTGCCCGCCACCACACCTGGCTAATTTTTGTATTTTTAATAGAGACAGGGTTTTGCCATGTTGGTCAGGCTAGTCTCGAACTCCTGACCTCAGGTGATCTTCCCACCTCGGCCTCCCAAAGTGGTGGAATTACAGGTGCGAACCATCGTGACTGGCCCTCTGGTTTTTTTTTTTTTTTTTTGGAGACAGTGTCTTGCTCTGTCGCCCAGGCTGGAGTGCAGTGGTGTGATCTCAGCTCACTGCACCCTCCGCCTCCCAGGTTCAAGTGATTCTCCGGCCTCGGC
>NW_012105673.1:0-1635 GCF_000951045.1 Mandrillus leucophaeus | reverse complement strand
GCCACCATGCCCGGCTAATTTTTTTATATTTTTAGTACAGCTGGTGTTTCACCATGTTAGTCAGGATGGTCTCGATCTCCTGACTTCGTGAGCTGCCCGCCTTGGCCTCCCAAAGTGCTGGGATTGCAGGTGTGAGCCACTGTGCCTGGCCACAATTACTTTTTAAAATTTTTAAGCATCAACTTTATTGAAGCGTAATGTATACATTATAAAATGCATGCATTTAAGGTACACAGTTCAGCTGACCAATGTACGTACCATGTAACCACCATCACCACAGACAAGACCCGGAACGTTTTCATCACTCTGTAGGTTCCTTGGGTCCGTCTCCTCCCATAAACCCAGCCCCAGGAAACCCCTGATCCATTTCTGCTGCTTGAGTAGATGTGCCTTTCTTAGGGTTTTTTACATGTGGAATCAAAGGCATATGGTTGGCTTAAATTTGTGGTTCCGTAGAAGTCACTGTTCTGTGCACAGGTTAGAACTCCCACGGGTGTGCAGTGACTGCACATCTAAGCTCCTGAGGCAGGAAAGACCTGTCTGTGCTGAGAAATGGAAAGCTGGACTTGGGTTACGTTGCTCAGATGGGAGCAGCCGAAGTGGGCTGGCGTCTGAGCTGGGACTCGCCTGCTGTGTGGAGGCATTTGCTTCTTAGTGGACCCCAGCCTGGGCAGAATAACACACTCCCACAGCCGGTTGCCTGCGCAGCACAGTGGCTGGAAACCCCAGCTTCCGCCGAATCCCTGGGCAGAACTCGGCAGAGGTGGGAGGATTTGGCGGTGGTGCAGTGGGGACGCTGAGCCGTGCTCACCGCGTGTGTCTCTCTGCAGGTCGGAGGAGTCCTTCAAACAGTACTTCAGTGAGATGCCCTGGCTCGCCGTCCCCTACACTGACGAGGCCCGGCGGTCACGCCTCAACCGGCTGTACGGAATCCAAGGTAGGTGCTCTAGGCCCCGGCTCTGTGCGGCTCCTGGAAACCTGCTTGCCTGGGCTCACCCTGTCTTTGGCTTTCCTCTAATAAGAAAGGCATCATTATTTCCATGAATAGTCATGTTCCTCTCATGTTTCTCCGCAGTGTAGAATTTTCCTGGTGTGAATTCTGATCCGTTTTTTAAAAATAAGTATTGTCAGTCTGGGCGCGGCAGCTCACACCTGTAGTCCCAGCACTTTGGGAGGCTGAGGTAGGCGGATCACCTGAGGTCAGGAATTCGAGACCAGTTTGGACAACATGGAGAAACCCTGTCTCTACTAAAAATACAAAAATTGGCCGGGCGTGGTGGCAGGTGCCTGTAATCCCAGCTACTCGGGAGGCTGAGGCAGGAGAATCGCTTGAACCCAGGAGGTGGAGGTTGCAGTGAGCCGAGATCACACCATTGCACTCCTGCCTGAGTGACAGAGGGAGACTCTGTCTCAAAAAATAATAATCATACTAAATACTGTCTTAGTAAGACAGCTGCTTCTCACTGCCCAGCGTGTGGATTCTGATATGATTGGGACACGGAGCACAGCCTCCCAAATGACGTGGCCATTTGATTAAGGGGAGATCAATGCGGTAGTGACATGGAAGCTAGACTGGAAGAGAAATCCCAGAGGCAGGTCATTCACTGGCACTTCTTTAAATTTTTTTTTTTTTTT
>NW_012105672.1:3448-4037 GCF_000951045.1 Mandrillus leucophaeus | reverse complement strand
CTTCTAGAAAAAGAAAAATGAACACCTCTGCTGGAAGATTAAGAGCCTAGGACAAGGTAACTGACATCAATCTTATCTAACCAGGGGAAAAAAAAATCCACATATGAGAAGAAATATATCCCATTTCCACATGAGCCTCTCAATACAAATCAGAGTGGTCCCAAATGGCCTTAAGAAGATACCTATTTCAAAAGCTTAGAAGAAGTAGCCATTTATTTTCTAAAAAAGGATCTACCTGTTTTTATCTGACTCAGAGAAAAAGTCTATTTTATTTCCTTTTTCCTTTTTTTTCAGACAGAGTCTAGGTCTTACTCTGTCACCGAGGCTGGAGTGCAGTGGTGCAATCACAGTTCGCTGCAATCTTGATCTCCCAGGCTCAGGCAATCCTCCCACCTCAGCCTCCTGAGTAGCTGGGACCACAAGCATGCGCCACCGTGCCCACATAATTTTTTTATTTTTTGTAGAGACAGGATTTCACCATGTTGCCCCAGCTGGTTCTGAACCCCTGAGCTCAGGTGATCTGCCCACCTCGGCCTCCCAAAGTGCTAAGATTACAGGCGTGAGCCAAAACTCTATTTTATTTCTAAAG
>NW_012105672.1:0-823 GCF_000951045.1 Mandrillus leucophaeus | reverse complement strand
AAACTTTTTTGCTTTTCCTTCCTTAGATATTAAAAATGTGTTTTTGTTACAGATTCCCATCAGATCCAACACAGGTGCTGAAAGCTTTCAGGTGATGGTTTTTTCCCTAAACTCTTTCTCTCTTACAAAGCCTCCTAAAAATACGACACTTCCGCCAGGCACGGTGGCTCATGCCTGTAATCCCAGCACTTTGGGAGTCCGAGGCAGGTGGATCACAAGGTCAGGAGATCGTAGACCATCCTGGCTAACATGGTGAAACCCCGTCTCTACTAAAAATACAAAAAAATTAGCCGGGCGTGGAGGCGGGCGCCTGTAGCCCCAGCTACTCGGGAGGCTGAGGCAGGAGAATGGCGTGAATCCGGGAGGCGGAGCTTGCAGTGAGCTGAGATTGCGCCACTGTACTCCAGCCTGGGCCACAAAGCAGACTCCATCTCAAAAAAAAAAAAAAAAAAAAAAAAAAAAAAAAAAAAAAAAACAAAATAGGACACTTCCTGGTCTAAAATATACAAATAGCTAAACTAATCACTGAAAGTTTCTATGTGTTTTCTTTACTGATTTAATGGTGAAAATTTATAATTCATGAATGAATAAATGAATATGCAATAAATTTATAATTATAGCTGAATTAAGGCATATTTTACTAACTAGAGACACAGGAGTCCGTAAAACCAAGGCTGAAATCAACCACACAGCTCTAAGCTCCCCATGAAGAAAGCAGGTCACACTGTTTAAGATCTTAGGCTCTCAAGCCAACCAGACCAGATCAAAACTGGAATTGATGGCTCACTGGTTACCAGTTGAGAGGTCTTGGGGAAGTCACTTA
>NW_012105671.1:4461-5801 GCF_000951045.1 Mandrillus leucophaeus | reverse complement strand
ACTGCAACCTCCGCTTCCCAGGTTCAAGCGATTCTCCTGCCTCAGCCTCCTAAGTAGTTGGGACTACAGGCGGCCACCAACACGCCTGGCTAATTTTTGTATTTTTAGTAGAGATAGGGTTTCACCATGTTGGCCAGGCTAGTCTCGAACTCCTGACCTCAAGTGATCCTCCTGCCTTGGCCTCCCAAAGTGCTGGGATTACAGGCATGAGCCACTGCACCCGACCATCTACAAAAAATTAAAAAAGAAAAAAAATAGCCAAGTGCTGTGACACACACCTGTAGTCCCAGCTATTTGGGAGGCTGAGGTGGGAGGATCCCTTGAGCCCAGGTGTTTGAGGTTGCAGAAAGCTATAATCATGCCACTGCACTCCAGCCTGAGTGACAGAATGAGACCCTGTCTTAAAAAAAAAAAAAAAAAAAAAAAAATCAGCCTCTAGGTTCAGGTGGGCCCATTTAATCCCTATAGTCAGCGATTCTCAAGGTGGGGGCCCTCAACCAGCAGCAGCATCACCCAGGAACTTGTTAGAAAAGCAAATTCTCCAGCTGAATCAGAAAATCTGTGGGTGAGGTCCAGCCATCTGTAGTTTAACAAGCCCTCCAGGTGATTCTAATGCATGCTAAAGTTTGGGCATTTACTGTTCTAATTCAGAGATGTTCTGTACAGAGATGCAGTACATCATCATTGCTAAAAGTATGGGGCTGTCCCCAAACTACCTGGATTTGAATTCCAGCTCCACCAGGTACCTGAGGTGACTTCTCAGTCCCTCAATTTCCCCATTCATAAAATGAAGATGATAATATTGCCTACCACATAAGGTTGTTGGGGAGATTAAGTAAATTCTATAGGTAAAGTGCTTAGAATACTGTCTACTATTTGATAACTAAAAATGTCATCTACTTCAAAATTAAATTGAATTTGGTTTAGGAATTTCTCAAGTTTCATTGAATTAATTAAACATATCTCCCCACACTCCCAACTCCATGTTGATCCTCATCAGCAAGCCGTGAAGAACCACAGGTGGAGAGGGACCACGGCAGACCTCCACTACCAGGCAGGGAGAGTGCAAGCAGTATGTCCCAAGTGCCTGCTCTGTGCAGCCTCATTACTTGTCACTATCCTGGCCACTCTTTGAGGAAGGCATTGCCATTCCCATTTTAAAGATGAAGCTGTCAGGGGGAGGAACATGTCCAAGTCACATAGTGATGAACAGTGGCAGAGCTGTAACTTTTTCTTTTTTCTTTCTTTTTTTTTTTTTTTTTTTGAGACAGAGTCTTACTCTGTCACCCAGGCTAGAGTGCAGACACATGATCTCAGCTCACTGCCACCTCTGCCTCCTG
>NW_012105671.1:0-361 GCF_000951045.1 Mandrillus leucophaeus | reverse complement strand
GGCCACTGCACTCCAGCCTGGGCGATGGAGCGAGACTCCGTCTCAAAAAAAAAAAAATGTTTCACAAATTAGTCTGACCACATTCCAAATATATGCAACTCTATGATCAATAAGACACAGAACTCTTTAAAAGCATTCCTGAATTCATGGTAGCTTTTTGTTCTTTCCCGTATTTTTCAATCAGTCAATACTAACAGTGTAAGTGACGTGGGAAGATCAATGAAACCTCAACACTAAAAAGGAGTTTTCCTGTGAGGTGGCTGAATCCTGGCTCTTTGGTCTTTGACTCCAATGTCCGCAAAGATGATTAAATTATATGTACTACATATTAAACATGATCCTAAAAATACAATGTTTCGTT
>NW_012105670.1:3879-5093 GCF_000951045.1 Mandrillus leucophaeus | reverse complement strand
ATCTCGGCTCACTGCAACCTCTGCCTCCTAGGTTCAAGCGATTCTCCTGCCTTAGCCTTCTGAGTAACTGGGACTACAGGCATCCGCCACCACTCTCGGCTAAGTTTTGTATTTTTAGTAGAGACGGGGTTTCACCATGTTGACCAGTCTGGTCTCAAACTCTTGACCTCAGGTGATCTGCTCGCCTTGGCCTCCCAAAGTGCTGGGATTACAGGCATAAGCCACCGTGCCTGGCCCCCACTGCTTTCTAATTGTTCCAATTTCCATTCATTTCCAGGTCAGCCCCTCTGCACTTCCCTTATCCCAGTTACTCCAAGGCCTTTTCCCTTTCCTTCCTGACTTCCCACCTCCTCAGGTTGGGTGGATTTAGAAGAGAGTGGGAAGCGGGGAAGTAAAGCTTACTGAGTCCCTACTACCTATGAATAATTTTGCAAATATGATCTCATTTAATCCTTAAAAATATATATATTTTTTATAATGAGATAATGAGAAAACTGAGGCTGAGAGGTATTTGACTTGTCCAAGATTACCTATACAAGTGGTAGAGCCAGGAATGGTCTGACCTCAGTCTGTTTTCATCGTGACATGTGGCCTCAGGATGAGCAGTCTGTTAATGCTTTGCATCTATTTCTAGCTGGGCATTTTTCACAGTGTTAACCATTTGATCAGGTGTGGCAAATATCTGTCATGTGTGCACAACCTGCCCTTCTCATGTCCCTGGCAGACATTACTAGTGGATCACAGTACACTCTCCTGTTGAGCCTGGATCTACTCTCAACACTGTGGTCTAGGCATCATTACCAAACCCTTTGAGATGACATTTGACGTAAAAACCAGGCTGGGTGCAGTGGCTCACACCTGTAATCCTAGTGCTTTGGGAAGCCAGGGCAGGAGGATGTCTTGAGTCCAGGAGTTGGAGACAAGCCTGGGCAACAAAGCAAGGCTCCATCTCTACAACATTAAAAAATAAACATTAGGCTGGGTGCAGTGGCTCACGCCTGTAATCCCAGCACTTTGGGAGGCCGAGGTGGGTGAATCACGAGGTCAGGAGATCAAGGCCATCCTGGCTAACACGGTGAAAACCCGTCTCTACTAAAAAATACAAAAAATTAGCCGGATGTGGTGGCAGGCACCTGTAGTCCCAGCTACTCGGGAGGCTGAGGCAGGAGAATGGCGTGAACACAGGAGGTGGAGCTTGCAGTGAGCTGAGATCG
>NW_012105670.1:0-619 GCF_000951045.1 Mandrillus leucophaeus | reverse complement strand
CAGCTGTGTCTGAAGCCAGAACTAGAACCACTGCTTAGATGGCTGCTTTCTCATTTATTCTACTATGAGTAATTCACATGTTAGGTGCTGGGTAAGACTTTGGCAAATAAACATCCATGATCCCTGCCTTCATATTCCAGAGGAGGAACTAGATAGCATAAAAGCAAGCAAATGAACAAAAGCCAAAATCATTAACCATGATAAAGGCTGTAAAGAAATATCATATGATGGCTAGGTGCAGTGGCTCTGGCCTGTAATACCAACACTCTGGGAGACTGAGGTGGGTGGATCACTTGAGCCCAGGAGATTGAGGCTGCAGTAAGCTATGATTGTGCCACTGCACTCCAGCCTGGGTGACAGAGTGAGACCTTGTCTCAGAAACAAACCAGTAACAAAAACCCAAAAAACTTGAAGATTGAGAAGTACCCCTGCCCCTCCAATGAAGAGGAGGTGTTCTGAGTAGAAGAAACAGCATATACAAAGGCCCTGAGGTTGGAGGAAGCTTGGTATGTATGAAGATGCCAGAATCCTGGCACGTACAGAGTGAGGGAACACCTGGCTCGAGACAGAGTTGGACATTAGCACATATCTTAGCCTAGAACTTGGAGATCAAGGTGAG
>NW_012105669.1:0-1491 GCF_000951045.1 Mandrillus leucophaeus | reverse complement strand
TGAAAACAAATAAACAGGCAGGAGTAAGTCCTTACTTATCAATAATAATTTGAATGTAAATGAACTAAACTCTTCCCATCAAAAGACATAGAGTGGCAGAATACATAAAAAACAAGTCCCAACAATCTGTTGTCTACCAGAAATATACTTCACCTAGAAAGACACATTCGATTGAAAATAAAAGGATGGTAAAAGTTATTCCATGCCAAGGGAAATTTAAAAAAAAAAGCAGGAGTAGCTATTCTTATACCAGACAAAATGGATTTCAAGACAAAAACTATAAGACGACACAAAGAAGGTCACTATATAATGAACAAGGGTCAACTCAGCAAGAGGATATAACAATTGTAAACATACATGCATCCAACACTGGAGCACCCAGATATAGAAAGTAAATGTTATTAGAGCTAAAGAGAGAGATAGACCTCAGTACACTAAAAGCTGGAGATTCCAGCATCCTACTTTCAGCATTAGAGAGTTTATCCAGAGAGAAAATTAACAAGAAAAAAATCAGACATAATCTGCACTGTGGACCAAATGGATCTAATACATATTTACAGAACATTTTACCCAACAGCTGCAGAATACACATTCTTCTCCTCAACATATGCATCATTCTCAGGGATAGACCATATATAAGGCCACAAAACAAGTCTTGAAATATTCAGAAAATTAAAATTATATCAAATATCTTCTCAGAACACAATGGAATAAAACTAGAAATCAATACTAAGATGAATATTGAAACTATACATAGACAATAAATTAAAAGATATGCTCCTGAATGACCAGTGAGTCGATATTAAAAAATTAAGAAAAAAGTTGAAAAATTTCTCTACCAAAAAAAAAAAAATATGGTCATCCAATATTAAAGCCCAAAAACATAAGGAATAAAAATACAGATTACTATATCTCATAATCTGTTGGATACAGCATAAGCAGTACTAAGAGGAAAGTTTATAGCAACAAGCACCTAAATCAAAAAGGTAGAAAAACTTCAAATAAGAAACCTAATGATAATCATAAAACCAGAAAGCAGGACAGGCATGGTGGCTCATGCCTGTAATCCCAGCACTTTGGGAGGCTGAAGCAGGTGGATCACCTAAAGTCAGGAGTTCGAGACCAGGCTGACAATATGGTGAAAGCTTGTCTCTACTCAAAATACAAAAATTAGCTGGGCGTGGTGGTGTGTGCCTGTAATCCCAGCTACTCGGGAGGCTGAGACAGGAGAATTGCTTGAACCCGGAAGGCAGAGGTTGCAGTGAGCTGAGATCATACCACTGCACTCTAGCCTGGGCGACAGAGAAAGACTCCATCTCAAAAAAATAAAATAAAATAATTAAATTAAATCAAATTAAAATGTTAAAAATCATATAAAAAATCAGAAAGCAAGAGCGAACCAAATCCAAAATAAATATAAGAAATAAGAAAGATTAAAGCAGAGAGAAATAAAATTAAAATAAAAAATACAAAACATCAATGAAACAAAAA
>NW_012105668.1:2916-3216 GCF_000951045.1 Mandrillus leucophaeus | reverse complement strand
GATCACTTGAGGTCAGGAGTTCGAGATCAGCCTGGCCAACATGGCAAAACCCTGTCTCTACTAAAAATACAAAAATTAGGCTGGGCACGGTGGCTTATGCCTGTAATCCTAGCACTTTGGGAGGCCGAGATGGGCGGATGCTCAGGAGTTCGAGACCAGCCTAGGAGCAACATGGTGAAACCCCGTCTCTCTTAGAATGCAAAAACCTGGTGGCGAACGGCTGTGATCCCACCTATTTGGGAGGCTGAGTCAGGAGAATTGCTTGAACCAGGAGGCAGAGGTTGCAGTGAGCCGAGATGA
>NW_012105668.1:0-1136 GCF_000951045.1 Mandrillus leucophaeus | reverse complement strand
TGGGAGGATCACTTGAGCCCAGGAGTTTGAGGTTACAATGAGCTATGATTGTGCCACTGCACTCCAGCCTGAGTGACAGAGCAAGACCCTGTCTCAAAATAAATAAAAGAAAGAAAAGAGAGAGAATCCAAGGAAGTCCAGACTTTTGGATATTAAAGCACACACGTCTAAATAACTATGTGTCAAATTTAAAAATTAGCTGGTGTGGTGGCGCATGCCTGTAGTCCATTACTCAGGAGGTGGAGGTGGGAGGATGGCTTGAGCCTGGGAGGTCGAGGTTGCTGTGAGGCCAAGATTACACCACTGCACTCCTGCCTGGGTGGCAGGGTGAGAACTTGTCTCAAAAAAACACACGTGAAAAAAATAAAAAATAAAGGTATAAATAGGGTTTCCTCTTTCATGAAAAAAATAGTAAAAGAGGAAACAAACATGATAGAAACTTGCTTGAGAAAAAGTACACAAGCTGGGCGCGGTGGCTCAAGCCTGTAATCCCAGCACTTTGGGAGGCCGAGACGGGTGGGTCAGGAGATTAAGACCATCCTGGCTAACATGGTGAAACCCCGTCTCTACTAAAAAATACAAAAAACTAGCCAGGCGAGGTGGCGGGCGCCTGTAGTCCCAGCTACTCGGGAGGCTGAGGCAGGAGAATGGCGTAAACCCGGGAGGCGGAGCTTGCAGTGAGCTGAGATCCGGCCATTGCAGTCCAGCTTGGGCGACAGAGTGAGACTCCCTCTCAAAAAAAAAAAAAAAAGAAAAAGAAAAAGTACACAAAATATCTGGCTAGATTAATCAACAAAAAAGAGATAAGGCACAAATAAATGATATTAGGAATAAAAAAGCGACATAGTCACACATGCTGCAGAAGTTCACCTGATTGTAAGAGGATATTTTAAATGAGATTAAGCCACTTCACTTGGAGTGGGTAACTTCCTAGAAAAATACAAGATCAGCCACACGGGCAGGCTCAGGCCTATAATCCCAGCGCTTTGGGAAGCTGAAGCGGGAGGATCACCTGAGTCCAGGAGTTTGGAACCAGCCTGGGCAACACAGGGAGACCCTCCAAGTCTACAAAAAATAAAAAAATTGGCTGTGTGTGGCGATGTGCACCTGTGGCCCCACCTACTCAGGAGGCTGAA
>NW_012105667.1:4903-5568 GCF_000951045.1 Mandrillus leucophaeus | reverse complement strand
AGGATGGTCTCGATCTCCTGACCTCGTGATCCACCCGTCTCGGCCTCCCAAAGTGCTGGGATTACAGGCTTGAGCCACCGCGCCCGGCCCAGGTTCAATGTTTTCAACAGCACATGTATAGAGAAGATTTTCCAGGTTATGGAAAGCTTTTAAAGAAACTAGGCCGGGCGCAGTGGTTCACACCTGTAATCCCAGCACTTAGAAAGTCCAAGGCAGGTGGATCACTTGAGGTCAGGAGTTTGAGACCAATCTGGCCAACATGGCAAAATCTTGACTCTACAAAAAATACAAAAATTAGCCAGTGTGGTGGTGTGCACCTGTAGTCCCAGTTACTCAGGAGGCTGAGGTAGGAGAGTCACTTAAACTCAGGAGGCAGAGGTTGCAGTGAGCAGAGATCAAAACACTGCACTCCAGCCTGGGCAACAGAGCAAGACTCTGTCTCAAAAAAACAATAAAAGAAACTTGAAAGAAAGTTTGTCTTCAATATCAAATGCCTCCACTACCATGTAGATGCTAATATTGTGTGAGCAATTTTCTGTGAGATAATTGTGAATGATGTTGTAACAACCGCTATATCCTTCTCACCTTTAATCTGAACACTAATTTAGCCACAAAGATAACAATAAGACAACATCTTGAAAGTATCTTATCCACAGCAAAGTCAC
>NW_012105667.1:0-758 GCF_000951045.1 Mandrillus leucophaeus | reverse complement strand
GTGGATAATTACACATTGCAAGTATTCAGTTGTATTTACTGGTATTCCAGTTTGTCTTCTCATTTGAGGGATATTATGTATCCATTCTCTTAGCTCTTTACCTTGGTTTTTTGTTTTTGTCTTTGTTTCCCGAGATGCAGTCTCACTATGTTGCCCAGGCTAGAGTGCAGTAGCTATTCCACAGGGGCAATCATAGTACTACAGCCTGGAACACGTGGGCTCAAGCAATCCTCCTGCCTCAGCCTCCAGTAATTGGGATGGCAGGTGCACGCCACAGTGCCTGGCTTCTTCTACCATTGATAATTTTGGTCCTTCTCAGATGCCATTCACTGTTCTAGGCACTGTGGCTAAGTAAGACACACTCCTCATTCTCAAAGAATTTAACATTTTCCAGGAAAAAATTGTTATCAAAACAGGTCATTTTGACATCAGAAAGTAAAACCTAGGAGATTGATCCTTACTGGGTTTCATGAAAGCCCCTATCAGGAAGTAAATGCTAGGAGGTTGATCCTTATTGGGTTTCAGCACAAGAATCAGATGAGCCACCTGTTAGATATGAAGTCAGCTCCAAGTATTGGAGGATAGGTTAAAAAAGCAAAACATAGAATAGTATTCCAGGCTGAAGAAATAGTGTGTATGTTGTATAATATATTTTCTTGTAATGGCCTTTGTGGATAATTACACATTGCAAGTATTCAGTTGTATTTACTGGTATTCCAGTTTGTCTTCTCATTTGAGGGATATTATGTATCCATTCT
>NW_012105666.1:524-1113 GCF_000951045.1 Mandrillus leucophaeus | reverse complement strand
CCCTCAAGAAGCCTTTCGCTAAGACAGTTCTTGTGGCATTGGCAAACTGATATTTCGAAGCCCCTAGAGGGCTATGGTGAAAAAGTAAATATCCTGAGATGAAATATGGAAAGAAGCTCTGTGAGAAACTGCTCTCTGATGTGTGACTTCCTCTCACAGAGCTACATCTGTATTTCGTGGATCTCTTTGCTAACATTCTTTCTGTGGAATCAGAGTACAGATATTTCGGATCCCTTTCAAGACTATAGGGCCAAAGGAAATATCCTCCGATAACAAAGACAAAGAAGCTATCTGAGAAACTTCTTTGTGTTCTCTGAAATCATCTCCCAGAGTTAGAGCTTTCCCCTCAAGAAACCTTTCGCTAACACAGTTCTTCTGGAATTGGGGAAGTGATATTTCGAAGCCCTTAGAGGGCTATGGTTAAAAAGGGAAATATCCTCAGATGATATCTAGAAAGAAGCTCTCTGAGAAACTGCTCTGTGATGTGTGATATCCACTCACAGAGCTACATCTGTATTTCGTGGATCTCTTTGCTAGCCTTATTTCTCTGGAAACTGAGTACAGATATATCGGATCCCTTTGAAGACTA
>NW_012105666.1:0-400 GCF_000951045.1 Mandrillus leucophaeus | reverse complement strand
AAATATCCTCAGATGATATCTGGAAAGAAGCTCTCTGAGAAACTGCTCTGTGATGTGTGATTTCCACTCACAGAGCTACATCTGTATTTCGTGGATCTCTTTGCTAGCCTTATTTCTCTGGAAACTGGGAACAGATATATCGGATCCCTTTGAAGACTATAGGGCAAAAGGAAATATCCTCCGATAACAAAGAGAAGGAAGGTTTCTGAGAAACTTCTTTGGGTTCTGTGAAATCATGTCACAGAGTTACAGCTTTCCCGCCAAGAAGCCTTTCGCTAAGACAGTTCTTGTGGAACTAGCAAATTGATATTTGGAAGCCCTTAGAGGGGTAGGGCGAAAAAGGAAACATAATCGGATGAAATCTGGAAAGAAGCTTTCTGAGAAACTGCTTAGTGTTCTG
>NW_012105665.1:5278-7642 GCF_000951045.1 Mandrillus leucophaeus | reverse complement strand
TTGGTCTAGGTATCTATTATTGTACCAGTACCATGCTATTTTGGTTACAGTGGTTTATAATACAGTTTGAAGCAAGTAATGGGATGCCTATGGTTTTGATCATTTTGCCTGGGATTGCTTTGGTTATTCAGGGTCATTTTAGGTTCCATGAAAATTTATAATTGCTTTTTTCGAATTCTGTGAAAAATGATATTGGCAGGTTTGATAGCAATAGTGTTGAATCTGTAGTTTGCTTTGTGTAATATGACCATTTTAATGATATTGATTCTTTCAATCAACAAGCATGGAATGATTTTCCACGTGTTTATTGTCATCACTGATTTTTTTCAGCAGTGTTTTTTAGTTCTCCTTGTAGAAGTCTTTCAGCTCCTTAGTTAGAGGTATTCCTAGGTATTTTAGTTTATTATATTTTTGTGGCAATTGGAAATGAGGTTGCATTCTTGATTTGGCTCTCAACTAGAATGAGATATTGCCTGTAGTCCCAGCTGCTCGGGAGGCTGAGACAGGAGAATGGCGTGAACCCAGAAGGCGGAGCTTGCAGTGAGCTGAGATCCAGCCACTGCTCTCCAGCCTGGGTGACAGAGCGAGACTCCGTCTCAAAAAAAAAAAAAAATACAAATTAGCAAAAAACTTTTATAATGCAGTTAAAAGTCAATGAAGTTGGTTTCTTAGGCTGGATTTGCAACTAAGCAGAGTTGGTTACATTTTCAACTATGTTTTATTGCTATATACCATCAATAAAATGAAGTTCACAACCTGTAAATGTACAAAAGTGAATGTACTTTTGTAACTACTTCCCAGGATGGGCAGAATTCAATTTCATGTTCCTTCTCGGTCATTATATCTTCAGTAGTGATAAACCATCTGATTTATATCTCCATAGATTAGTTTTGCCTGTTTTTATATATGTAACATACACATGGAATTATCCATCAATATGGATCATATCACCTGTTGTCTAGTTCATTTGTTTACTTTTTTTACAGGATTCACCCATCCATTTGCATGTAGCAATAGTTTGTCATTTTTTATTGCTGCATGATGTCCTTTGTTTGAATATATCATACTTAATTTGGATTTTCTATTGATAATGGATATATGGGTTGTTTCTTGTGCAGAACTAGTTAATTATCTCTGAACTTCTTGTAAATTGTTAAAAGCACATGTTCATATTCCATATGAATTCTAATTCCTGAGCATTCTAACCCGTGATGGGTATTGTGAATTATTTAATAAGAGCTATTCTGTTGATTTTAAAATGACATCAAATAGTGTTTTATTTTACATTTCATTGATGATTATGAAAATTGAATATCATTTCATATATTTATTGGTCATATTCTCACCCTAATAAATATCCCATACTGACATATTAGGCATGTATCCATTAGCTAACCTGAAAAAAGACAACTCATGTATCCCATGCTTAAAGTTAGAGAATAAGTTCCAGATCACTATCCTTTTATATGCTCTGATCACACTTTCAACGAAAAGGTCCAGATGGATAAGTCTTTGTTAGGAGAGGCTGAGCTGTACATGTAGGACGTTTAGCAGCATCCTTTACTCTTATTGGTAGATGACAGTTGTACATGCCTTCTTCTTTTACCCCCAGGCTTGAAAATCCCCAATCTCCAGATACTGCCAAATGTCTCCTGGGAGCCAAAATCACCCAAAGTTAGAAACCGCTACTATAAATAAAAGATTCAATCAATTCTATATTCATCACTAGGAAAAAACAAATCCTTTGAAATTTTATCTTGAGAAAATATCATGCTTCAGGCCCATTCTTAAAAAGGAAGGGTAGAATATTCATCAGAGTTTTATACTCTATCAGTAAAAGGGGGTATTTCTTTAAAAGATTTTAACCATGACAAATATCTTGAATATAACAGATTTCACCAAGGGGAACATATTTCTAATACCCATTTTGTGAATTAACAAGGCATTACATCTTACTAATTATAGACAATTAATATTGTAAGTGCAATTGCTTATTTTTGAAGGAGAAAGGAACAGAATTTGTTCATAGTAAGCATTTCTGAAATACAGTTTTTCTGATGAAATGCTAAAAAGCTATTTTGGAATATCGATTAATTACTAAATATTAGGGTAAATAACTGTCCCATAAAGTAGCCTAAATCAACTAAGATGTATGTAATATCTTAGTGTTTATTTAAAAGTAAATTACATATATCATAATAATTAGTTAAAATTATACCTCAATTATTTATTTGTCAGTCAGGGTTCATCAGAAGCAGAATCACTTGGATATATGTATAAATAGACATTAATTTGTTAGAGGATTTTGTTATAAAATTGTAGCGTTGGTTAAGCAGTCTCTGTAAGACTGTGGATTCATGTCTG
>NW_012105665.1:0-753 GCF_000951045.1 Mandrillus leucophaeus | reverse complement strand
ATACTGCAGCTACTGGAACCTCTGTGAGTGGTCTATGTTCATTAATGTCAGGCTTGTAATTAGGTGAGTGAGCAGAAAACTGGTAACGTTTGAGATATCACCAAGTTTCTGATAAGAGAGGGTCTCTTTTAAGCTTAAACATTTCTACTATCTAATCCTATACAGTTTATTCAAATCTCATAAGTAAATGAAACAAAAATTTTATCATTATATATTTTTGTTTTCTTTATCGTCTGAAAAGTAAACACTTGGTAATTTTTCTTTCTCTACCTTAGCTTTTGAGAGGAGAAGTGGAAACATAGCTACTGCCCCATAGACATAATATTAACAAATGTTCCCGACTTTCACCCATTGTTTATGATTTTTGAGGCTGATTTTGATTTCTTCACATTTTCCTCATGAGCTATAAGGCTTTCCATGAAGAGTAGGTTGCTGGGTCCTCTGCTTTGATTCAGCTACCATGTGCATATTTCTGCTTACCATGAGTGATGATTAATTTTATGTGTCATTTGGAGAGTGTTTTGAAGGAGATTGACAGTCAAATTGATAAACTTTGAGATAAAGCAGATTGCCTTCTGTAATGTGGATAGGTGTTAGTATGCATAAATAGAAAGAAAAAAAACACACACACACAAAAAAAAACCCAGCCTCCTCAAGTGAGAGGGAATTCTCTAGCTGATGCCTATGGACTGAAAACTGTAACATTGGCTCTCCTGGGTCTCCAGACTGCCAGCCCCCGTTGCAGATTTTGCA
>NW_012105664.1:1337148-1339302 GCF_000951045.1 Mandrillus leucophaeus | reverse complement strand
TTATATCCTATATTAAAAAATGAAAAAAATGTTGTAATTCTGGCTGGGCACAGTGGCTCACAATTGTAATCCCAGCCCTTTGGGAGGCCAAGGCAGGCAGGTCACTTGAGGCCAGAAGTTCGAGACCAGACTGGCCAACAGGGCAAAACTCCATCTCTACTAAAAATACAAAAAATTAGCCAGGCAGGCGTGGTGGCGCACGCCTGTTATCCCAGCTGCTTGGATGGCTGTGGCTTGAGAATCCCTTAAACCTGGGAGGTGGAGATTGCAGTGAGCCAAGATCACGCCACTGTCCTCCAGCCTGGGCAACAGAGCAATACTGTGTCTCCAAACAAACAAGAAAGAAAATGTTGCAATTCTGTTCAGCACCCCTGTTTTTTTGCCTGTATGATCTTCACCTTTCCCCACACCGAGGAGTGATGATCACCATTCTTTGGTGTCTGCTGCCCTCACCCTTGCGCTTGAATAAACTCTTTTAAGTGGAGCCTGAGACTTCTGATTATTTTAGGTTGACAGGGGGAAGGGAGGAAGGGAGGGCGGGTTAAAATTAAATCTGCATACTAAGCAACAAAATCCTTGCTGCTCTTCTTCAACCCTTTGTTGATTATTTCTGCTGTCAGGCTTCTGTTCCACCCCTAACTCTCCTGGCTACCCACAGGCAGGAGGTTATCTACTGGGAAAATCTCGAAAGACTGTAGAAAAAATGTCTCAAATTCTGGTTTTGGGAGTCTTCCAAAAAAAAATTTTTTTTTCTAATTTGGCTTGCCTCTTGAATATCCTATAGAGAAGTCCCAGACTGACAAGCCCGGGCTGTCTTCCCAGACACTCCACTGAGCTGTCAGTCTCTCCCTCTGGAAGGGGAAAAGACCACTAAGCATCACCTGTTATTTGAAGAAAAGATGCTACACTACACACGGACCCAAATGAACAAATATCAGGAGAACAGAAGTTAGGGGAAGCAGCAGTGATGAAGAGAACAGAAAAAAAGTTTTGTTTTTAAAAATTATTATTATTATTATTATTTGAGACCGAGTCTCACTCTGTTGCCCAGGCTGGATTGCAGTGGCATGATCTTGGCTCACAGCAAACTCTGCCTACCAGGTTCAAGTGATTCTCATGCCTCAGCCTCCCAAGTAGCTGGGATTATAGTTGCCCGCCATCACGCCCAGCTAATTTTTGTATTTTTAATAGAAAATTAAAAATACATGTTGGTCTCACCATGTTGGCCAGACTGGTCTCAAACTCCTGACCTCAGGTGATCCACCTGCCTTGGCCTCCCAAAGTGCTGGGATTACAGGTGTGAACCACTATGCCCAGCCAGAATAAAACTTTTAATATCTTTTCTTAATACCGCACCCAGCCAGAATAAAACTTCTAAAATCTTTTATTTCTGTCAGCAGACAAATAAAATAAGGCATTACATTCATGAAACAGAACAGGTATTAGAATATAAGAGAGAAGAAAAACCTCAAACAAAATTGTGGCAGCTTAACTAAAAACATCAAATAAGGACTGGAGTGCAATATTAAAGAAACTTCCCAGGAAGCAGAACAAAAAGGAAGTAAAACAGAAAAGGATAATAGAGAAAGTGCAATTAATTCAGATAATCAATCCAGAAGGCCTGATACCTGACTGAATAGGGTTCCAGAAAGAGGAACAGAGAAAAAGGATGTGAAGAGTGGGCAAGAAAATAGTACTACTAACACTATCTTTTGTTCTTTGTCTTCAGGAAAACCTCTCAGAGTTGCGGTGTGTGAGTCTCTGGATCGGAAGGGCTCGATAGATGCCCAGCATGACAATGCAGAGGACCCACGTCTAGACATATATTGGCCTGAAATTTTCATATATTTGGGATCAAGAGAAAATCCTGAAAGCTTGTAAATGAATGCTGTTCAATACGGTGGTCATTAGCCATGGCTGACTGTTCAGCACTGGAGATGCGGCCGCTCTGAATGGAGATGTGCTGTAAGTGTAAAGTAGACACTGAATATTGTTGGGCTTAGTAGAAAACAAAATAGTAAAATGTCTCATTAATAGTTTTCATTCTGAAAATATGTTGAAATGATTATATATGTATTTGGAGATGAAGTCTCACTCTGTGGCCCAGGCTGGAGTGCAGTAGCGCAATCTTGGCTCACTGCAACCTCCACCTCC
>NW_012105664.1:1332009-1332958 GCF_000951045.1 Mandrillus leucophaeus | reverse complement strand
AGGCACATGCCACCACACCTGGCTAATTTTTTGTATTTTTAGTAGAGACGGGGTTTCACCATGTTGGTCAGGCTGGTCTTGATCTCCTGACCTCAAGTGATGTGCCCATCTCAGCTTCCCAAAGTGCTGGGATTACAGGTGTGAGCCACTGCACCTGGACAAGGATCTGTTAGGTTTTTAACATAGCAGTTTACCAGACGCATTCCTTGATCAGCCTGCATCTGTCAAACCACTGAGTACCACATGTGTCCACAAAGACACCTCTGAGAGGGGCAGGCACTGACAAGTTCCTGGAGCCAGAGGCCAGGCTGGGCTGCTGCCTGATTGACTGTGCAACCCTGGACGTGCACGTCCCCACGTGCTTTGAATTCATCCCGGATCACATGAGGCAGTACACGGGGTATGCCAGATCCTTTTTGGCATCTTTCCCCAAGTCTAAATTTCTTTAGTGTCATTCATTTTTCTGATTTTGTAATTGTTTCGAGTCTATTTTTCTGATTTTAAAGCAATATACGCTCATTGTCAAAATTTTGTAAAATCCAGAAAAGTATGATAAAGAGAATTAGCATGCTGAGCCCTGCTATTCAGCAGCAACCACCAGGAACATTTTGAGATACGTATGAATCTATGAGTATCTATAAGTGTGAATTCTAGAGAGAATATGTAGTAGCCATGAAATCATGTTTTCAACAAATATTCCAGGATATGGGAAGGTACTCACGCTTTCATTTTGAGTATAATATACATTAGTTGTAGTGTGTGTTGTGGCTATATAGTATTCTATCTTGTGAATAAGCTATACCATATGCTATGAATGAACCAAATTATTATTTGTGGACGTTTCCATTTGTTTTCAGTGTGTTATTATTATTGTTGCTTTTTGAGACAGGTTCTTGCTCTGTTGCTCAGGCTGGAATGCAATGGTGTGATCTCGGCTGACTGCATTCTC
>NW_012105664.1:1326656-1327804 GCF_000951045.1 Mandrillus leucophaeus | reverse complement strand
CCTCCTTGACGACCCTATCAAAAATCCTAACCCGTGCTAGCTACACCCTTTCTTCTTTCATCCCACAGCAGTGATCATATCTGGGATCAAATATTTTGCTTATTTGTTATAATAGTATATATGTTGCTTGCTTGTTTTTCCCTCTTCCCTGCCCAAATATAAATTCTGAGAGGACAGGGTTTTCAGGTGTTATTAACTGCTTTATCATCAGTGCTTAGAACTGTGCTTGGCATATAGCTAATTATCAAAAAAAAAAAAATGTTTGTTGAGTGAGGAAATGAATGAATGAGTAAATGAATGGAGGCAGTTTGGAAAAGTTCGTATGCAAGTATTTTATCAGTCAGGATTCCAAGAGGAAATAGATGGAACACTGAAATGGGGTAATTAGGCAGAATGTAGGCTAAAGCATTATTTGCAAAGGTGTGGGCAGGATTAAGGGGTGGTGCGGCAGCATTACCGTCCCTAGGCCTGAATAGAAAAGAAAGAATAGTTGAGAATCTTAAGGGAGCAGTGGTCAGAGGGGGTCATATGAAGAGTTTCCCATAAAGGTACACAGTCAACCCAGGTTGACCCAGCAGGGAGGGAGGCAATAAATACCCATCCTCACTCTCCTACACTCTAACCTTGTGCTAGTGCCGCCCATTGGCAAACCTAATAGGAAACCAGAGGACAAAGAAATCCATCAGTGAAGTCCATAAAGACCAGTAGAAGTGTGGGGCACAGAGTAAGGTGGAAAGGGATAAGGACAGGACCTGGAGGGAAAAGAGAAAATAAGCACAGCAAGTATTTCTAGATACCTGGTTAAGTAGAGCATTATGCTAGGCCTGGGATCTTCTTGTGGTGAAATTCTAAAACGATCATCCAAGATCTCCAGTCCTAATCTCCAGGACTGTGAAAGACCCATAGCTAACACCATACTGTATGGTGAAAGACTGAAAACCTTCCCCCTAACATTAGAAACAGGACACTGAGACAGGCATTTGCCACTTCTACAAAACATAGTGTTAGGAGTTCTAACCAGAGTGATTAGGCAAGAAAAATAAATAAAGGACACCCAAATTGTAAAGAAAGAAGTAAAATTTTCTCTGCTTGCAGTGAAAAATAGGTTTTAAAAGACTCTAAAGACTCCATGAAAGGCCAGGCATGGT
>NW_012105664.1:1323318-1324856 GCF_000951045.1 Mandrillus leucophaeus | reverse complement strand
TCACAAAAGGCCAAATACTGTATGTCTGCATTTATATGAAGTACCTACAACTGACAGATTCATAGAGAGAAAAAAACAGATCACAGTTACCAGGGGCTGGAGAAGGGGCAAACTGGCAGTTATTGTTTAATGGGTACAGAATTTTGGTCTGGAATGATGAAAGTGTTCTGGAAATGGATAGAGATGATGGTACCACAACATTGTTAATGTAATTAACGTCACTGATTGTACACTTAAAAATTATTACTATGATAAATTTTATGGTGTATCTATATATAAAATATATATATATAAAATATATACCACATATATACCAAATTATATACATATATAATCACAGTAAAAAAGAAAAACACCTGAAAACAACATTGTCCCTGCCCCACAGGGAGGACATTCCTTGCCCTCAACTGCAGCCACACTCCCTGTTGGTGAGGGGAAGGGTATCCACCATTCTCCTGACACAGCCTGGCTCCTCCAGCTGGCTGTATGTATCCCCATTTCAGGGACCCATGATTGATGCAGCCCTCAACTGGCTAGTCTGTTACATCAGTCAAAGATGTTATATAAACCAAAGTTGCCCTGGGTATATTGGCCACTAGTGTTTTTATTGATTAACAATAGGCTGAGATCCATTCATCGACCTCAAATTTTACACATCCAGCTGTTTTAAATGTAGCCCAGATAAGCATATTTCTAGTCATTTACAGGTCACCTGCTTTGCCTACTGCACAAAACCATATCCATCATCCATTAGCCATGGATAAGATGAACTCTGAGGCTATGGGGACCCCCAGCCACTGATGCCCTTGGGAGCTCTGACCCAGATCCTCCCTACCGGGCTGTTGTGTGACATCGCCTAGATGTGCAAGCCCCGTCTCTCACACCCTGTACCCAGGAGCTCCCCCATCTCTCACATCCTGTCCCCAAGAGCTCCCTTGCCTTCCTCTCTTTTAGTACGGTGTTCTGACAGGCTCATGCCTGAGGGGATTCCTCTGCGTGCAGCCTTCTTAGAGCATCTCCCAAATAAAGCATGTGTGTGCTACTGTCACTTTGTGGTCATATTTTTTCCTCTTGATCAGCTCCTCAATTCCTTGAACCTGCAATACTGTCCTGACCCAGGCCTGTGTGTAGAGAGGGTTCTGGGGGACAGCAGTCTGCTGCTGCGGGTATGGAATTAGACAGCCTGGCCTCCAGCTTCCCCATCCTGCTGCTGCCTGGCTGTGAGCCTGAACCAGGCACTCAACTTCCCTGAGTTCTTATCTATAAACAAGAATAATAAATGTGCCCACCACGAAGGGCTGCTGTGAGGATTAAATGGACTATGTACATAAAGAGCCTGAGCCAGAATCAGCACTCAACAAGTAATAGATGTGGTTTTTTGTGTGAATCAAAGGTTATGCAGGTTCCCCAAGGTTCAGCTGGGTAGGGTTTTAGCATGATCTCGGATGCTTGTCAGATAGTTCCCTAGATAAATCACTCGAAAAGCCTTACACACACACACACACACACAGACACACAGACACACACACACACACACA
>NW_012105664.1:1314789-1321608 GCF_000951045.1 Mandrillus leucophaeus | reverse complement strand
CTGGGACTACAGGCGCCGCCACCTCGCCTGGCTAGTTTTTTGTATTTTTTAGTAGAGACGGGGTTTCACCGTGTTAGCCAGGATGGTCTCGATCTGCTGACCTCGTGATCCGCCCATCTCGGCCTCCCAAAGTGCTGGGATTACAGGCTTGAGCCACTGCGCCCGGCCAACTAGATCATTATTATTACTGTGTTTGCTATTGTCTTGTCGCCCAGGCTGGAGTGCAGTGGCACCATCTTGACTCACTGCAGCCTCAACATCCCCCCGTCAAGGGATCCTCCCACTGCAGCCTCCTGAGTAGCTGGGACCACAGGCCGGTGCCACTATGCCGGCTAATTTGTATTTTTAGTAGAGATGGGGTTTCATCATGTTGCCCAGACTGGTCTTGAACTTTGAGGCTCAAGATTCGCTCACCTGGGCCTCCGAAAGTGCTGGGATTACAGGCGTGAGCCACCATGCCTGCCATAATTTTTAAAGTAGTTACATTGTATGGTGATATACAAAGAAATATTTAATGAATTGCCTATTTTGGGACAGTTAAGTGGTTTTCCATTTTTCATTATGTAAAAATATTAGGTAGTAAAGGTGTATTTTTATTTATTTATTTATTTTGAGACAGAGTTTCACTCTGTCACCCAGGCTGGAGTGCAATGGTGCGATCTCGGCTCACTGCAAGCTCAGCGTTCCAGATTCAAGCGACTCTCCTGCCTCAGCCTCCCGAGTAACTGGGATTAAAGGCATGCACCACCACACCTGGCTAATTTTGTATTTTTAATAGAGATGGGGTTTCACCATGTTGGTCAGGCTGGTCTCGAACTCCTGACCTCAGATGATCCCCCTGCCTTGGCCTCCCAAAGTGCTGGAATTACAGGCATGAACCACCGTGCTTGGCAAAATGTGTGTGTATTTACAATATTATTGCCATGTCTGATTTTTTTAGAATACATTTCTAGAAATGGAATTACTGGATCAAAAGATATGCCTATTTTAAGGTTTTGATTCCTAGTAATGTTGGAACATTACTGAAGGTAATTTACCAAGAAACCAAGTTAGTAGATTTTGGAATGTATTCTCGTCTGAAAAAGAATTGTGGTAAAATGCACATAACATAAAGCTTACCATCTTAACCATTTAAAAATGTACAGTTCAGTGGCATTAAGCACATTCACACTATCATGCTCCCATCGCCATCATCCATCCACAGAACTGTTTTCATCCTGTAAAATGAGAATGTGTACCTATTAAAAATAACTCTCAAATAAGTTGAAAATTTATGTCAACAAATAGATCTGCATGGATGCTGATAGAGCTTTATTGATAATTACCAAAACTTAGAAGCAACCAAGATGCACCTCAGTAGGTGAATGGATAAATAAACTGGCCTGCAAAGCCTCTTATGGAACCAAGAGAATCTATAAGTGGCCCTGTGACCCCCTGGGACTTCCTCCACTGCAAACTTGGAGGAAGTCCATACAAGGGAATATTATTTGGTGTTAAAAAGGAATGAGCTACCAAGTCATGAAAAGACAGAGTTACCTTAAATGCATGTTACTAAGTAAATGAAGCCAATCTGAAAAAGCTGCGTACTCTATGATTTCAGTCATGCGATATTCTGGAAAAGGCAAAACCATGCAGACAATAAAAAGATCAGCAGTTGTCGGGTTGGGTGAGGGATAGGGGAATGAAGAACTGGAGTACAGAAGATTTTTAAGGCAGTGAAAATACTCTACATAGACCAGGCACAGTGGCTCATGCCTGTAATCCCAGCACTTTGGAATGCCAAAGCAGGCGGATCACTTGCGGTCAGGAGTTTGAGACCAACCTCGCCAACATGGTGAATCCCCGTCTCTACTGAAAATACAAAAATTAGCTGAGCGTGGTAGTGCGTGCCTGTAATCCCAGCTACTGGGGATGCTGAGGCAGGAGAATTGCTGCAACCTGGATAGCAGAGGTTGCAGTGAGCTGAGATCATGCCATTGCACTCTAGCCTGGGCAACAGAGCAAGACTCCATGTCAAAAAAAAAAAAAAAAAGGAAATACTCCACATGACACTGTAATAAGGGATACATGTCATTATACATTTCTCCAAACCCATAGAATATACAACAAGAATAAATCCTAATGTAAACTCTGGACTTTGAATGACAATGATGTGTTAAAGTAGGTTCATTGGTTGTAACAAATGTACCATGCTGGTGGAGAATGTTGATGGTCAGGGATAGTGTGCATGTGTGCAGAGGATAGATGGAAAATCTCTGTACCTTACTCTTAATTTTGCTGTAAACTTAAAACTGCCCTAAAAATAAAGTCTATTTTTTTTAAGTTAAGAAGAAATAAAGTCCTCCTCAGACAAACAAAAATTAATTTGCTGCTGTTAGACCTTGCAAGAATTGTTAAAAGAATTTCTTCAAACATCAGCAAGATCGTGGAATAGGTTTGCATTCCTCTACAGAATCATCTGGCAGCCATCTACAGATTAAAGGGCCTTTGTGAGAGCTTTGAGATCCAGGTAGGAGACTGTGAAACTCCAGAGAAGTCTAAGACCCAAAAGAGCTCCTTTGAGAAGGCAAACCTGTACTCCATGAGCTGCCTCACTGTATATGGTCCCAGCTGCAGACCGAAGCAGCCCCCTCCCCCTAAGGACTCTGCGTCAGCCCTAGTTTGCTGTGGTCCTGCAGCCCATCCCATCTTCCAAGAGAACCAGAAGGAGACATGCCCATTCGTGTCCCCAGTAACAGGCCAGCTGGCCATGAACCCAACTCTGGATCTGTAAGTGGCCCTGTGACCCAGATCCATCCCTGATCTCAGTCCGGCCTGACCAGTGACCAAGTAACACCCACTTGTGTCCCTAATAGCAGGACCAACAACCTCAGTTTTGGCTGTGGACACTGAAGTCAGTCCTGGTCATGAACCCTGTAGTGGCTTTGACACTCAGTACCAGTCTCTGCTGTGGTCTGGAGGCAGTCCTGTCCACTCAGGGATCTGATAGGAGACACAGCCACCTGAAAAGTGGTGGGCCTGCTTTTCAGGCCCAACTGCGGACCCTGAAGCAGCCCTGTGACTCAGCTTCAGTCCTGGAGGCTGTTCTTCCCACACAGAGACCCAGTGAGAGCCACACCTGTCTGCACCCTGATAACAGGCCTGCTGCCTATGGCTTTGACTACAGACACAGAAGTGGCTCTATGACACGGCTCTAGCCCCACTGGACTGATATGCCAGAGGAAGTCCTGTCCACCTGAAGGTCTGATAGGAACCATGCCTATCTGTACCTATGGTAACAGGCCTGCCAACAACAGACCCAGCTGTGGATTTGTAAACAGCCAAATTACCTCACTCAAGCCCAGCTCATCTGTGATCCTGGAGACAGACCTATCTATCAGTCCAGGGACCCAGCAATGTAAAGACCCAGGAGGTCTTTATCTGCCCAAACCAGTCTGTAAAACAGATGTGTTTGTGCCTTTAAATGCATAGACATTTGTAGCAAGGCTACAAAGAGCATGAAGAATCATGCAAATATGACATCACCAAAAGAGACTAATATGGTTCCAGTACTGACCCCAAAGATGGAAAACTACAAATTGACAAATTATTCAAAATAATTATTTTAAGGAAGCTCTGTGAGCTACAAGAGAACACAGAGAGACAACTCAACAAAATCAATAAAAAATATATGAATAAAGCAAGAAGTAAACAAAGGGACATAAAGCATAAAAAATATTAACAGAAATTCTGAAGCTAAAGAATACAATGAATAAAATGAAAATGCAATAGAGAACATCAAGAGTAAACTTGTTCAAGCTGAAGAAAGTACCTGTGAAGTTGAAGACAGGCCATTTGAAATTATCTAGGCAGAGGAGAAAAAAGAAAAAAGAATGAAAAAGAGTAAAGAAAGTGTATGGGATTTATTGGACATCATCAAGAGAACTAAAATACATGTCACAGAAGTCCCAGGAGAAGAGATAGAGAAAGGGGTGAAAAGCTTACTTTATTTATTAATTTTTTTTAGACAGAGTCTTGCTCTGTTGCCAGGCTGGAATGCAGGGGTGTGATCTCAGCTCACTGCAACCTCTGCCTCCCAGGTTCAAGCAATTCTCCTGCCTCAGTATCCCGAGTAGCTGGGACTACAGGTGCCCACCACCACACCCAGCTAATTTTTGTATTTTTAGTATATTCAAGGTTTCACCATGTTGGCCAGGATGGTCTCAATCTTTTTACCTCGTGGTCTGCCTGCCTCAGCCTCCCAAAGTGCTGGGATTAAAGGCGTGAGCCACCACACCCAGCCAATTAATCAATTTTTAAGGCTAGCCAGGGCCGGACATGGTGGCTCACATCTGTAATCCCAGCACTTTGGGAGGCCGAGGCGGGTGGACCACTTGAGGTCAGGAGTTCAACACCAGTCTGGCTAACATGGTGAAACCCCGTTTCTACTAAGAATACAAAAAATTAGCTGAGTGTGGTGGCATGTGCCTATAATCCCAGTCACTCTGGAGGCTGAGGCAGGAGAATCACTTGAACCCAGGAGGTGGAATTTGCAGTGAGCCAAGGTCATGCCATTGCACTCCAGCTTTCGCAATGAGGGTGAAACTCCATCTCAAAAAAAAAAAAAAAAAAAAAAAAGACTAGCCAAGTGCATAGTGAGAAGGGGGAAAACAGTAGAATAAGGGGTTCTATCTGTAACTGACTGTGAACCATCAATTGAGATAACTTGCTACCATCAGACCAGCCCACTGAGAAAGGTTTTAATTAAACCATCAAAATTAAAGGCAAAGAAAAAAGTTTGAAAGGAGCAAGAGAAAAGTGATGTATCACAAACAAGAGAATCCCCATAAGACCATCAGTGGCTATCTCAGCAGAAATCATGTAGGCCTGGAGAGAGTAGAATGAAATATTTTAAATGCTGATAGAAAAAATAAAAGTCAACCAAGAATATTTTACCTGGCAAAGCTGTTCTTCAAATTGGAGGCAAGATACTTTCCCAGAAAGATTAAAGCTGAGGGCATTCATCACTAGACTTGCCTTACAAGAGATGCTAAAGGGAAGTGGGCAGGAGGGCCCAAGATGGCCAACTAAAAACAGCTGCTGTTAGAGGTTCCCACTAAGAACAAAAACGGTGAGTGAATCCAGCACCAGCAACTGAGGTCTTCAGTTTCTCTTGTTGGGAATGACTAGGTGGTTGATGCGACCTACAGAGAGTGACAACACAGGGTGGTGTGATAGCCTTCCTGGGAGCCACACAGGGCAAGGGGAGCTCTCACCCACAGCCAAGGGAGGTGGTGAGTGACTGTGCTACCCCGCCCGGGAAACCACGCTTTTTCCGCAGATCTGTGCAACCCATGGATGAGGAGATCCCCCTTGTAAGCCCATACCATCATGGCCTTGGATCCCAAGCACAGAGCTGTGCAGATTCTCAGCAGCCACTGAGCTGGAGACTGCCTAAGACTACCAGGTTCCCGGGGAGAGGGGCAGCCATCATCACTGCTGCTGCCTGCTGCCTAAGATGACTGAGCTCCTGGGGGAGGGGCGACAGGCTTAACTGCAGCTCCAGTCTGCCGCTTTTCCCCTGCTGGAGCCGAGAACACTAGGCAGTTGGACCCAGGAGGAATTCCCCACAGTGCACCACAGCGGCCGTGGCAAATCGTGGCCAGACTGCCTCTTTAGGCCGGACTCTGACCCATCTCTCCTCACTGAGTGGGGCCTCCCTGCAGGAATTTCAGCAACTCCAAGCAGAGGTTTATGGACAGAACTTTGATCTCCCTGGGACAGAGCACCTGGGGGAAAGGGCAGCACAGTCTCTACAGATCAGCAGACTCAGTCTTTCCGTCTGTTGGCTCTCAGGAATCTAGGCAGTCCGGTCGAGTGGGATTCCCCGCAGCGCAGCACACACCCCTCTGCCAAGGGGCAGTCAGAATGCTTCCTTAAGTAGGTGCCTGATCCCATGCCTCCTGACTAGGTGAGACCCCCTAACAGGGGTCGTCAGACACCTTATACAGGTGTCCCACCGTCATAACGTCGCTGACCTTCTGGAATGGAGCTCCCACAGGAAGGAGCAGGCAGCCATCTTTGCTGTTCTGCGGTCTCCACTGGTGACACCTCCAGGTGCGCAAGGGACCGAGGTGAACAGAGTCTGGAGTAGACCCCCCAGAAAACTACAGCAGCCCTATGGAAGGGGAGCCTAACTGTTAAAAAAAATAAATAAACAAACAAACAGAAAGCAACAACAGCATCAATAAAAAAGTCCCCACAAAAACCCCATCTAAAGGTCAGCAATGCTAAAGGTAGTTCTTCGAGCTGAAATGAAAGGTTGCTAATTAGTAACATGAAATCATATAAAAGTATAAAACCCAGTGGTTAAAGTAACATAGAGTCAAATTCAAATTACTCTAACACCATAAAGGTGTTGTGAAAATCACTTTTAACTGTAGCATAAAGGCTAAACACAAAAGTATTAAAAATAATTATTGCTAGCCAAGTGTGGTGGCTCACGCCTGTAATCCCAGCACTTTGGGAGGCTGAGGTGGGCAGATCACGAGGTCAGGAGTTCAAGACCAGCCTGACCAACATGGTGAAACTCCATCTCTACTAAAAATATAAAAATTAGCCAGGTGTGGTGGCGTGTGCCTGTAATCCCAGCTACTCAGGAGGCTGAGGCAGGAGAATCACTTGAACCTGGGAGGCAGAGGTTGCAGTGAGCTGCGATCACACCATTGCACTCCAGCCTGGGTGGCAAAGCGAGACTCTATCACAAAAATAAATAAATAAATAAATAAATATTCTATAATCATTTATTAACAGATACACAATATTAAAAAGGTAAATATT
>NW_012105664.1:1281677-1313339 GCF_000951045.1 Mandrillus leucophaeus | reverse complement strand
CCTCCCAAAGTGCTGGGATTACAGGCTTGAGCCACCGCGCCCGGCCCAACACCCATATTTAAAGAAAGATCTTGTGTTAATCCATTTTCTTTGTCTATAACAGAACACTACAGACTGGGTAATTCATAAAGAAAAGAAATGTATTTCTCACAGTTCTGAAGAATGGTAAGTCCAAGAGCATGGTGCTGGCATTTGCTGAGGGCCTGCTTGTGGTGTTATCCCATGGCAGCAGAGCAAGAGAGCACATGAGACAGAGAGAGGCATCAGGGGCTGTACTGGCTTTATAACAACGTACTCATGATAACTAACTCACTCTCACAGTAATGACATTAGCCATTCATAAAAACTTCGCCCTATGACCCAGTCACTTCTCACTAGATCCCACTTCCAAACATTGTTGCATTGGAGATTATGTTTCCAACAAATGAACTTCAGAGGGATGCATTTAAACCACAACAGATCTCAAACAGTATAACTTTTCACCCCAAGGAAGTAGCAAAAAGTCAGCAGAAGAAAGGAAAGAATAAAAACTAGAGGAGAAAGAAATTAAAGACAGACTTGAAAAGATGTAAAAGTCAATGAAACCAAGAGCTTGTTTTTTTTGAAAAAATAAACAAAATTGACAAATAGCTGTACCTATTAAGAAAAACAGAGAGAACACTCAAATAAATAAAGAAAGGAAATGGGAGCCATTAAATGGACACCACAGAAATGCAAAGGATCCTAAGAGACTACTATGAACAATTATACACCAACATATTGGGTAACATAGAAGGAATGTGTAAATTACTAGAAACACACAACACACCAAGACTGAATCTTGAAGAAGTGAAACATCTGAAAGACCACTTTTAAGGATATTGAAATCATAACCAAAACTCTCTGAACAAAGAAAAGTCAATGTCCAGATGGCTTCATGGATAAATTCTGCCAGACATTTAAAGAATACCAATCCATCTCAATCTCTTCCAAAAAATTGTAGAGGAGGGAACACTTCCAAACTCATTTTATGAGGCCAGTGTTACCCTGTAATATCCTTTGGATATTTGTCCCCTCCAAATCTCATGTTGAAATTTGATCCCCAATGTTGGAGTTGGGGCCCAGTGAGAGATCTTTGGGTGATAAGCATAGGTCCCTCATGACCACCTTGGTGTGCTCCTTGTGGTAATGAGTGAGTTCTCACTCTAGTAGTTCCCACAAGATCTTATTGCTAAAAAGAGCCTGGCATCTTCTTCCTTTTCTCTCTTGCATCCTCTCTTGCCATGTGACATGCTGGCTCCCCAACACCTTCTACAATGAGTGGAAGCTTCTTGAAGCCCTCACCAGAAGCACATGCTGGCGCCATGCTTCTTGTATAGTCTGTAGAACTGCGAGCCAAATAAACCTCTTTTCTTTATAAATTACTCAGCCTCAAGTATTCCTTTATAGCAATGCAGAACAAACTAAGACACCCTGGTACCAAAGCCATACCAGGACATCAGAAGACAAGAAAATTATAGACCTTATTCCTGATTAATATAGATGCAAAAATCCTCAGCAATATAGTAGCAAACATAATTCAACATTAAATTTAAAGGATCACACAACATGATCAAGTGGGATTCATCCTTCAGAGGCAATGATGTTTAAATGTATGCAAATCAGTAAATGTGATACACCACATTAACTGTAAAAATTTGGCAATTTTTACAGTATTTCAAACTTCCACTATTACTATATGTATTATGCTACAGAGAACTCTTTCATGAAAGGAAGTGTCAATCAATGTGGCAGACTTCACTGCTGTGGTGTTTTAAGAAATTCCCATAGCTGCCTAAACCTAAGACAATTACTGTAGTGACACCAAAGATCACTAATCACAGATCACCATAATACGTATAGTAATAGTGAACGTTTGAAATACTGTAAAAATTGCCAGAATGTAACAGAGACATGAAGTAGGCAATGCTGTTGGAAAAATGACCCTGGTAGACGTGCTCGATGTAGTGTTGCCAAAATTTTTCAATTTGTAAAAATCACAGTATCTGCAAAGCACAATCATGCTAAGTGCAATAAAAGGAGGTATGGCTTTATAAGGTAATACACTGGGGCCAAAAAATGACCTGCCACCCTCTGCAAAGGTGGATTTCTGAAGAGGACTATGAGAATTGAAGAGGTGAGAACTGAAGGTGCACCTAGGGAGCCTGAGCTGCAGATGTCTGTGCCACACAAGGGAAGGGGCCTAGGTCACTGTGTGTCCACAGAGTGGAGTCACCCCATCCAGGATGCTCGGATTAGATGGCGACACACTGGATCCAAGGAAAACTCTTGGCAGTGTAGGACCCTGTTCAAATCAATTTCTCCTGAGTTCTTACACTTGAAATCCAGGTCTGTCAGGTAACACCTCTGCGGAGACCCTTCAGTCCTGTGGCCCTATGCGCCACCCTTGACCAAACACATAGAGAGAAGGGAAGGTTTAAAACAAAGACCATTTCTAATCTATGAGCTATCGTTAGAAAATAGTACAGTAAATTGGCTGGAATCAACTTTGGTTTGAAAACAATGCCCAAATAGAGTCATAAACAAGACCATTCAAAGTTCATCATATTTTGAGTATTTTGGTTCTAGCCTTTATAGTTAATTTAGGGAGGTGGACATTTTGCCACCATTGCTTCTTATTTTGCAGCAGGCACCAGCACCCGGGGAGCCTGGGCCTTGCAGAGCAGACAAGTCAGCCTCCTGGAGCAGAGCAGGCAGGAACAGGGACAGGCGCACAGGGAGCCTGGGCAGCATGCGCAGCTCCACAGAGCAGAAGCGTCGGTGTCCCTGTGTTCACTGGCGTCTATGCAGTCAGTCTATATCCGTGAGCTTCTGCAATGTCTTCAGCACTGATGCAGGCACTTGGGAGGCGGGATGGCAAAACAGCCCCAGGAGGCCTGAGGACCATGGAGCTCACGTCCTCATGGTGGGCAGGCAGACGTCAGGGCCCAGTATACATGAGATGGTAACAGGAGCTCTGCAGACACCTGTGATAGGGCCGAGGGCTAACGGGGAGGGAGCACACTGGGAGGTGACTAAGCTGAGATCTGAATAGGGCAAGAGGCAGCTGGAAAGGTCCAGGGGAATATTCCTGGCAGCAAAGCAGGATCAAGGCCCTGAGGGTTCAGAGGCTGTCCCGGGGGAATTGGAGAAAGACGGGGGAGGACGGTGGGCAGGGCCAGGTGCACAGGTGGGGACCTCAGTGCTGCCTGATAACCCCAGGGAGGGTGCAGGGTGGGGCTTGGATTTGGTGAGGGTCCTCACAGGGTCTCCTGGGAGCTCTGGGGCTGCCCTGGGTGGTCGTCAGGGATGGAGAAGGAAGAATAGACTGGGCTGGCTGTGGGCGGTTGTGGGGCAGGGAGGAGGAGTGAGGGACGACAATGAGAGGTTTCCTAATGATCTAATTAAGGGGACTGCCCCCAGGGAAGTCTCTGTGGGACCCAAGGACAGGTCCTGCTGCAGAGCCCAGTGAAGCGGGTCCCCCAGGGAAGAGTGTGGGAAGGTACATCCGTCTTGCACTTCTGTTTGGTGTCTACAATACCTGCCGGCCCTCATGACCAGGTGGCCTTGCCTCTCAGCTGAGCTCACAACAGGGACCCCAAGGGCAGGTGCAAGAAGGGCTTGAGGGCATGGCGAGGCCTCCCAAGTATGAAGCATTTACACCTCTCTGGAGGCATGGGTACAGAGAAGTTTAGCCCCCAGAGCTCCTGGCCAGTGGAAGAGAAAGACTCATGAGCTGGAAATGCTCAAGAATGTAATGGAACAGTCAGGGTTGCCTCAACACCCGCTCTCTCACTGTCCCTGTCATGGCCTGGGAGGTGAGGATGGTCAGGGAGGGCTTCCTGGAGGAGGTGGCCCTGAGCTGAATATTTCAGGATGGGTAGGAGATATTTACAAGGCTCTGAAAACTTCACGGTGCCTGGGAATCACTTGGAGGTCTTGTTGCAGTGCAGACTCCCATTCCTTAGGTGGGACCTGAGACCCTGCATGGTCACATGACATGCCCTTACTGGGATCAGACATGGAGATGCTTCTTGGGTAGAAGTGGGGTGAAATGAAAGGGCTGGCAGGCCTGGCAGAAGGTTCACCACAGGCTGAGACACAAGGTCACAAACATCCTGGATGGGAGTGCGGGTGGCAAGTTGGTGCAGTTGGTTTGCTGGGGCCCCGCATCAGGCAGGGAGGGCAGCATCATGTGGCAGAGCCTGTGTCCAGCTCTGCAGGGGCGCTGTTGCCAGCTGCACTCTCGAATGCCCCCAGCCCACTCGCTGCTCAGCCCGGACCCCAGATCCTTCCTGACTTGTGCTTCTCCTCACCCTTTACATCCCATCCATCTTGTGTCCCACAGATCCTACCTTCAAACGCCCTCCCTTCTCTCCTCTGTTCCACCACCATCTTCGTGCAAACCAGCTTGACTTTCCATGGAGCAGTTTCTCCTGGAGCCGTGCCTCTTCCTGGGAACCACTTCCCTCCTGCCCCTCCCATGCACCTCCACGCAGCCATGGGACCTCTGACCAAAGGCCTGAGCTTGTCAAGCCTGAGGCCGGCACGTGGCCTGAGTGTGGTGAACGTGCAGCAGTCCCTGCCCATGCCGGCTCCCTGGCTCTGGGTTATGAAGGGCCACTGGGTGTTGCCCTGCGTGGTGCCTGTGTCTGCTGTGTTATTAGGAGTTGCCCTGCCCTTCTCACTCAACATTTTCCAGTTAGGATGATCAATTATAAGGTCACAAAATGATGGCTTAGCTGAGTTAGTCAAAAAACTACATATGTTTTTAAATATAACTATTTAAATATAATTATTGTAGTGTCATCACCTTTCTTTTTTAATCATCTTTTTAGTTGAGATCATTGTATTAGTCCATTCTCCCGTTGCTAATAAAGACATACTCGAGACTGGGTAATTTATAAAGAAAACGAGGTTTAACGGACTCACAGTTCCACATGGCTGGGGAGGCCTCACAATCATGGCGGAAGACGAAGGAAGAGCAAAGGGACTTTTTATGTGGTGGCGGGCAAGAGAGAACTTGTGCAGTGGAACTCCTCTTTATACATCCATCAGATCTCGTGAGACTTACTCACTGTCATGAGAACAGCATGGGAAAGACGCACCCCCAAGATCCAATTACCTCCCACAGGGTCCCTCCCATGACACGTGGGAATCGCGGGAGCTATAATTCACGGTGAGATTTGGGTGGAGACAAAGGCAAACCATATCAATCATTCTACCTCCTTGAAGAGCAAAGGTAACCATTTGAGGTTTGAGCAGTTTCTAATAAAATCTGAATGATGTGCAAAATAAGCATTACTTGGAGCCTTCTTTTTGTTAAAGTAAGGTCCCTACAATTTATCGTGGAACCGGAAGAGACTGCACCTGAAAATCTTCTCCCAAGAGCCCATTCTTGTGCAATGTTCATGTGATGCAGTATCTATGTGAATCATAAACAGATGATCCTTATATTAGACTCTGATTTAAGGACTTTTTTATGGTGAGATAAAACACTGAACCTCCAGGTATACTATAAAAATAGGAAGTTGTGATGCCAAGAAAAGAACTACTGAGAAGACAACGTGGAAGACAGTACAATAGGAAACATCCACATCTAGGGACCCCCCGGATGTCTCTGATTCAGGTGATCTTAGGTGGGGCCTAGACATGTGTATTTTTTGCAAGTTCTTCTCATGATTCTGATGCAAAGTAAAGCTGAGGAATTCTGCAGTGGGGCATCACCTTTAGACTGATAGTGAAGAGACATGTGTCTTTCACCTACACCTAGGCATCTCATAGTCAAACTGCCAAAAATACAGGAAAAATCATGAAAGAAACTGCAGGGGAAGCTTACGTGTAGAGAAACATCTCATTTACATCTCATTTTTCTTCACAAACCATCCAAGCAAGAAGAGTGAAGTGAATTATTTAAAGTGTTGAGAGAAAAATATCCACCAACCTAGAATTCTGTAGCTTGCAAAATTATTCTTCAAAAGTGAAGGAGATGCAGAATATTCTCGGGAGATGGCAGAGTGGCAAACATCAGGGATCTCTCTCTCTACGCAGAAAGTAGATGAACTGACAGAGTTTGCCTGATGACAGGCAGTCTTGGAACTCTGAGTCTATTAATGGCTTGGAACTTCCAAGGGAAGGCTTGGAGGTAAATTGCAGTTAACTTCAGCTCTTAGCACGGTAGCAGCTACCCATTCTCCATCCTTAACCCCTGGCAGGCAGCTCTACCTGTGCTCCTGGAGTGGCTTGCACACAGCTGGTGGAAGCCAAGGTGGGAAAAAGCCCTCTGTCCTCCAAGTATCAAGGATCCGTGCTGATTGCTGACTGCTCCTTCTGATCAGAGAGGTGCAAAGGGCCTGGAGGTCTTTGTGGTTGCAGTTCTATGCATTGGTACAAGCCTCCCCACTCCAGCTAAAATGATCACCAGGATACCTAAAAGACCAAGTATCTTTTCTTTTCCCCCACGCCCTTCATTTTTCTTTTTTCTTTCTCCTTTTGGGAACCAGACATTAAAGACTAGGGCACTAAAAAACAATGGCATATACAGGGAAAATTAGAAAGCGACTGCACATGCCTAGGCAAAGGTGCAGGCACAGAGAGAACCTGAGAAGGGCTTAAGTTTACACCTCAGACTGATCCTTGGCACAGAGATAGCCTACACAGCTAAGAAAGCAAAAACAGAGCTGGACCCGGTGGCTCATGCCTGTAATCCCAGCAATTTAGGAAGCCAAAGCAGGTGGATCACTTGATCCCAGGAGTTCGAGACCAGCCTGGACAATATAGCAAACCTTGTCTCTACAAAAAATACAAAAATTAGCCAGGCATGGTGGTGTGTACCTGTAGTCCCAGCTACTTGAGAGGCTGAGGCAGGAGAAGTCCTTGAGCCCAGGAGGTTGAGGTTTCATTGAGCTGTGATTACACCACTGCACTCCAGCCTGGGCGACAGAGTAAGACCCTATCTATGAAAAAAAAAAAAAAAGAAGAAGAAGAAAAGAAAAGAAAAAAATTTAAATAAAAACAAAACCCAGCAAATCCTGAGGAGTGGAATAAATATGCTTTCCAGAGTTATCACATTAGTAAATTCAAATGTCAAATTTTCAACAAAAAAGTCACAAGGCATATAAAAAAACAGGAAAGACTACCCTATTCAAAGGGAAAAAATAAATCAACAAGAACTATTCCTGAAGAAGGCCAGATGACAGATCTGACAGGCCAACTGGACAAAACTGAAAAATAATAGTCTTACAGATGCTCAAAGAACTAAAGGAAGATGTGAAGAAAGTCCAGAAAACAATACATGAACACAATGGAAATATCAGTTAAAAGACAGAAGTCCTAAAAAGAAACCAAAAAGAAATTCTGAAGCTAAAAAGTACAAAAAAGAAATTAAAAATTTACTAGAGTGATTCAAACGCAGATTCGAGTAGGTAGAAGAAAGAATTAGTAAACTTGAAGACAGGCCAATGAAAATCATTAAGTCTGAGAAACAGAAAATGATATCATTTGGATATGTGCTCCTGCCCAAATATCATGTTGAATTGTAATCCCCCATGTTAGAGATGGACCCCAGTGTGGGGTGATTGGATCGTGGGGTTGGATTTCTCATGAGTGGCTTAGCACCAACCCTTTGGTGTTAGCCTTATGATAGTGAATGAGTTCTCATGAGATCTGGTTATTTGAAATTGTGGCACCTCCCTGCTCTCTCTTTTCTTGCTTCTGCTTTCACCATGTGACATGCAAGCTTCCACTTGGCCTTCCATCACGATTGTAAGCCTCCAGAGGCCTCCCCAGAAGCAGATGCTTCCATGCCTCCTGTACAGCCTGCAGAACTGTAAGACAATGAAACCTTTCTTCTTGTAAATTACCCAGTCTCGGATATTTCTTTATAGCAATGCAAGAATGGCCTAATACAGAAAATTAGTACCAGGAGTGAAGTATTACTATAAAGATACCTGAAAATGTGGAAGCAGCTTTGGAATTGGGTAACAGGCTGAGGTTGGAAGAGTTTGGAGGGCTCAGAAGAAGACAGGAAGACGAAGGAAAGTTTGGAACTTCCTACAGACCGGTTAAACTGTTATAACAAACATGCTGATAGTGATATGGACAGTGGAGGCCAGGTTGAGAAGGTTTTTAGATGGAAACGAGGAACTTATTGGGAACTGTAGCAAAGATCATGTGTGTTATGCCTTAGCAAAGAGCTTGGCTGGATTGTCTCCATGCCCTAAGGATATGTGGAAGTTTGGACTTGAGATTGATAACCTAGGGTATCTGGCAGAAGATATTTCTAAGCAGCAAAGCATTCAAGATATAGCCTGGCTGCTTCTAACAGCCTATGCTTATTATATGTGGGAGTAAAGAAATAACTTAAAACTGGAATTTATATTTAAAGGGGAAGCAGAGTGTAAAAGTTTGGAAAATTTGCAGCCTGGCTATGTGGCAAAGAAAGAAAAGGCATTTTGGGGACAGCAATTCAAGCAGGCTGTGGAGCAACCACTTGTTAGATAAATTTGCATAACTAAAAAGAAGCCAAGTGCTGATAGCCAAGACATAGGAACAAGGCTTCAAAGGCATTTCAGAAAACTGTATGGCAACCCCTCCCATTAGTAGCCCTAAGACCTAGGAGGGAAGAATTGTTTCATGGACCAGGCCCAGGGTCCCACTTCCCTGCACAGCCCCAAGGCTCTGCTCCCTGCATCCCAGCCATCAGACCCTAGCCTCTGCTCAGAGGAGCTCAGGTACAGCTTGGGCTGCAGCTCCAGAGGATTCAAGTCATAACTCTTGGCAAGTCCCATGTGGTGTTAAGCCTGGGGGTGCAGAGAGTGCAAGAGTAAATGAGGCTTGGGAGACTCTGCCTAGGTTTCAGAGAATGTATGGAAAAGCCTGGGTGTCCAGGCAGAAGCCTGCTGCAGAGTCAGAGCCCTTATGGAAAACCTCTACTAGGGCAGTGCAGAGGGGAAATATGGGGTTGTAGCTCCCACACAGAGTCCCCACTAGGGCACTGCCTGGTGGAGCTGTGAAAAGAAGGCCACCATCCTCCAGATCACAGAATGGTAGATCCACCAATAGCTTGCACCCTGTGCCTGGAAAAGTCAAAGACACTCAACATCTGCTTGTGAAAGCAGCCATGGGAATGGAGCTGCCCAAAGCCTCAGGAGCCTACCTCTCACACCAGTGTGACATATATACATCCTCTGAAATCTAGGCGGAGGTTCCCAAACCCCAATTCTTGACTTCTTTGCATTAGCAGGCTCAACGCCATGTGGAAGCTGCCAATGCTTGCACCCTCTGAAGCCACAGCCTGAGCTCTACCTTGGCCCCTTTCAGCCATGGTTAGAGCAGCTGGGACACAGGAAACCAAGTTCCTAGGCTGCACACAGCATGGGGACCCTGCACCCAGCCCATGAAACCATTTTTTCCTTCTAGGCCTCAGGGCCTGTGATGGGAGGGGCTGCTGTGAAGACCACTGACATGCCCTGGAGATACTTTCCCCATTGTCTTAGGGATTAACATTCAGCTCTTCATTGCTTATGCAAATTTCTGCAGCTGGCTTAAATTTCTCCTCAGAAAATGGGATTTTAAAAATTCCATTGTCAAGCTGCAAATTTTCCAAACTTTTATACTCTGCTTCCCTTATAAAACTGAATGCCTTTAACAGCACCCAGGTCACATCTTGAATGTTTTGCTGCTTAGAAATTTCTTTCATCAGATACCCTAAATCATCTCTCTCAAGTTCAAAGTTCCATAGATCTCTAGGACAGGGGCAAAATGCCAACAATCTCTTTGCTAAAACATAACAAGAGTCACCTTTTCTCCAGTTCCCAACAAGTTCCACATCTCCATCTGAGACCACCTCAACCTGGATTTTATTGTCCATACCTCTATCCACATTTTGGGCAAAGCCATTCAATAAGTTTCTAGGAAGTTCCAAAGTTTCCCACATTTTCCTGTCTTCCTCTGAGCCCTCCTAATTGCTCCAACCTCTGCCTGTTACCCAGTTCCAAAGTTGCTTCCACATTTTTGGGTATCTTTTCAGCAGCACCCCACTCTACTCATGCCAATTTACTGTATTAGTCCATTTTCACATTGCTGATAAAGATATACCTGAGACTGGGCAATTTATGAAAGAAAGAGGATTAATGGACTTACAGTTCCATGTGACTGGGAAGGCCTCACAATCATGGTGGAAGGTGAAACGCACATCTCACATGGTGGAAGACAAGAGAAGAGAGAGCTGTGCAGGGAAACTCCTGTTTTTAAAACCATCAAATCTCGCGAGACTTATTCACTATGAGGAAAACAGCACGGGAAAACCTGCCCCCATGATTCAATTACTTCCCACCAGGTTCTTCCCACAACACGTGGGAATTGTGGGAGTTACAATTCAAGATGAGATTTGGGTGGGGACACAGTCAAACCATATCATCATATGACAAAAGCAGGAGCAAGACATGGGAGAGTCGAGAAAGGTGGCACACTTTCAAACAGCCAGATCTCATGAGAACTCAATATCATGAGAACAGCACCAAAAAGATAGTGCTAAACCACTCATGAGAAATCCACTCCCATGATCAAATTACCTCCTGCCAGGCCCCAACTCCAACACTGGGGATTACACTTCAATATGAGATTTGAGTGGGGACACATATCCAAACTATATCATTCCGGCCCTGACCCCTCCCGAATCTCATGTCTTTCTTATACTTCAAAATATGATCCTGCCTTCCCAGTAGTCTCCCAAAGTCTTAACTCATTCCAGCATTAACTCAAAAGTCTAAAGTTTCATTTCAGACAAGGCAAGTCCCTTCCACCCATGAGGCTGTAAAATCAAAAACATATTAGTTACTTCCCAGATACAACACAGTTATAGGTATTGGGTAAACACTCCCATTCCAAAAGGGAGAGATCAGCAAAAAGAAGGGGCTACAGGCCCCATGCAAGTTCGAAAGCCAGTAGGAGAGCCATTAAATCTTGTTTCCCTCCATCCCAGCTGCTCTAACCATGGCTGAAAGGGGCCAAGGTAGAGCTGTGGCTTCAGAGGGTGCAAGCATTGGCAGCTTCCACATGGTGTTGAGCCTGCTAATGCAAAGAAGTCAAGAATTGGGGTTTGGAAACCTCCACCTAGATTTCAGAGGATGTATGTAAACACCTGGGTGTCCAAGCAGAAGTTTGCTGCAGGGGTAGGGCTCTCATGGAGAACCTCTGCTAGGGTAGTGCAGAAGGGAAATATGGGGTCAGAGCCCCCACACAGAGTCCCTGCTGGAGCACTGCCTAGTGGAGCTATGAGAAGAAGGCCACTATCCTCCAGACCCTAGAATGATAGGTCCACTGACAGCTTGTGCCATGTGCCTGGAAAAGCCGCACACACTCAATACCAGCCTGTGAAAGCAGGTGTGTGGGCCGGGCATGGTGGCTCATGCCTGTAATCCCAGCACTTTGGGAGGCCGAGGCGGGTGGATCGTTTGAGGTCAGGAGTTCAAGACCAGCCTGACCAACATGGTGAAACCCCCTCTCTACTAAAAATACAAAATTAGCTGGGCATGGTGGCACATGCCTATAATCCCAGCTACTTGGGAGGCTGAAGCAGGAGAATTGCTTGAACCCAGGAGGCAGAGATTGCAGTGAGCTGAGATTGTGCCATTGCACTCTAGCCTGGGCAATAAGAACAAAACTCCATCTGAGAAAAAAAAAAAGAAAGAAAGAAAGCAGGTGGGAAGGAGGCTGTACCCTGCAAAGCCACAGGGGCAGAGCTGCCCAAGACCATGGGAACCCACCTCTTGCATCAGCGTGATCTGGATTGAGACATGGAGTCAAAGGAAATCATTTTGGAGTTTTAAGATTTGACTGCCCTGCTGGATTTCAGAGTTGCACGGGGCCTGTAGCCCCTTTGTTTTGGCCAATTTCTCCCATTTGGAATGGCTGTATTTACCCAATGCCTGTAACCACTTTTTATCTAGGAAGTAACTAACTTGCATTTGATTTTACTGGCCCATAGGCAGAAGGGACTTGCCTTGTCTTGGATGAAACTCTGGACTGTGGACTTTTAAGTTAATGCTGAAATGAGTTAAGACTTTGGGGGACTGTTGGGAAGGCATGATTGGTTTTGAAATGTGAAGATACGAGATTTGGAAGGGGCCAGGGGTGGAATGATATGGTTTGGCTCTGTGTCCCCACCCAAATCTCATCATATAGCTCCCATAATTCCCACGTGCTGTGGGAGGGACCCGCTGGGAGATGATTGAATCATGGGGGCAGGTCTTTCCCAGGTCTCACGAGATATGATGGTTTTTATTATTTTATTTTATTTTTTTGATATTGGGTCATGCTCTGTCACTCAGGCTGGAGTGTAATGGCACAATCTCGGTGTGCTGCAACCTCCACCACACCTTGTGATGATTTTTAAAATGGAGTTTCTCTGCACAAGCCCTCTCTTTGCCTGCTGCCATCCACATAAGATACGACTTGCTCTTCCTTGCCTTCTGCCATGATTGTGAAGCTTCCTCAGCCATGTGGAACTGTAAGTCCAATAAACCTCTTTCTTTTGTAAATTGCCCAATCTCAGGCATGTCTTTATCAGCAGTATGAAAACGGACTAATACATATGACATACAAGCTCCCACTTGCTCTTCCACCATGATTATAAACTTCTAAAGGCATCCCCAGAAGCAGATGCTACTGCGCTTCCTGTATAGCCTCCAGAACTGTGAGACAATTAAGCCTCTTTTCTTATAAATTACCCAGTCAGGTATTTCTTTATGACAATGTAAGAATGGCCTAATAAAGAAATGAAAATGAATTTTAAGTGAACAGAGCCTAAGGAATCTGTGGGACACCATCAAGTGGACCCATATCCATTGTCAAAGTTCCAGATGGAGAGGAGAGGGAAAAAAGGGCAGAGAGAGTATTCAAATAAATAATTTCCAAATTTGATGTAAGACACACATATAAACATCTAAGCAGCTCAATAAACTTTAAGTAAGATAAATTCAAAGAGACTCACACTGAGACACATTATAATCAAACTTTCAACAGACAGAAACATCTTGAAAGCAGCAAAAGAGAAGTGACTCATCACATAAAAGTGATTCTCAATAAGATGATCATCAGATTTCTAATCAGAAATTTTGGAGGCCAGAAGGAACTGGGCCAATATATTAAAAGTGCTAAAAGAAAAAAAACCTGTCAATACAGAATTCTATATCCAGCAAAACTCTCCTTCAAAAGTGAGGGAGAAATTAAATTCCCAGATAAACAACAGCTGAGGGAGTCTGTTACCACTAGACCTGCCCTTCAAGAAATGCTCAAGGGAGTCCTGAAGGATGAAATGAAGGGACATTAGACAGAAACTTGAAATCATGTGAAGAAATACTTATCTATGAGAAAAACACATAGGTAATTATAAAAGTTAGCACTATTGTAACAATAATAATGTTTGTACCTCCAATTTATGTTTTCTACACTATTTAAGATATGAATACTTTTAAATCAATACATTTTAGAATACATTTTAAAACAATCATCAGTCTAAAAAGTAGTATTATTGTAATTTTAGTGTGTAACTCCAGATGTTCTTGTCTACAAATGTAAGAGACCAATGTACTTATAAGAGTTATTAGTTTATGTTTCTGGTCACAAAAGATATAAACATGTAATTTTGTAATATCGACAACTGTAAGGAGGGAAAAGGAGCTGTAAAGGAGTAGTTTTTGTATGTCATTGAGATTAAGCTGGTATAAATTCGAATTAGTGTGTTATAACTTTTGGGTGTTAAACGTAATCCCCATGGTAACCACAAAAAATAGATATGGAATACATAGTAGTCCCCCTTTATCTGTGGAGCATATGTTCCAAGATCCACAGTGGGTGCGTGAAGCTGCAGATAGTACTGAACCCTATAAATACCATGTTTTTTCCTATATATAAATGCCTATGATGGAGTTTAATTTATAAAGTAGTCACAGTAAAAGTTTAACAACAATAACTAATAATAAAATAGAATGATTATCATGACATACTGTAATAAAAGTTATGTGAATGTGGGCTCTCCCTTTCTCTCAAAATATCTTATTGTACTGTACTGTAGGTCACTAAAACCATGGAAAGCAAAACTACGAATAAGTGAGTATTGCTGTATACAAAAGGAAATGAGAAATGAATTTAAACATTTTACTATAAAAACTCAACACAAAATAAGACAGTAATGCAGAAGATGAGGGACATTAAAGAATATTAGGTACACAGAAACTATATAACGAAATGACAGAAGTAAATCCCTCCTTATCAGTGATTACTTTTTTTTTTTTTTTTGAGACAGAGACTCACTCTGTTGCCCAGGCTGGAATGCAGTGGCATGATCTTGGCTCACTGCAATCTCTGCCTCCTGAGTTTAAGCAATTCTCAGTCTCCTGAGTAGCTGTGACTACAGGTGCTAGCCACCACTCTCGGCTAATTTTTGAATGTTTTGTAGAGATGGGGTTTCACCATCGTTGGCCAGGCTGGTCTCAAACTCTTGGTCTCAAGCATTCCACCTGCCATGGCCTCCCAAAGTGCTGGGATTACAGGTATGAGCCACCACACCCAGCCCATTATCAATGATTACTTTTTGTGTAAATGGATTAACCTGTTTGATGGAAAGGCAAAATTAGCAGAATGGTTAAAAACACATGATCATCTATGTGCTGTCTATAGAACACTCACTTTAGATCCAAAGACACAAAGAGATAGAAAGTTAAAAGACAGAAAAAGATATTCTATGCAAATAATAACCAAATAGAACAAAGGTAACTTTACTAATATCAGACAAAATAGATTTTAAATAAAAGCTATTTCGAAAAGACAAAGTAAGATTTTATATATTAATAAAGGGTTAAATACAGCAAGAAGTTTAAAAATTTTAAACATTTATATACCTACTGACAGACCATCAAAATATATGAAACAAAAACTGACAAAATTGAAATAAAAGTAGTTCTATAATAATAGTAGGATACAACATAATAAACTGACTATATCTAATAGACACAAAATGCTTTACCCAACAGTGGCAGCATACATATTCTTCTAAGTACACATGGGCCGTTTACCAGGATATACCATAAGTTAACCAAAAATTAAGTCTCAGTAGACTTAAAAAGTTAGAGCTCCTACAAAATATCCTCTCTGGCAAAAATGGGATGAAGTTAGAAATCAATAACAGAAGTAAAACTAAAAACTTGACAAATTTGTGGAAATTAAACAATACAATCTTAAACAACCAGTGGATCAAAGAATATATTAGAAAGTAAATTAGAAAAGACTTCCAGATGAATGAAAATGAAATTACAACATGCCAAAACATATGGGACAGAAGTTCTAAGGGGGAAATAAAAAGGAAAGATCAGGCTGGGCGCGGTGGCTCATGCCTGCAATCCCAGCACTTCGGGAGGCCGAGGTGGGCGGATCATGAGGTCAGGAGATCAAGACCATCCTGGCCAACATGGTGAAACCCCGTCTACACTAAAAATACAAAAATTAGCTGGGTGTGGTGGCACACCTGTAGTCTCAGTTACTTGAGAGGCTGAGGCAGGAGAATCGCTTGAACCCAGGAGGCAGAGGTTGCAGTGAGCCAAGATCATGCCATTACTCTCCAGCCTGGCGACAGAGTGAGACTCCATTTCAAGAATGAAAAAGGAAAGATCTCAAATAAAAAGTGTAGCTTTACAACTTAAGGAACTAGAAACAGAAGAACAAACCAAATCCAAAGCTAGCAGAAAAAAGAATATGATAAAGCTTAGAGCAGAGATCAATAAAATAGAGAATAGAAAAACAATAAAGAAAATCAATGAAAATAAAAATTTGTTCTTTGAAAAGTTCAACAAAATTGACAACCTGTTAACTGGATGGGCTAAGAAAAAATGAGAGAAGATTTAAATTTTTAAAATCACAAATTAAAGCGGGTCATTAATATTGACTTTGGAGAAATAAACAGGATTATAAGAGGATACTACGAACAAGTTACACCAACAAATTAGATAACCTAAAGGAAATAAACATCAAGAAACACAAAACCTACCAAGACAAATCATGAAGAAATAGAAACTCTAAATAGACCTATAGCTAATAAGGAGAATAAACTGGTAATTTAAAATCTTTCCAAAAAAGAAAAGCCTTAGAACTGATGGCTTCATGGATAAATGCAAGCGTAGGCTGCGGAAGCACCTGGAAGCACAGAGCCCCGAGAAGGAGCGTGCCTTTGCCGGCACAGTTGGATACGCATTTTTGACTGCTCTATGGGAAGTGCACGCTCAGTCCTTGCAGGATGCAGTGCAGGTAAGGAACCTCCAGGTGCAAGCAGAGTGCCTGGAGGTCCAGCTACACAGCTTGGAACCAGAATTAGGGCCTGCGGTTAGTGCAGGCCTGGGCCCACCATCGTGGTCAGAGACCCCTGCTCCGTCTGATACCGAGGAGGAAGAATCTGTTTTGCGGGCTCACCCAGTGGTCTGTCAGAAAATACAGCATGAACAGCCGTTAGGGCCCCAGGGGTGGGCTCAGGGACCCCCTACTGTGATGGAGCACACGTCATACAGTGCCTATAGGCCAAATGAGTTGCGGGAATTAGGTAAGCAGTGTCGGCAGCACTCGGGGGAACCTCTACCCACCTGGATGCGTTTAGGATGAGGGAGCCGAGCCTATCGTCTGCTCCACCTCTGAAATGGAAAGGTTGGCCTCCATCACGACTCATCCCTCCCTCCGTTAGCGATTGCTGGTGAGCAGGCGGTTAGCACTGGGGCAAGGCAACCGCACCCTAATTGAATGGCTGATGGTGACCATACAAACGGTATGGAACGATGCTGGAGAAATACCAGAAACTGTGAGTAAATGGCACTCGTATACAGACTTAGTGCAAGTAATTGGGGAGTTGGGTATACGGCAGGCTCTGTTCCATCTGAATATCCAAGGACCAGGTGATGAATGCTTTTCCTCCCACATGAGGGACCTCGTATTGGGCTCTGCGCCCCTGAGGGCCTTCGGTTCCCTTGCCGCTGTCCTCATTCCGTATGTGGGGCACCGTACATATGAGGTGACTACTGCCATGATGTCCCTCAGGGAAGCAGAGGACTGTCGGCGAGACCCGGGAATCCACACCATAAAAAAGGGGAAGGTACCCCTTCTGCAGGGGATACCTCACAAGACAAAAAGGGGTCCCAATGAGTGACCCTCAAGCAGATGTGGATTGATTTAATTTTGGCTAGGGCTGACTGAGAGAAAATTGATAAGCAACCCACTGAAGTGCTGTTAACTTTGTGGAGGCAACTGTCCCGGGAGCAGCAATTCCAGACAATGCCCAAGAGGGAGAAGGACATGCTGCTCCACCCAGTCCCACCCAGAGGCTCCAGCTCAAGGACTACTTGCAGACGGGCTGAGGTGTAGAGCCTTTTGTGTCTGATTAGCGAACTGGCCAAGGTGCCCAACTTGGGGGTACACCGGACAACCAGAAGTCACATGTGGACTTGGCAATCCACTGGTCCCCCACCAACGTACAGCGGGTGGTGGCGCTGGTAGGCATCAGGACAGATTATAGCCTCATCCGTGGGAACCCGGATAAGTTTCCAGGCAAGGCTGGCTATGTAGACAACTATGGAAGCGGATCAGTGAAAGTAAAACCTGTATCTTTGCACCTTGGCATAAGCTGCTTGGCTCCCCGCTTGTACACTGTGTACATCTCTCCCATACCTGAATACATTCTGGGGAACAAGGATATTCTACATGGCTTGGCTTTACAAACCACAGCTGGAGAATTCAGACTCCAAGTACGTGTGGTTAAGCCAGTACTGTGCGGATATATGGATCATCGGCCCCAGGTCCTGCCACAACCCTGACGGGTTACTTCTACCCATCAATACCGCTTGCCAGGTAGGCATACAGAGATAACTAGGACTATTAAGAAGTTAGAGGAGGCCGGGCGCGGTGGCTCAAGCCTGTAATCCCAGCACTTTGGGAGGCCGAGGCGGGCGGATCACGAGGCCAGGAGATCGAGACCATCCTGGCTAACACGGTGAAACCCCGTCTCTACTAAAAATACAAAAAACTAGCAGGGCAAGGTGGCAGCGCCTGTAGTCCCAGCTACTTGGGAGGCTGAGGCAGGAGAATGGTGGGAACCCAGGAGGCGGAGCTTGCAGTGAGCCGAGATCGCGCCACTGCACTCCAGCCTGGGTGACAGAGCAACACTCCGTCTCAAAAAAAAAAAAAAAAAAAGGAAGTTAGAGGAGGTGCAGATTGGGCATGGCACCCACAGCCGCTATGGTTGGTTCTCTGGTATCACCAATCAGAAAGCCTGACGAAATTTGGTGAATGATGGTGAATTATCCAGAACTAAATAAAGTAACATGCCCTTTACATGCAGCTGTATCGTCTATCATGGATTTGATAGTCTGCTTGACAATGGAATTCCACTATGTGGTGGCCTTGGCCAATGCATTCTTCTCAACTGACATTGCTCCAGAGAGTCAGGAACAGTTTGCCTTTACAGGGAAAGGGCGACAATCGATTTTCACAGTGTTGCCACAGGGCTATATGCATAGCCCCACCATATGTCATGGTCTCGTTGCCATGGATTTAGCCACCTGGAAATGGCAAATGTCATAATTAATGATATTATGCTAACCTCTGATTCTCGTGCAGATTTAGAAGCGGCGGCACCCCTCTTGTGACAACATTTGGCAGCATGCGGTTGGGCCGTCAACGAATCCAAGGTTCCAGGGTCTGGATTGTCTGTCAATTTCTTGAGAGATCTCTGGTTGAGTAAGACAAAGGCCATACCGGAGGTCATCATTGATAAAACTCAGGCATATCCCCAGCTCACAATGATGAGGCAGCTACAGACTTCTGCGGCCCTCTTGGGATATTGGCGGGCATTTGGGCCCCATTTGACTCAGATGATAAACCACTGTATCAGCTGACAAAAAAGGCAGCTACCTGGGATTGAGACAATGAGGCTCAGATGGCTTTTCTGGCAGCCAAGCAGGCCATACAGCAAGTGCAGGCCCTTTGAGTAATTGATCCAGGGTGCCCATTTGAACTTGATGTGCATGTGGCCACAGATGGTTTCGGCTGGAGCCTGTGGCAGCGCACGGAGCACTTTAGAACATGGGTAGGCTTTTGGTCCCAACTTTGAAAGGGAGCTGAGCTCCGGTATTCACTGATAAAGAAGCAATTAGCAGCTACCTAGGCCGCCCTTCAGGCTTGTGAGAGTGTGACGAGGCAGGCTGTAGTCATCGTGCAGATGACTTACCCAATAGCAGGGTGGGTATGTCCATGGATAATGAGCCCCAAGACTGAGATGGCACAGACATCCTCCTTAGCAAAGTGGGGTGCCTACTTAGAATACTGGAGTACCCTGAGTATGAACCCCTTAGCAGTAGAATTACAAGAAGTCTTGGGACCTGCAGTCAAGATGCAAGGTAAGACCATGGGTCGCCTGAGGCACCCTTAAACCTTGAGCCATCACCATTTAAAGAAGGATGCTCCCCCATTCCCAATGGGGCATGGTATACGGATGGGTCCGGCCGGGGTGTTATTGCTGCCTGGACCGCTGTTGTGGTCCAGCCTAGTACTGATACCATATAGTTTGATACCGGGTGTGGGCAAAGTAGTCAATGGGCTGAACTGAGGACAGTGTAGATGGGGATCACCAAGGAGGAGACACCTATGGTAATCTGTACCAATAGCTGGGCAGTGTATCGAGGCCTGACCTTGTGGTTAACTGCCTGGAAGTTACAGAATTGGTTAGTTGGCCATCAGCCCATTTGGGGCCAGGCCATGTGGCAAGACCTCTGGGAAATGGGGCCACCAAAAAGATGTAACTATTTATCACGTGTCAGGCCACGTGCCTTTGGCTGCCCCTGGGAATGACAAGGCAGATGCTTTGGCCAAGGTCCGGTGGTTGGAGTCAGCACCTACACAAGATGTAGCCCAACGACTGCACTGAAAATTGGGCCATACAGGAGGTGAACTAATGCAACAGGTCAGTAAGCGCTGGGGTCTATCCTTGCCCACACAAGATACCTGGGAGGCCTGCTAGAAGTGCCCAGCGTGTGCACAGGCATACCCCAGCTGGAGACAGCTGTGCAAGGTCACACAACAAGCGACAGTAGGGCAGATTTCCTTGACTAGGTGGCAAATAGACTACATCGGGCCGCTGCCAAGGTTGCAGGGGCATAGGCATGTGCGGACAGCTGTACACGTGGCCACCAGTCTGTTGTTTACCTACCCTTGCAGGATAGCCGACCAGCAACAGACCATTTGGGCCCTGCAACACTTGTGTGCCCTATACGGTCGTCCTCTGACTGTTGAAAGTGACAAGGGAACACATTTTACTGAACAGCAGATACAACAGTGGGCACAACGGATGGATATAAAGTGGAGGTTCCATGTTCCACATAACCCACAAGCTGCTGGTATGACTGAGCGATATAACAGACTCCTGAAAAACAGGTTATGCTTGTATGTTACTCTCCTGTCTTTGTGGGGCTGGAGTCCAAGGTTGGACCTGGTGCTGCACACCTTGAATGAACAGCCACGGAAAGGCGGCCCGGCGCTGGTGCAGGGACTGCTACACCGGACCGCCACCCGCATCCAGCTACAGACACACACCAAGGATGACCTCCCCCGACCAGGCATGGAGATGAATGGTAATTGTTGTTGCCCCAACGGCCCTGAGGGCAGGGGAAGAGAACACCTGGCTTTGGTCCTGGACCCTCCAAGCCCCCCATTGCCGATGGCTGGCTATTGTACCTCCCTGGTGGCGGGGGGCGTGTGGGGGTGGGGGGCTACAGTATGATTTACATGCCACTCCTCAGGTATTTAGCATATGGCCTCCACGGTTGACTGTTCATAGGGGAATGGCTGGGGAAGGAACCCTCCTTTGGGGGACATATGTATTGTCTGTGTGTCCTATTATGAGCTCCCTGATTACTTTGGCATGGATACAGGACCCAAGGGAACCATGGGGAGCTGAAAAGGTGTGGTACCGTCGCCCAGGGCAGAAGTCCTTGGTGGCTGCATTGTTATCTGGAGATGAAAGGTTGTCCTGTATTTTACCTGAGGGTTATGAGTTACCCCTGTTGGTACCTGCGCCTGCTTTGTCGTTTTAACAGTAGGTTGACATGCTCCCACAGCATCGTGGACTGGGGCCCGTGCCTACGCTGAGGTGACCAAAGCTTCCAACTGTCGGATCTGCACCACCCCTCCAGCAGCAGTGCAGATGGCTTTTGCCCTGGCACACACATCCAGCTTCTGTGGAAAACTGGACACGGTTAGAGACTTGGGGTCCCATGGCTGGCGTTGGAACATAGCATGGCAAAACCCACAGCATGCCTGCCCCCTGGCTGACCCACAGTGCCTACGATGGATAGAGCTGGTTAGTGGGAGAACACATGGTGCCCCCACCACAGGTACCACGATGTATAGAGCAACATTGGGGTAACATCACTGTGGGGCAGTTGCCCGCCATAGCCTGCATAAATATAACATGTCACCACACCTGCTATGATGGGATAGGCGGCCTCATCAAGGTCGAGCCCCAGTGGACTTTGTGTCCCCACAGAGTTTATGGGTCTGTGGAGACACGGTCACATGTGCCAGTGAACTGAACTGGCTGCTGTACCTGGGGGTGGCCTTATGTGCCTGCCACTGTCATTCCCACATTGCCTAGATGCCCACCTAACTGGGAGGCCCTACTTTCCTGGTTTTTGCGAGTTTGACGAGCCCTCTGATGGCTCTACCCCTTAGCATTAACCATTCCTGGAACAGGTGTCATAACTGTGGAAATGCAAGTTACGGCCCTCATGGAGCACGCTGCTTGGGCCTCGAATTACACCTGAGTTGCCCTCCTTCTGCTGACAGACGAGGTTGATCAAACCAGGAAGGTGGTACTGCAGAACTGGATGGTCCTAGATATATGAACAGCTGCCCAAAGTGACACCCGTGCTCTTTTGGGAACTCAATGTTGTACCTTCATCCCTGACAATCAACAAAACGTAACAGCAGCTTTGCAGGGAGTTCCCCAGGAAATCAAGGCAGTTGAGAGCCTTACTGACAACCTCCTACAGACACGGTGGGTGTCTCTGGGCTCTGGCCTACGCTGGACCCTAATAATTATAGGCAGCACCATGGGAGTATTAGTAATGAGTTGTTGCTCCCTGTATTGCTACTGTGACCTATAAGACCAGGGTTCCTCCCTGTGGGTACATCTTCCCACGACGAGGGCTCTCCCAGTCTAGGGGATAGAGTGTAGAAAGAATGGCTGTGCTTCAGTCAGGAGCAGGCCGAGGCAGACATCCAGCACAGCATGACACAGCGGGTCTAGAATGCGGGCGCACAACCCTGTGCATTATGTGATCATATTTATGTAGCCATTTAATGTAACCTGTTTGTGTGAGCTTATACCTGGCTTTGAGCCACTATTGTCTGTAAGTCATATAAGTGCACTGCCGACTCTGTAGGAGAGAGAGAATAAATCCATGTCCCAACTGCCTATGGTCGCTCGAGTGTTCTTTCAGCTACTTGCCACCCGTCCACCCACTCCCCTCGGGCCCCAGCTCAAAGTGGAACCTGACACCTGGCACACTCTACATGGCTGGGGGTTGCTTTTAAAAAGCAGGAGTGGTGGCTCACGCTTGTAATCCCAGCACTTTAGTAGGCTAAGATGGGCAGATCACTTGACATCAGAAGTTCAAGACCAACTTGGCCAACATGGTGAAACCCCGACTCTACCAAAAAAATACAAAAATTAGCCGGATGTGGTGGCACACGCCTGTCGTCCCAGCTACTCAGGAGGCTCAGGCAGGAGGAACACTTGAGCCCAGGGGCTTGAGGTTACAGTGAACTATGATCATGCTACTGCACTTCAGTCTGGGCCACAATTTCATTTCTATACACTAGCATTGAATAAACTAAAAGGAAATTTAAACACAATCCCATTTACAGTAGCTTCAAAAGAATAAAACAGAAATAAACTTAATTAAAGAGGCAAAAGGCTTGTATACTGAAAACTATAGAACATTTATGAAAGAAATTATTACAGATACAAACACATAGAGAAACATCCTGTTCTCATGGGTTGGAAGATTTCATGTAGTTAATATGTCTATGCTACTCAAAATGATCAATGATTCAATGCAATCCCTATCAAAATCCCCATGGCATTTTTTTAAAATTTGAGACAGGGTCTTGCTCTGTCGCCCAGGCTGGAGTGCAGTGGCACCATCTCGGCTCACCACAAGCTCTACCTCCTGAGTTCATGCCATTCTCCTGCCTCAGCCTACGGGGTAGCTGGGACTACAGGCGCCCGCCACAACGCCCTGCTAATTTTTGTGTATTTTCAGTAGAGACAGGGTTTCACTGTGTTAGCCAGGATGGTCTGGATCTCCTGACCTCCTGATCTGCCTGCCTCGGCCTCCAAAAGTGCTGGGATTACAGGCATGAGCCACCGCCCCCATAGCATTTTTTATAGAAATAAAAAAAAATTATAAAATTCATACAGAACCACAAAATACCCCAAATCACCAAAACAAAGAAGAACAAAACTGGAGGCACCACACTTCCTGATTTTAAAACACATTATAAAGATACAATTATTTTTAAAGTATGGTTCTGGCATATAGACAGACACGCAGATCAATGGAATAGAAAGCCCAGAAATAAATCCATGCATACATATGGTCAACTGATCGTCAAGAGGATGCCAAGAATACACAATGAGAGAAGAGTCCCTTCAGTAAATGGTGTTGGGAAAACTGGATATCCACATGCATAAGAATGATAATGGACCCTTACCATACACCACATACCGAAAAAACACAAACAAACAAAAAAAACCATCAGAATGGATTAAGAGCTTAAATATAAAATTTGAAACTGTAATATTCCAGAAGAAACCAGAGGGGAAACTCTTCATGACACTGTTCTTGGTAATGATTTTTTGGATACAATACCAAAAACACAGGCAACAAAAGCAAAAATAGACAAGTGGTGCTACATCAAAATAAAAAGCTTCTGGGCCAGGCATGGTGGCTCACTCTTGTAATCCCAGCATTTTGGAAGGCCGAGGCAGGTGGATCACTTGAGGCCAGGAGTTCGAGACCAGTCTGGCTAATATGGCAAAACACTATCTCTACTAAAAAAGAAAAAAAGAAAAAAAAACAAAAATTATCCGGGTGTGGTGGTGCGTGCCTGTAGTCCCAGCTACTTCAAAGGCTGAGGCACGAGAATTGCTTGAACACAGGAGGCAGAGGTTGCAGTGAGCCGAGATCGTGCCACTGTACTCTGGCCTGGGCAACAGAGAGACCCTGTCTCAAAAAAAAAAAAAAAAAAAAAAAAAAAAGCTTCTGCACAGCAAAACAGAACAAAAAACAATCAACAATGTGGAAAGGCAACCTATGGAATGGAAAATATATTTGTGAATTATGTATCTGATAAGGGATTAATATCCAAAATACCTAAGAAACTCCTACAACTCAATACCAAGCAAAACAAAACAAAACAAATAAATCAATTTAAAAATGCATAAAGAATTGGAATAGACATTTCTCCAAAGAAGACAATACAAATGGCCATTAGGTATATGAAAAGATGCTCAACATCCATTATGATGGAAATGCAAAACAAAACTACACTTGTTAGGATGGCCATTATTAGAAAAATCGCGTTGACAAAGATTTGGAGAAATTGGAACACTTATGCACTGTTAATGGGAATGTTAAATGGTGCAGCCTCTGTGGAAAACAGCATGGAGTTCCTCAAAACAATTAAAAATAGAATTATTCCTATGATCTGGCAACTCCACTTCTAGGTTATTTATCCTAAGGTATTAAAATCAGTGTCTCAAAGAGATATTTGCAAACTCATGTTTATTACAACATTATTCACAACAGCCAGGATGTAGAAGCAATCTAAATGTCCATCAACAGATAATGAATAAAGAAAATGTGCTATATGCACACAGTGGAATATTATTCAGCCTTAAGAAAGAAAGAAATTTTATCATATGTGACAACATGGATGAACCTTAAGGACATTATGCTACGTGAAATAAGCCAGGCACAGAAGGAAACATACTGCATGATTCCACTTATATGAGGAAAGTAATCAAACACCATAGAAGTGGAAAGTAGAATGCTGATTACCAGGGGAAGAGGAAAATGGGGCATTGCTGTTCAGTGGGTATAGTTTCAGTTATGCAAGAGAAAATATTCTAGAGAGCTGCTGTATAGCATTTTGCCTGTAGTTAACCTGTGTGCTTAAAAGCGTGTTAAGATTATGTGCACATAAAATAATAATAAACTAATTAATTAATTAAAATAAAATGAAATTTGAACAGACATCTTACCAAAGAAGATATACGGATGGCAAATAAGCATATGAAAACATGCTCAACATCATATGTCTTTACAGAAATGTAAATTAACATTTAGATACCACTACACACCTGTTAGAATCACAAAACTTCACAACACTGACAACTCCAAATACTGGTGAAGATGTGGAGCAGTGGGAACTCTCATTCATTATTGATGGGAATGCAAAACGGTACAACCACTTTTTAATTTAATTTTATTTTATTTTATTTTATTTTATTTTTTGAGACAGGGTCTCGCTCTGTTGCCCAGGCTGGTCTAGTGGTGGGATATTGGCTCACTGTAACCTCCACCTCCCATGTTCAAGTGATTCTCATGCCTCAGCCTCCCCAGTAGTTAGGATTACAGGCGTGCGCCATCATACCTAGCTACTTTTAGTATTTTTAGCAGAGGTGGGATTTTACCACGTTGGTCAGTCTGGTCTCGAACTCCTGACCTCAAGTGATCTGCCCGCCTCAGCCTCCCAAAGTGCTGGGATTACAGGCATGCACCACCAGGCCCAGTTAATTTTAGTACAGACAGGGTTTCACCATATTGCTCGGACTGGTCTCAAACTCCTGACCTCAGGTGATCCACCTGCCTTGGCCTCTCGAAGTGCTGGGATTACAGGCATGAGCCACCGCACCCAGCCGGTACAGCCACTTGGCAATACAGTTTGCCAAATAAAACTAAACACACCCTCACCATATGATCCAGTAATTAAGCTCTTAAGTATTTGCCCAAGGTGTTGAAAACTTATGTCCACACACAAACCTGCACACAGCTGCCTTATTCATAACTGCCAAAACTTGGAAGGAACCAAAATGTCCTTCAGTAAGTGAATGAAAAAAATAAACTATGGTGCCTTCAGACAATGGGATATTGTTCAGTGTTAAAAAGCAATGAGCTATCAAGCCATGAAAAAACATGGAGGAACAAATGCAAATGACGAAGTGGTAGAAACCAATCTGAAAAGGCTACATACTGTGTGATAACAAAACATTCTGGGAAAGGCAAAACTATGGAGACAGTAAAAAGATCAGTGGTTGCCAGGTGTTAGGGAGGGGAAGGGGATGAAGAAGTGGGGCACAGAAGTAGTAAAAGTAATCTGTATGATACTGTAATGGTGAATACACATCATTATATATTTGTGCAAACCCATAGAATGTACAATACCAAGAGTGAACCTTAATATCAAGGATGGACTTGGGTGATATTGATGGGTCAATGTATCTTCATCAGTTGTAGCAAATGTACCTCTCTTGTATGGAATGTTGATAGTGGGAGAGGTTGTGCGTGTGTTGGTAAAGGGGGTTTATGGAAATGCTGTACTTTCTGCTCAATTTTGCTATGAACCTAAAATTGCTCCAAAAAATAAAGTTGATTTTTAAAAAGACAAATATATTTTTAGTCCAGCAAAGCTGACAGGAGACCTGAACTACAGGAAATGTTAAAGGATGTCTGTCCTTAAGGCAGAAGGAAAATGACACCACACGGAAATATGGATTTACAAGAAGGAATGAAGAGTACAATCAATAATGAAAACGTGAAAAACATGTTTTTTGTTAAGTATCTTTAAAAGTTAATTGTATTTAAGCAAAAAAAGTAGCAATATTTTATTGTCTTCATAACATATGTATAAGTAAAATGTATGATCAGGCCTGGCACAGTGGCTCACGCTTGTAATCCCAGCATTTTGGGAGGCTGAGGTTGGAGAATCACGTAAGGCCAGGAGTTCAAGACCAGCCTGGCCAACATGGTGAAACTCCTTCTCTACTAAAAATACAAAAATTAGCTGGGCGTGGTGGCGCACACCTGTAATCCCAGCTACTCAGGAGGCTGATGCAAGAGAATCGCTTGAACCCGGGAGCAGAGGTTGCAATGAGCCGATATTGTGCCACTGGACTTTAGCCTGGGCAACACAGTGAGACTCTGTCTCAAAAAAAAAAAAAAATTTCAGTTTCCCATTATTTGATATGATTATTAGAAATAAAACAAGTTTTTTTTAAAAAAATATAGATTGTGTTTCCTGCAACTTGTTAAAGTCATCTATTTGTCCTAGAAGGTTTTTGTGTTTTTGATTTTCTTTTTTTGAGATGGAGTCTCACTCTGTGGCCCAGGCTGGAGTACAGTGGCACAATTTCGGCTCACTGCAACCTCCACCTCCCTGGTTCAAGCAATTCCCCTGCCTCAGCCTCCCGAGTAGCTGGGATTACAGGCGCACGCCATCAGGCCCGGCTAATTTTTTTGTATTTTTAGGAGGACGGGGTTTCACCATGTTGGTCAGACTGGTCTCAAACTCCTGACCTCAGGCAATCCGCCCGCCTCAGCCTCCCAAAGTGCTGGGATTACAGGCGTGAGCCACCGCGCCCAGCCTAGAAGTTTTTGGAGACTCCATTGTATATTCTACATAGATGATCCTATTGTGCATAGAATGACATTTTTTCCCCTTAGTCCTTATCACTCTAGATGCCTTTGTTTCTTTTTCTTCCCTGATTGTACTGGCTATGAGCTTTACCGTAATTTTGAAAATAAGTGAGTAAAGCAAATATCCTTGCTTTATTTTTGGACTTAGGAAGAGAGCTTTAATCATACACAATTAAGTTTAATGTTAGCAGTAGATTTTCTGCACATATTCTTTATCAGCTCGAGGAAGTTCACTTCTATTTTTAGTTGCCGAGAGTTTTTTGGTTTTTTTTTTAAATCGGGAATGGAAGTAGGATTTTATCAAATATTTTTTGTGTATCAATTGAAACTATTGTATGGTGTTTTTTAGTTTGTTAATATGGTGGATTCTACTGATTGATTTTTAAATATTAAACCAACCCTGGGATACTATTTCTGGGATAAACCTCACTTGGTCATATATTTTTGGTTTTGATTTGCAAAAAAAAAAAAAAAAAAAAAATTGTTAAGAATTTTTGCATCTATAGTCACGGAGACATCAACCTGCAGTTTTCTTTTCTTTCCTTTTTTTTTTTTTTTTTTTTAAAAAAAGCCCGGTTTTGGTTTCAGGGCAATGCCTATCTTAAAGGATAAATTGGGAAATATTCCTTCATCTCCAATTTTCTGGAACAGTTTGTTAGATTTAGCATTATTTCTTCCTTAAATGTTTGACAGAATTCACTAGTTAAGCCACAAGTCTTGAGCTTTCTTTGTTCAAGATTTTTAACTACAGAACAAACTTCTTCAATTTAAATAGCTTCACAGATATGAAGCTATTTAGGTTATCTGTTTCTTCTTGAGTAAGCACTGATAGACTGTGTCTTTAAAATAATTTGTATATCTAAATTTCCATTTGTTAGCAGAAAGGTTTTTTAAAAATAGTATCCCCTTGTTATCTTTTTATATCTGTGGAATCAGTCGTGACGTTACCACTATCATTCCTGATACTGGTTATTTGTTTCTTCTGTCTCTCCTTCTTTCTGACCAGTCTGACTTGAGATTTATCCATTCTGTTTGCCTTAAAGAATTAGCTTTGGTTTCATTGATATTCTCTGTTCTATTTCTTTTTCTCTTTCATTCATTTATGCTGTTTATTATTTTTCTTCGGCTTACTTTGCATTTGACTTATTTTTAGCTGTATAAGGTAGAAACAGATTATTGATTTTTCCTTTTGCTTTTTTCTAATAAAGATAGTTTACTGCTATAAATTTCCTTCTGAGTACTGCTTTAGCTGATCTCACAGATTTCTAGATATTGTGTTTTTATTTTTATTGAGTTCAACTTACTTTCTAATCTCCCTTTTTATTTCTTCTTGAACTCTGAGTTATTTAGAATTAATTTAGTTCCCACATATTAGATTTTCTAGATAATTTTTTGTTATTGATTTCTAATTTAATTCCATTTACGGTCTGGGAGCATACTTTGTACAATTTAAGTCATTTTATACTTTTGGGATTTTTTAATGGCCCAGAAAATATCTTGGTAAATTTCCCATGTGCATGTGAAAATAATTTGTATTTGCTATTTTTGACTGTTCTATGTCAATTAGATCAGGTTAACTTGATATTGTTGTTCAAATCTTCTATAATCTTACTGATATTCTGTATACTTGTTCTATCAATTGTCAAGAGAGTGTGTTGGAATCTCTAAGTATAATTTATATTTGCCTGTTTTTCCTTCCAGTTCTATCAGTTTTTGCTTCCTGTATTTTGTAGCTCCATTATTAGGTATAGAAAAATTAGAAATTATTATTTTCTCTTGATTAGTTGACTCCTTTATAATTACGAAATGACCATTTTTTGTCCTGGTAACAATATTTGCACTAAATCTATTAATGTAGTTATTCTAGCTTTATTTTCATTTTTTAAACATATCTTTTTCCTTTCTTTTACTTTTAACCTGTGCCTTTTTAATTTATTATAGGCAGTAATTAGATAGGTCTTGCAATCTTTCCAGTCTGATAATCTTTTAAAATTGGAATGTTTAGAACATTTAGATTTAACGTGATTGTTGACATACTTGGGTTTAAATCCATCATCTGGCTCTTGGTTTTCTATATGTTTATCTGTCGTTTGTTTCCTTTTTTCTCTTTTTTTTTTTTTAATTAATTGAGCAATTTTTATGATCCTAGATTTTCCTACTTTTTGCCTTAGTAGATACAACTCCTTTGTTCCTATAAAAGTTGATTCAAGGCCTGGCACGGTGGCTCACGCCTGTAATCCTAGCACTTTGGAAGGCTGAGGCGGGTGGATCTCGAGGTTAAGAGATTGAGACCATCCTGGCCAATATGGTGAAACTCCATCTCTACTAAAAATACAAAAATTTTAGTACGTGGTGGCGTGTGCCTGTAGTCCCAGCTACTTCGGAGGCTGAGGCAGGATAATCTCTTGAACCCGGGAGGTGGAGGTTACCGTTAGCCGGGATCACGCTACTGCACTCCAGCCTGGTGACAGAGCGAGACTCCATCTAAAAAAAAAGTTGATTCAGTGTTTATAATATGTATCTTTAATCTATAGTTATCTATTGTGAAATAATATCACGCCTCTTTGCATATAAAAAAAGAGCCTTACAAGAGTGAATTTCCATTTGGTATCCTCTAGCTTTTGGGCTAATGCTGTCATATATTTTATACCTACATGTTGTAGCCCTCATACTGCATTATTATTATTATTATTATTATTATTATTTGAGACAGTCTCACTCTGTCACCCAGGCTGAAGTGTAGTGGCATGATCTTGGCTCACTGCAACCTCCGCCTCCCAGGTTCAAGCAATTCTCCTGCCTCAGCCTCCTGAGTATAGGCACCTGCCACCACACCCAGCTAATTTTTGTATTTCTGGTAGAGATAGGGTTTCACCATGTTAATCAAACTGGTCTCGAACTCCTGATGTCAAGTGATCCGCGCACCTCAGCCTCCCAAAGTGCTGGGATTATAGGCATGAGCCACTGCACCCAGCCACATTGTTATTATTTTTGCTCAAAACAATCGATTACCTTTTAAAGAAAATTTTAACAGAAGGAGGGAAGTCTTCCATAGATCTTCTACCACACCGGCCACTTCCATTGCCCTTTATGACTCGGTGTGCATCCAGATTTCCTTCTGGGATCAATCTCCTTCATTTCAAAATGTAGAAAACCACATTTGTGATAGTGCAGATCTGCTGCTAATTTAGTCTTTCCATTTTTGTATGCCTTAAAAAGTCTTTATTATGTCTACGTTTTTGGAAGCTATTTTCTTTCGGTACAGAATTTTAGGATGACAGGTTTTTTGTGTTTTTTTTTTCTTTCAGTACTTTAAGGTACTGCTTCATTATATGCAGGCTTGTGTTTTTCTGACGAAAACAAAACACAGAAATCAGAAAGACCTGATGTTCTCCTCATCTTCATTCCTTCCTATGCAGTGTGTCTTTCTTTATTCTGGCTGCCATTGTCACTGACGTCAGTTTTTCCAGCAATTTGACTGTGATGTGCCTTGGCTTAGTTTTTTTCATGTTTCTTGTCCTTGTGATTTGTTGAGGTTTCTGGTTCTGAGAGTCTAGATTTTCATCAGATTTGAAAAGTTTTTATTTTTATTTTTTTGAGTTATTGTGCCTTATCTTTCTCTAGAGACTCCAGTTACGTGTATATTAGGTTACTTGAAGTTTTCCCACCACTCACTGATGTTCTGTTCATTTTTATTCTAGTATTTTGTATCCGTGTTTCTTTCTTTTTCTTTTTCTTTTTGTTTTTTTGTTTTTTTGTTTTTTGTTTTTGAGATGGAATTTCGCTCTTGTTGCAAAAATTAGCCGGGCATGGTGACGCATGCCTGTAATCCCGGCTACTCAGGAGGCTG
>NW_012105664.1:1247053-1280292 GCF_000951045.1 Mandrillus leucophaeus | reverse complement strand
TAGAGACGGGGTTTCACCATGTTGGTCAGGCTGGTCTCAAACCCCTAACCTCAGGTGATCTGCCTGAATCGGCCTCCCAAAGTGCTGGGACTACAGGCATGAGCCACTGCGCCCGGCCTGATGTAATTATTTTGAAACTCTGGAATTTATTTGAAGGGTTGCAGCTTCCAGGGGAAGACTTGGCTGACATTTAAGAATTAGGACATTCCAAAGCAACCACATATATGGGGGAGTGTAGGAAGGCACCACACATGCTCAGGGAAAGACATGGGCTTAAAAAAAACCTGAGAAAACCTGAAGTTTACAACTAAGTCTGATTCCCAGCACAAAGACATCCTACAACAATTTTTGTTTAAAAGAAAAAAAAAGCAAACCTCTGGAGAAAGAAGAGTCATATTTTTAAAGTTATCATATTATAGATTCACATGTATAGTTTTCAATAAAAATCACAAAGCATACAAAGAAACAGAAAATTCAAAGGTACCATAAAATTTTAAAATGTTTAAAGTTATATTTTATATACATGGGAGCTCAACAATGTGTACACATGGACATAGAGAGTGGAAGACTAGACATTAGAGATTCCAAAAGGTGAGAGGAGGGAGGTGAGGGATGATAAATTACTTATTGCGTATAATGCGCACTATTCAGGGGATGGTTACGCTAAAAAGCCCAGACTTCATCACTATGCAATCAGTATATCCATGAAACAAAAACGCACTTGCACACCCTGAATCTATTTTAAAAATTTAAAAATCCAGAAAAGTGATGTAATTTGTGACATCAATAAGTGAAAGAGGTAGGGACAGAACCGTATAGAAGCAGACATTTTGTATGCTATTGAAGTGAAGCTGGTAAAAATTCAAATTACAGTGTTATAACTTTAGGCTGTTAAATGCAATCCCCATGGCAACTCCACAAAGAAAATAGATATAGAACATACACAAAAGGCAATATAAAGAGAATTAAAATGTTTCATTACAAAAAGTCAACTAAACCAAAAGGAAGCAGTAAAGCAAGAAATAAGGCATAAGAAATCTACAAGCCTATAGAAAAAAATAGCAAAACAGCAGAAGTAAGTCCTTTCATATCAGTAATTACTTCAAATATAAATGGATTAAACTCTCCAATCTAAAGACAGAGATTTTCAGAATGAATTTTAAAAACATGATCATCTATATGCTGTCTAAAACAAGACTTTTTAGATTCAAAGACACAAAGAGGTTGAAAGTGAAAGGACAGAAGAAGATATTTCATGCAAATAGTAACCAAAAGAGGACCTATACTAACATCAAATGATATTGACTTTAACTCAAAAACTGTTACAAAAGACAAAAAGGACATTATATATTGACAAAGGAATCAACTTACCGAAAATATAAACATTTATACATCTAATAACAGACCATCAAAATATATGAAGCAAAAAATTTCAGAAGGATGAAATAGTTCTACAGTAATAGTTGGAGACTTCAATACTCCACTTTTATAAATGAATATGAAAGCGAGACAGAAAATGTCAGTAGATAGAGGACTTGAATACCAACTAGACAATAAACCAACTAGATCTAACAGACATATGCAGAATATTCCAAAAACACAAGAGAATCTACATTTTTCTCAAGTGCACATGGGACATTCACAAAGATAAACCATATGTTAGGCCAGAAAACAAGTCTCAATAGATACACAAAGATATACAGCATACAAATTATCTTCTCTGACCACAACAGGATGAAGTTAGAAATAATAACAGAAGAAAACTGGTAAATTTACAAATAGGTGGAAATTAAACACACTTTTAAATGACCAGTGGGTCAAAAAAGAAATCACAGGGGAAATTAGAAAAAACTTAGAGATGAATCAAAATGATAACACAACATACAGAAACTTATGAGATGCAGTAAAAGCAGAGATAAAAGGGAAATTTATAGCTGTAAACATATATTTAATGAGGAGAAATCTCAAATCAACAACCTAACTTTACAACTTAAGGAACTAGAAAAGCACAAACTAAACTAAAAGCTAGCAGAAAGAGGAAATGACACAGATTAGAGCAAATATAAATAAGGAATAGAAAAAAAATAGAGAAAATAAATGAAATCCAAAGTAGGTTCTTTGAAAAGATCAACAAAATTGACAAACCTTAGGCTAGCCTGACAAGAAAAAGAGGACTCAAATTACTGAAGTCAGAAATGAAAGTGAAGCCATTGCTACAGATTCTACAAATAAAAATGACTTTAAGTGAGTACTAGGAACAACTGTACACCAAGAAGTAAGATGATCCAGATGAAATGGACTAATTATTCGGAACACAAACCTACCAAAACTGAACCATGAAAAGGTAGAAAATCTGAATCGACAGATAACTAATAATAATAACAAAACCTCCCAACAAAGAAAATCCCTGCACCTGATGGCTTCACAGGTAAATTCTACCAAATATTTAAGAAGAACCACCATAAATCCTTCTCAAACGTTTCCAAAAAGTTGAATCAGAAAAAACACTTTCTAACTTATTCTGTGAGGCCAGCATTATCCTGACACCAAAACTAGGCAAAGACACTACAAGAAAAGAAAACTACAGAACAATATACCTTAAGAATATTAATACAAAAATCCTCAAAAATACTAGCAAATTGAATTTCGTAACATTAAAACTAGGATATTATACACTGTGACCAAGTGAAGTTTATTATTGTAATGCAAGGATGGTTCAACATACAAAAATTGATCAGTACACCACATTAATAGAATGAATGGGGAAAACAAACCATAATTATCTCAAATGATGCAGAAAAAGCATTTGACAAAATTCAACATCCTTTTATGATTAAAAATAATTCAGCAAACTAGGAAAAGAAGGAAGGTACCTCAACATAATAAAAATTATATATGAAAAACCCATAGGTAACATTATATAGTGATTTGTAGAGACATAAAGTAGAACAGTGGTTCCTGGAGGCTTAGGGAAGAAATAATGAGGAGTTACTGTTTAATGGGTAGAGAATTTCATCCTTGCTCAGGGGCCATGCTAATCTTCTCTGTATCACTTCAATTTTAGTATATGTGTTGCCGAAGTGAGCACAAGGTAGAGAATTTCACTTTGAGATAATAAAAAGTTTTGGAGATGGACAGTAGTGATAGTTGCACAATACAAATGCACTTAATGTCACCAAAACAGTTAAAATGGTAAACTGTACATTATATATATTTTATCACAATTTTTAAATGCCCGTGACACTAAATCTTTTAAAAATATATTTGTGTTTTTCTGTTCCACATTTCTTTGGATAGATGTTCTAATCAGTCAGGGGCACTTGTAAAAGAACTACTTTCAAAACAGGATAAAATCGTGACTCTCATACAGATATAAAATGAACATACTCTATAGATTTCATTTATTTCATCGTTATGAGGAAACTGGTAAGGTACTACAACTTCACTTCACAGGATAAACACATGATATACTTAACGTTATAAGTAACAGAAACAAAAACTATTCCCCCATGGGGAAGAGGGACATTGAATGAACCTCCTCCACAAGAATTCTGTGTTCAGCAACAAACAATATTTACGTAATCATGATAATGTAAACATGAACTACCATTTAAAACTCCAATTATAATAGAATTACATTGAAAACATGAGAGGAGGAGGAAGTAAACATGAGCAAAAAGAAAGAAAAATTAAACCTCAAATGCTCAACAGGTGTCAATAGATAATGTATACAATAAATAAGTCAATTTAGCAAAATAACAAATTATTTGGAAACATATAGGTAAATACTACAAGCAACAACTGAAAATATTGAAAGTTGCTTCTGTAGATCTTCATACATGAGAAAACACAGCACCAGACTTATTTTTAAAAAAGACTTTTAAAAATTTGTTTTAAATATGCTGAAAGAGCTAAATGACAACATGGGAATAGAACTAAAAGAAATAAGAAAAATGACATATTAAAAGTAAGAATATCAACAAAGAGAAAAATTGTAAAAATGAACAAAAAATTCTGGAGATAGGCCGGGCGCGGTGGCTCAAGCCTGTAATCCCAGCACTTTGGGAGGCCGAGACGGGCGGATCACGAGGTCAGGAGATCGAGACCATCCTGGCTAACACAATGAAACCCCGTCTCTACTAAAAATACAAAAAAAATTAGCCGGGTGTGGTGGCGGCGCCTGTAGTCCCAGCTACTCGGGAGGCTGAGGCAGGAGAATGGCGGGAACCCGGGAGGCGGAGCTTGCAGTGAGCCGAGAGCGGGCCACTGCACTCCAGCCTGGGCGACAGAGCGAGACTCCGCCTCAAAAAAAAAAAAAAAAAAAAAAAAAAAAAAAATTCTGGAGATGACATGTACATAACTAAGAGATTGTGCCACTGCACTCCAGCCTGGGTGACAGAGCAAGACTCTGTCTCAGAATAAATTAATAAATAATTTTTAAAAAGTTAATGAATTAAACTCCCCCATCAAAAGTTACAGATTGGCAGAAGAGATAAAAATATGTGATCCAAATAGATTCAGTCTACAAGAGAAGCACTTCAGATCTAAGGACACACCTACACTGAAAGTGAAAGGATGCAAAAAGATATCTCGTGCAAACAGTAACCCAAAAAAAGAGCAGGGGTGGCCATATTAATATCAGACAAAATAGACTTTAAATCAAAAATGGTTACAAGACACAAAAACCACATGATACTTGATTAAAGTGTCAATTTACCAAGTTATAACACTTGTAAACATACGTGCACCAAATCCCAGAATTCCTAAATCTAAGAAGCAAGCATTGACAGAATAGAGGGAGAAATAGTTCCACACTAGTAGTAAGAGACTTCAATATCCCTCTTTCAATAATGGATAGAACAACCAGATACAGGAGAAATAAGAAAATAGAAAACTTGAACAACACTTTAATTTTATGTGTTAACTTGAGCAGTCACGGTACTCAGATATTTGGTCAAACACTATTCTAGATATTTCTGTGAAGGTATATTTTGGATAGGATTAATGTTCACATCAGTAGACTTTGAGTAAAGCAGATTGCCCTTCATAATGTCGGTGGGTCTCATCCCATCATTGGAAGTCTTTAAGAAAAATACTGACTTCCAATGAAGAAAAGGCAATTCTGCTAGAAAACTCCATTCAGACTTGAAAGTCAACTCTTTTCTAGGTCTCCAGCCTGCCAGACTTCCTTGTAGATTTGGGACTTGCTAACCTCCACATTTGGGCCAGCCAGTTCCTTTAACACATGCACACATGCACATGCATACACACACAAACACACTCCATCTCTCCCTCTCTCTTTCTCTCTCTCCCTCTCTCTTTCTCTCTCTCTCTCCCTCTCTTTCTCTCTCTCTCTCACTCACATCGTCTGTGACTTAGTCCTGTTTGCCTCCACATTCCTTTGGGGTTTAAAAACATACAGTGCTTATTAAATTGATTTTTCATTGTTGTTATACATTTACTACATCTGATTAGAAGAAGTCATAGTTGTTTGTTTAAACAGAGTTTTTGTATATTTTTCCTTAACTCAGAGAACTTACCTTTTTCTGCTTGGATTATCTGCTCCTGCTGTGCAAATGTGTAAAGGCCTTAGGATAAAAGCCCATGTGAACCTGTTGCTTCATTCTTGTGCTTCCTTCCCTTTTCTCAGGAACTGTAGCCCCTCAAGCTCTGTCTGCATGAGATTGAGATCTCTGGTCCTTCAGTTGTGTGTGTGTGTGTGTGTGTGTGTGTGTGTGTGTGTGTGTGTGTGTATTTTGTCCAGCTTTCTTTATTGCTGTCCAATGCAAGCTACTCAATGAAAGTGAAATATTTTATCCTGAACTGTTTTAAACCAATGAATATTTTGCCTAGAATTTCAAAAGCAATAATGAGTATTCTTCCAGTCAGAATATCTTGCCTTTCACTGTTTAGAACTACATTGAATCTTTAATGCATTCTGTTCACAGCTTATTAAAATATCATTGTCTTTTACATTTTGATTTTTGGTGATGGGTTTGCATAAGACACTTAAAAATACTATTTTATACCCTCTTGGCCTTTCCTGTTTCTTGTATCTCAAGTAAACGTAGCAATGAGCTTTGTGGGTATCAGATTTACTTGATGGAAGAGTAGCCTAACCGGCCCCCACATTCTGTCCCTGTGCCATGTCTGCCCCTTCCAACTTTTGACATCCATGTTGATACTGGGGTATGGAATGACCATAATTAAAGCACACATGCACAGCCATAGTTCCTGTGTGAATGTGTGTGTTTGTGTTCAGCAATTTTGTGTGGCCACAGGGTGCATAGCCATTGTGTAATCTGTGTGTTGGTATGTTTGGTTAATGTGTATGTGCGCTTAGAGGGTGTATGGTCAATACGGGCTCTGAGATAAAGTGCGGTCTGTGTTGGTGGTTTGGGTGTGTGTATGGTCAGAGTATCGATGACTCCATTAACAAATTTTGTTTGTGGTAAGAACGTTTATGGTCATTTGAAAATTATGTATATGCGAGTGTGAGTATGTGTTATCAGTGTTTGCCTGTGTTCAGAGGGTGCTTGTTATTGTGATAAATATGTATGGGATAAATATATTTTATTTATTTTTGAGATGGAGTCTCACTCCGTCATCCAGGCTGGAGTGCTATGACGTGATCTTGGCTCACTGCAACCTCTGCCTCCTGAGTTCAAGTGATTCTCCTGTTTCAGCCTCCTAAGTAGCTGGGATTACAGATGCCCATCACCACACCTGGGTAATTTTTGTATTTTTTAGTAGAGATGGGGTTTCAGCATATTGGCTAGGGTGGTCTCGAACTCCTGACCTCAGGTGATCTGCCTGCCTTGGCCTCCCAAAGTCCTGGGATTACAGGCGAGGGCCACCATGCCCAGCCGGATAAGTATATTTTAAAGCTTAGAAGTAGGCAACACAAACATTTACCTGTTACCTGTTTAACACTCAACACCCCTGAAAAAACATTCAGTCCAGAGGAACCTCAAGAAAGACATAGAGTGGACTGGGAAAAAAAGGAATGAGCAATGGATTGAAGCCTGAGGTATCTTCTAAAACTAAATAGATAGGGGAGGCACAAGTCCTGAGCAGTAAGAGAAGGGATTCAGGGTTTGAAGGATTGAAATATTGGGGAACAAAATGACCCCAGACCTTTGCCCTCTGGCCTTTTGCGGCAGAGCCTTGCTGGTTTCTGAATTATCTTCAGTCATTACTCTCTTTCTTGAAGGATGTTCACAGTTGGACAGCTCTTTGGCTTATCCTGTAGAATCTCAGAAATCTGACAGTCTCCCTCCATTTTGTGCTGTCTGTTCCTTTCAGTACAGGCTGGCAACACTTCTGCTAAGATGGTTAATTGGGTCCATAAGCCACACTGTAATCTGTTTGTAGCAAATCTTTCCAGCTACATTCTTGGTGTTCTCTCCAGAATACACTTTCTCAGTTTTTGCAATATGGATAGAATATTTTCCAAATCTTCAGATTCTGGTTCCTTTGTGCTTAAAAGTTCCTTCTTCAATTTACCTTCACACTCTCACAATTTACTATAAGTAGCAAGGAGAAACCAGGCAGTACCTTTGACACTCTGCTTTGAAATTTCTTTAGCTAAATATCCAAGGGCATCACTTAGATGCTCTACTTTTTACAAAACACTGGAGCACAATTCAGTCCAGTTTTCTGCCACTTTTTAATAAGGATCACCTTTCCTCAAGTTTCCAACAACATGTTCCTCATTTCCATCTGAGACCTCATAAGAAGCATCATTAACATTCATATTTCTAGCAACATTTTGTTTATGGCAATATATGTATTCTCTAAGGTGGTAGAAACTGTTTCAACAACTCTCCTTTTCTCTGTTTTTTTTTTTTTCTGAGATGGAGTCTCACTCTGCAACCCAGGCTGGAGTGCAGTGGTGCAATCTCAGCTCACTGCAACCTCCACCTCCCAGGCTCAAACAATTCTCCTGCCTCAACCTCCTGAGTAGCTGGGACTACAGGTGCATGCCACCAACACTTGGCTAATTTTTGTATTTTCAGTAGAGATGGGGTTTCACCATGTTGTTCAGGCTGGTCTCAAACTCCTGACCTCATGATCTGCTTACTTCGGCCTCCCAAAGTGCTGAGATTACAGGCGTGAGCCACTGTGCCCAGCCCAACTTTCCTTTTTTCTTTATGATCTCTCACTAGAATGCCCCTTAATGTCCATATTTCTACCAAGAATCTTATCAAGGCAATCTAGACTTTTCTATTAGGTGCCTCAAAACTCTTCTTTCCTCTACCTATTGCCCAGTTCAAAAGTGACTTCCACATTTTCAGGTATTTGTTACAGCAGCACCGCACTTCTCAGTACCAAAATTAGCATTGGTTTGCTAGGTTTGACATAACAAAGTACTGCAGTCTGAGTGACTTAAACTACAGAAATTAATTTTCTCACAATTTTGGAGGCTGGAAGTCTGAGACTAAGGTGTTGGAAGGTTTGGCTTCTTCTGAGGTGTCTTCACATGGTCTTTCCTCTGTGTGACTCTGTGTCTAAATTTCCTGTTTGTATAGGGACACCTGTCATATTGCATCGGGGCCTATCCTAATGATCCCATTTTAACGTAATTACTTCTTCTTCAAAGTCCCTATCTCCAAATACAGCCACCTTTTGAGGTACTGGGTGATGGGGTTCCAACATAAACATTGGGGAACACAAATCATCCCGTAACACCCGGGGTCAGCAGCATCTGCACCTCCTGGGCACATGTCAAAGAGGCAGAATTGCAGGCCATGTCCCCAACCTGTGGAATCAGAATCTGAAATTAATGAGAGCCCCAAGCAATTTGCACATTATGCTGTGAGAAGTGCTGTTCTAAGTCTTTCTGGTTTATATACACTTTTCGGTTTGAGAGGTGCTGTCCTGGGAGTCTTCCTGGGTCCAAAGTAGAAGTGAGAAAACCAACAAACAGCATTAATTGTTTGTTGTAGTGGGGCTGAGGTCAAAAGGGGGTGCTTAGAGATCAAGAACAATGATGAGTGTGCTAAGGCCACAAGTGGATACACAAGCAGGGAAGGCCTCTCTGAGAAGATGACATTTCAGCTGAATACTGAAGCAAGTGATGAAATGACCATGAGAGTGTCTGGGTAAGGAGTAGCAAGCGCAAAGATGCCGGGGTTGGCATGTGCTTAGTGCATGTGAGAAACAGAAAGGAGGCTGGGATGGCTGAGGCTGAGAAAAGCAGGGAGCCAGTGTTAGGAGGTAGTGGATGTGGATTGTGTTGACCCTATAGCTCATGGTAAGGACCTGAAATACTTTTCTGAGTGAAATTTGAAGCCATTGGAGGGTTTCAGTTGAGCAGTCACAGGAACTGACTTTTAAGAGAAATCTCTCTGGTTGATGTGCTAAGAATAGACCAATGAAGACAAAGCAAGAAGGTGGTGTCGGAGGCGACTGCAGAAATCCTGGTGAGAGACGAATCCAGGCAGCCTGGGCTAGGGTGGGAGCAATGGAGAGGAAAAGTGCCCAGAGTCTGGTCATGTTCTGAAAGCAGAACTGATAGGATTTGTAGTGATGGGTGTGAGATAAGGAATGGGAGAAAGAGAAGAATCCCCCAAGTCTGGTCCGTGTACCCCTGCGGATCAGCCTTCTCAGAAGTGACTTCATATCTCATCTTTGGGGACTATAACAGGCACAGACAGATGTCTCTTTTAAACATGGTGGATGGAGCATACATGTTCATCTCTGTTCCTCCCCAAACCCCTAAAATGTTGACAAAAGAATAAAAGCAGGAAACCCACAGGACAAGGGCTGAAAGTCAGGGCACAGTGAGCAAGTTAGAAATGACTGATCTGCCTTGATCAAATGTAGAGAAAGGGATTCAAAGGCTTAGGTACCGCAAGCACAGGCAACCAAAGCAAACATGGATGAATGGGCTCACATCAAGCTAAAAAGCTTCTGCACAAAAAAAGAAACAATCAAGAAAGTGAAGAGAATATTTCAACCCACAGAATAGGATAAAATATTTGCAAACTACTCATCAGACAAGCAGTTAATCACCAGAATACATAGGGAGCTCAAGCAACTCTATGGGAAAAATCTAATAATAATCAGAATAAAAAATGAACAATACGTCTGAATAGACTTTTCTCAAAACAAGACATACCAACGGCGATCAGGTATATGAAAAGGTACTCACCAGCTCTGATCATCAGAGAAGTGCACATCAAAACCACAATGAGATATCATCTCACCCAAGTTAAAATGACTTATCCAAAAGGCAACAGCAAATTCTGGTGATGATATGGAGAAAAGAAAATGTTTGTATGCTGTTGATGAGCATGTAAATTAATACAATTGGAGGTTCCTCAAAAAACTAAAAATAGAGGTATCATATGATTCAGCAGTCCTGCTGCTAGAGATATACCCAAAATGAAGGAAGTCAGTATATTAAAGAGACATCTGCACTCCATGTTTATTGCAGCACTGTTCACAATAGGCAAGATTTGGAAGCAACCTGTGTCCATCAACAGATGAATGGATAAAGAAAATGTGGTACATATATACAATGGAGTACAGTTCAGCCACAAAAAAACGAGATCCTGTCATTTGCAATAACGTGGCTGGAACTCTGGGGGGTCATTATGTTAAGTGAAATAAACCAGGCACAGAAAACAAACTTCCAATGTTCTCACTTACTTAAGAGCGCTAAAACTTAAAACAATTGAATTCACGAAGGTAGAGTGTAGAATGATGACTACAGAGGTTGGGAGGGTAGTGTTGGGAAGGGGAAGTAGGGATGGTTACTGGGTACAAAACTACAGTTAGGTAGAATGAATAAGATCTAGTATTTGATAGCACAACAGGATGACTACAATCAATGATAACTTGTATATTTTAAAATAACTAAAAGAGGCCAGGCACAGTGGCTCACACCTGTAATCCCAGCACTTTGAGAGGGTGAGACAGATTGATCTCCTGAGGTCAGGAGTGCGAGACCAGCCTGGCCAACATGGTGAAACCCCGTCTGTACTAAAAATACAAAAATATTAGCCGGGTGTGGTGGTGGGCACCTGTAATCCCAACTTCTCAGGAGGCTGAGGCAGGAGAATCACTTGAACCCGGGAGGCAGAGGTTGCAGTGAGCCGAGATCATGCCATTGCACTACATAGCCTGAAGAACAAAAGTAAAACTCTGTCTCAAAATAATAATAAAATAAAATAACTAAAAGAGTATAATTGGAGTGTTTGTAATACAAAGAATAAATACTTGAGGTTGTGGACAACTCATTTACCCTTCTGTGACTGTTACACTTTGCATGCCTGAATCAAAACATCTCATGTACCTCATAAACATATACACCTACCATGTACCCACAAAAGTTAAAAATAAAAAACAAGTATAAAAAGGCTTAGGGAGACTGGAATGTTAGAATAGATATGTCAACTAAGACCTACTCTCCCACCCTGAAAGAGTCCAAAAGATACACCTTTCATGACTGTGAGAAATAAATTGGTGGCCAGGTGTGGAGGTTCACGCTTGTAATCCCAGTGCTTTTGGAGGCCAAGGTGGGAAGACTGCTTGAGGTCAGGACTGTGTGACTAGCCTGGGCAGCATAGTGAGACCTCATCTCTAAAACAAAAGTAGCCAGGTGTGATGGCATGTGCCTGTAGTCCCAGCTACTTGGGAGGCTAAGTTGGGAGGATGGCTTGAGCCCAGGAGTTCCAAATTACAGTGAACCATGATTGCACCACTGCACTCCAGCCTGGGCAACAGAGCAAGACTCTGTCTCTAAAATAAAAAAAGAAGAAAAAACATGTGAAGAGATCCCCAGCATTCTTGAAGAGCTCTGTGATAGCTCTTCTGTATAGGGCAGAACTTACGTAGGAGATGTGGTAACTGAATTGGGAAAACTATGTGCAATAGGAGTCATTGGATTCCAGGGTGACAGAGGCCAAGTGGATGCACTAAATCACCAAAGGCAAGATTGGCACAGTTACCGTAAGGAACAGCAGAGGCAAAGCAGCAGTTCAAAACCGTGATTCCACAAATCTATGGCCTTTGTTAGTTGATCATGGTGGTCCTAGAAGTGAAACAGATAAGAAACCTACAAAATTCTTACTTCATCTGCATTAGCGTAAAAGTTCTAGGTTAAATGAACTAAAAGTCTAACTTGACTCAAAAAAACAGAGAGAAATAGCCCTGTATTAGGCCCTTCTTGCATTGCTGTGAAGAAATACTTGAGGCTGGGTCATTCACAAGAAAAGATACTTAATTGACTCACAGTTCTGCAGGCTGTATAGGAAGCATAGTGGTGCCTGCTTCTTGGGAGGCCCCAGGAAGCCTCCAATCATGATGGAAGGCAAAGGGGAAGCAGGCACATCACATGGTGAGAATGGGAGCAGTAAAAAATGCTGCAAGTTTTTTAAGTGCATATAAGTAAATAGGCTGGGTGTGGTGGCTCACACCTGTAATTCCAACACTTGAGAGGCCAGCGTGGGAGGATTGCTTGAGGCCAGGCGTTCAAGACCAGCCTGGGCAACATAGTAGGGCCCTGTCTCTAAAAAACTTTAAAAATTAGCCAGATATCGTGTGGGCTATTATTGCACCATGGGACTTCAGCCTGGGTGACAGAGTGAGGCCCTGTCTCTAAAAAAACAACATGGCTGGGCATGGTGGCTCATGCCTGTAATGCCAGTGCTTTGGGAGACCAAGGTGAGTGGATCACCCAAGGTCAGGAGTTCAAGACCAGCCTGGCCAAGATGGTGAAACCCCATTTCTAATAAAAATACCAAAAATTAGCCAGGCATGGTGGTGGGCGCCTATAATCCCAGCTACTCGGGAGGCTGAGGCAGGAGAATAGTTTGAACCCGGAAGGCAGATGTTGCAGTGAGCAGAGATCGCACCATTGCACTCCAGCCTGGGCAACAGGGCAAGACTCTGTCTCAAAAACAACAACAACAACAACAACAAAACCCAGAATCGTGTCTTCATTCATTGGAGAATGCAGTTAAGCCTGGGCCGGGACGCCTGCCTTCCAGGTGGTTAAGGGAGTTCAGCAGTGGTGACCACTCTGTACACGTCGTGGTTGTGGTCCCGGAACTTGGCTTTATTAGACTTGCCCTTGAGAGGGGGCAGAAGGCCCGCATGCCACAGGCATCACTGTGCTGGTGGTGGCTCATGCCATCCTGCAGAGGTGCGGAGAAGAGTCCCTCACCCTGAGAGGACACTGGGGGTCGAAGGCTGCCCGAGGCCAGGCTGGAGCGGGAGGCAATGCTGTCCCATGCAACTCTGTGAAGAATCGTTCATTTCTCACTGAGGGGACAGCAGGGACCAGGGTCCTGGGCTGCAGGGATCACAGCCATAGCCAGCTGGTTCTGCCTCCCACTGAGGCTGTGTGGGCTGGGGCAGGAGGGCTTTGGAGCAACAGCAGTTCCTAAGAGTTGATCCTTTTGAGCCCAAGCCCTCCAAATTTGATCTCCAGCTCAAGGTTCTGTGAACTTCCAGACCCGTAAATCCAACTGCCTCTCCCCTCTCTCCATGCAGATCCTCAGTCATCTTGAAGACGCTCCACGTTGTAAGATGATATCGCTCCCAAGCTTCGTGGGGTCTTCCCAGATGTCCCAGTTTCCCAGGCTGGCATGACCAGTCACCCGGTTCATTCTCAGTCTAGGACTCAGACTCATCCTTGTCCTCTCATTTCCCAAATGTGGGCTGCGAACAGCCGAGTAGATGTTTTAGCTGAAATGTCCCCAACCCCCCTTCCATCCAGTCTTCCCACTGCGCCTGCATGATCTCTTCAGAGTCAAACAATGGATGCTCCGGTCCAGCCTCCTTGCCCGGCTCTGCCCTCTTCAGGTCTTTCCTACCTGCTGCTCCCCTCATTCTGAGCCCCACCACTAGGCGGGGGCCCTTGAGCCCCAAGGGGCCCAGCTTCATCCTCCTAGGGCCTCACAAGTGCCTACTCGGTGCCCGATCTCTGCTCCAGCTTCACTTCCCCAGGCAGCCTCCCCAACTCAGGGATTAGGATGTGAATTTCTTTGGCGAGGTCATTATTTAGCCTGCTACACCTACTTTATTTTTGTTTTTCTTCATAGTATTTATCATTATCTGTCTAAGTCCATTTTGTATTGCTATCACAACACCTCAGACTGGATAATTGATAAGGAAGACAGGTTTATATTTAGCTCACAATTCTGCAGGCTGGGAAGTTCAAGGGCACAGTTTTGGCTTCTGGTGAGAGCTTTTGTGTGTTGTCCTAACAAGGCAAAGAAGGTCAAAGTGGAAGCAAATAAGTGCAAAGAGACAAAACCCGAGGGGCATCATGTCGTTATGACAACTCACTCTTATGGGAAGAAGTACAGGCTTGTGAGAACTAATCCCGTCTCTCCAGAGCAAGAACTCATTGCCAGGAGTACGGTACCAAGACATCATGAAGGATCCATCCCCATGACCAAAACACCTCCCACTAGCTCCCACCTCCCCACATCACCATGTTGGGGGTCAAACTGCAACATGAACTTTGGTGGGAACAAACCATATGCAGTCATAGTGCCACCCGATGAGGACATAGTGTGGTTTCTGTCTATACAGACTATGTCTCCATCTAGAATGTCAACTCCATGAGAGCAGGAACTTTGTCTTGGTCACCACTGTATCCCACTGGTATGTGCCTGCACATAGTAGGTGCTCAATAAACACTTGTTACAATATAGAGACTGAACCATCATAGAGACTGAACAGAGAATGAGAATGCACTGTGGTTATACAATGCCAATGCGAAAACCAGTCTCCTCTGTGCACTGCTAACATGCAGCACCCGTTGGAGGAAAACAATACAACTTTACTTAGAGATTCACAAGGAAGACCTGAATAAAAAGAGAGGCTTTCCATGCTTCTGAATCAGAAGAACTTAGTTTTTTAACACATCAACTTTGGGACTCAAAATCCCAAAGGAATTTTTCCTGTACCTTGACAAAGTGACTCAAGAAAGTTTCATTTGGAAGAATAAATAGGTGAAATGAGACTAGATAGACATTTAGAGAAAAAGGAAGAGTAATCAATAGAAATTATACTACCAGTCATTAAAGTATTTAATGAAACTATCATAATTAAAGTAATATAGCACATAATTTTGGCAGAAAATTCAAAAGACAAATTAATGGAACAGAAAGACACTGGTTTAAACCAGACTCTAGTAATTATAAAACTTAGAATAAAATTAAAAATTTTTCAAATAATAAATTCAGTAAAAATTCCTGAAATATTGTGTAACTGTTTAGGAAACAAAGGAAATGAAAAAATGTGAGAGCCACGCCTCCACCATACATTTAGAGGGGTGACTAAAGACATGAGATCTGGGTTCAGATCTCTACCTCATGGCTTACTTGCTGCACCACCTTGGACTACTCACCCCTTCAAGTCTCAAATAGGAGTTAGCAATTCCTAGTATCATTGTGAGGATTCAGAGATCGAGTGCCTAGAGAATACTAAACACACCCTAGGTGTGTGGCTAAGCTATTTAGAGCTAATTCAATGAAAAAATGAAATGACGTAAAACCTGGAAAAAATGTAGTTTCGTGTCTATCAGAATTTGGCATTGGTAGCAATGAAAACAGCAAACAAAAGCATAAATAGAAATTTATCAGAGTTGACTACATAAAAATTCAAAGTATATGTGGTATATCACAAAAAATCTTCAAAATTGAAAGGGAAAAATGTTCTCTATAAATCAGATGCACATCTAGTTACCGTTTATAAAATGTACAACATCATATGAATGAATTTATGTTTAATAGCACAATAAAAAATTTGGAAATAAAGGCCAGGCACAGTGGCTCCCACCTGTAAAATAAAGGCCAGGCACAGTGGCTCCCACCTGTAATCCCAGCACTTTGGGAGGCTGGCATGGCTCACATGAGGTCAGGAGTTTGAGACCAGCCTGGTCAACATGGTGAAACCCCATCTCTACTAAAAATACAAAGACTAGCAGGTATGGTGGCATGTGCCTGTAATCCCAGCTACTCGGGAGGCTGAGGCAGGAGAATCACTGGAACTCAGGAGGCAGAGGTTGCAGTGAGCCAAGATTGCACCACTCCACTCCAGCCTGGGTGACAGTGTAAGACTTTATCTCAAAAAAAAAAAAAAAAAAAAAAAGAAGAAGAAGGGAAAGGACCAGAAAGTAGCTATGGGTTATTGTCAGTGAAGCTTTTGTTTTGGGAGGAGATTTAGAGGGTGCTTATTATGTTGCTGAAAATATACACAGTTATATATGCAGGTTGTCTGCTATGTACAAATCAACAGTGAGGTACCAAGGGATATAATCTATCCAATTCCAAGCAATGAAGACTCTGCACATGTGCACACACATACACAAATTATGTAGCATTTGAAGATAAAAATGTCTTTAAAGCTCTTCAAAATAGCACCAAAAACATAGAATACCAAGGGCTTTTATTGGCTCCATAAGTGAAGTTTGATTCCTTAAAGGAGAGCACACCATTCCAGTCAAAGCCTTGGTAAAATAACCAGTTCCTCAATTGTGTCCTGTTACAAATGAAAACAGATTCTTATTGCATTTATGCAAATAACTGTATTGCCATAAGTTAAGAATACTCGCAAATAGTTTCCAGATTTTGGGGAAATCAGGTGGAGAGAAACAAATACGCTCCTAATTTTGTATATATGATTGTTCAAAGAAAAGTTTCAATACTAAAAAAAACAAAACAAAGGATTAGCAACACTTAAAGCAAAAGTTGAAAATATTAGTCTTCTATCAGTTCAGTTTATGCAGTTAACTCCTGTTCTGCTTAATATTCCTGAACACTTCAGCTCTTCATGTAAGTCCTGAAAGTTTTTTCCCTCTATTCTAATGTCACAACCTCCAAAGTTATCAGAAACCTACATTTAAGAACACCTATTAGAGCCCAGGAGCAGTGCCTCATGCCTGTAATCCCAGCACTATGGGAGGCTGAGGCAAGTAGATTGCTTGGGGTCAGGAGTTGGAGACCAGCCTGACCAACATAGTGAAACCCTGTCTCTACTAAAAATACAAAAATTAGCCAGGTCTGATGGTGGGCACTTGTAATCCCAGGTACTCGGGAGGCTGAGGCAGGAGAATCACTTGAACACAGGAGGCAGAGGTTGCAGTGACCCAAGATTGCACCACTGCACTCTAGCCTGGGCAACAGAACGAGACTCTGTCTCAAAGAACAAAACAAAGAACACCTGTTAGAGTTCTATAACTGATTATAGAACCTCTTTCTTTTCCTTCCTTCCTTCCTTCCTTCCTTCCTTCCTTCCAGACAGAGTCTTGCTCTGTGACCCAGGCTGGAGCACAGTGGGGAGATCTCAGCTCACTGTAAGCTCTGCCTGCTGGGTTCATCCCATTCTCCTGCCTCAGCCTCCCAAGTAGCTGGGACTACAGGCGCCTGCCACCACACCCGGCTAATTTTTTTTGTATTTTTAGTAGAGACAGGGTTTCACCGTATTAGCCAGGATGGTCTCAATCTCCTGACCTCGTGATCCACCCGCCTCAGCCTCCCAAAGTGCTGGGATTACAGGTGTAAACCACCACACCCGGCCTATAGAACCACTTTCTAAAGAGGACCTAAACAAGACAACAATTGTCCATGCATGACAAAAAGTTTTAGGGCAGCCATAATCAAAGACACAATTGACAAGGAAATTTTTTATCTCTGTGGCACATAATAATTTAACATAATAATTATAATTATTACTGACAATGTCCTCTAAGATATATCAGAATTATAGGAGTTTCCCATAATTTTGGAACACCAATAACATATTTATACAAATACAGCCCAAAGAAAACCAAACACCATTTCATGTTTGACAATGCTTTCTGTATAATTTTTGCACCAAAATAAGCCAAATTATGTCATTTTTGGACTTTAGGGAACCTAATATCTTAAATGATTAATTAGGTCAGAAAAAGACATAATTTGTAATTTGAAATGTTTAAAACATCTCTACTAAAAAGATACAAAAAATTAGCCAGACATGGTGGCATGTGCCTGTAGTCCCAGCTACTGTGGAGGCTGAGGCAGGAGAATCGCCTGAACATGGGAGACGGAGGTTGCAGTGAGCCAAGATTGCACCACTGCACTCCAGCCTGGGTGACAGAGTGAGACTCTGTCTCAAAAAAAAAAAAAGATTTAAACATCAGTTTTTATTCCTAAGCAAACCAAAACTTAATGACAATATGACAGCCTGACTTTATAAATGTTCTTGTGTATTTTTTTAAATCAATTCCTTTATTGTGACTTACACTGACCATTCATGACATTCTTGGACTTTCTGGTTTGTCTTGAACATTCCTCTTTCTTAAACAACCAGTCATTTTATTTTAGGACTAAATTTACCACACAAGATTCTTTCTCATATAAAATTATTTCTTTTTAAGCTTTCTTCCCACAAAAATATCTCTTCACTTATTTATTTATTTATTTAAGAAGGATTCTCACTCTGTTGTCCAGGCTGGAGTGCAGTGGCACAGTCTTGGCTCACTGCAACCTCTGCCTCTGGGGTTCAAGCAATTCTTCCACCTCAGCCTCCCGAGTAGCTGGGATTACAGCCATGTATGATCACACCTGGCTAATTTTTTTGTATTTTTAGTAGAGATGGGGTTTTGCTATGTTGGCCGGGCTGGTCTTGAACCCCTGACCTCAAGTGATCCATTTGCCTTGGCCTCTCAAAATTCTGGGATTACAGGCATCAGCCATTGTGCCCAGTGAACCTCTTTAGTTTTATAACTTTCTTTACATCTCTCTTATTTCCTGGTTCCTTTTACCTTGGTTTATACATAACCTTTTTTTCTTTTTTTTTGAGATGGAGTTTCACTCCTGTTACCCAGGCTGGAGTGCAATGGTGCAATCTCAGCTCACTGCAACCTCCACCTCCCAGGTTCAGGTGATTCTCCTGCCTCAGCCTCCCGAGTAGCTGGGATGACAGGCATGCACTACCACCCCCAGCTAATTTTTTGTATTTTTAGTAGAGACGAGGTTTCTCCATGTTGGTCAGGCTAGTCTCGAACTCCCAACCTCAGGTGATCTGCTCGCTTCAGCCTCCCAAAGTGCTAGGATTACAGGCATGAGCCACTGCACCCAGCCTATACATAATCTTTGAACAAGCTTTGTATTATATAAAACTTGTTCACCTTTTTTAAAAAAACACATACTGTTTTTTTAGCAAGAATGTTTTCCTACAATATATATTTGTTGGAAAATACCCAAATAATGAAATTTTAGGTTCTAAAGTATAACAAGTTTGTCTACAAGTATTTATAACATTACATTTACCCTGTTAGAGACAAACAACTATAATTTACTTAGTTTAGCTAGATTACTTATGAAAACTTCAATAGTCATGATTTAAAGCCATGAAACTGCTATTTCAAAATTATAACTGAGATGGTGAAAAAAACATATAACCTGACTGACTCCATCTTGCTTCTAACCTCCAAGCTGTCCTTGTTCATTCCTGGACTTTGGGAGGAATTTAGTTTATAGTTTAGCTTTGAAGCAAATATGTTAACAGTCCTTTTCCTTTCCCAAAACACACCTCCTTACTGCCTGTGGACTAGACTGCCTAAAGCCACAAGATTATAAGCTATGGTAATTTTACTCAATAATTCAAGATGTAGCTATTTTCATTAAACCAATATCAATGTCTTATTTATTAAAGATTACACAAGCAAAGATCACTTTGTCTTGGGCTGGGTTTATAGCTTTGTAACCCTTGTGCCAAATTTTGACACCTTATAGTATTTGGCAGGGATAGTATGAAATTGCTTGATTAATAAATGCAAACAAAAATGTATGCTGGCAATTCTTAAAACATTCCTAAGATTACTTTGCCAATAATTTTAAAGTTAGCTTATTTATTAAATATTTTAATTAAGTTACATAAACTTGAAAAAGCATTTGACTAGTCTTTTCCTTTTTTACTATCTGATTCCAGCACTTTTATTTTTAAGCCAATTAATGAGCACTCTTTTATATATTTTGTAGTAGTGAAATACTGCGTACACAATGCATAAAGACATAGACATATTAGGCATGCCAACAGAAGTACATTTTATAGATTCATAAAAACCTCTTTTTTTCCTATTTTAGACTTTCAGATTCTTGATAACCTGTTTCACAACCCTGGGCAGTTGTCAACTAAATACCCTTGAAATTTCCTGTTAAAGGAAGCAACTCAGGTGAAAGTCAAATAGCAAAATTTACATTATAAGGTATGGATAGAAAAAGTTTGGTGTGCTAGAGGGAAATTAAAACACATTTAATTGCCAATTAAACATAAAATTACTGAAATTATAAGGCCTTTTAAATACACACACACACACAATGATCCTATAGCTTTTACTTCAGAACTTCTAGCCGTGAGATAAACACAAATTCACTGGCTTGCAAAAAGAACTTGTAGGATCTAAATAGTGGTTTTTGTCATAATAGAAAAAATAACAGCCGATTTAGAGCAGCCAGAAAAGAAAAAAAATAGAGAAAAAGAGGACTTAGAAACTCTATAGTTTGCAGGTCGACCTTAGGGCTCTTTTTCCTTGATGTAAATGTGCATGAAGACCATAGTATTCTGATTTTACATAAACTTTGGCAAGTAGAGGTGCCATAAAACCTATGGAGTGCTCGAAAGGGGGTCATTCTCCTGTTTTCTCCTCATTCTTAGATTGTTTCCTGCTTTTTTTTTTTTTTTTTTTTCCTTAAAAAGAGGAACTGAGCTGTGGCCTAGGGTTTTTGTGTGGTGGATTTATGTGTGCTGCTTGTGCACCGGACTCCACAGTATGTCACTACTGCATCGTTTCCTCCTTCTTACATGTTTCAGTTTGTCTCTCCAGAGGTCTGTGACCTCAGAGAGGGCTCAAAACGGTGGGTGATCAGCCCTTATATGCGTTTCCTGGATGATCCATTTTTTATATTAATTTTTGTTGGAGATTTCCCTGCAAGGCTGCTGCATGTCATGGCGGGGTTAACCTCCTAGACACTCCCACGAGGCCCCCCATCACCCAGGGGCACCTTTCAGCTGGGAGGAGTAAATGCTCCTTCCCTTTGGAGCTGAGAAAATTCAGTCTCTCATTAATGTATAAAAACAACAGTTCAGTTCCTTATGCAAATGCATACAGACAAACCGAATTAAGATTAAATTTGAGAGAAAGAGCAGTAGAGAAGATCCTTTAGAATGCATCTCCAAACTAGAATTAGGATTCTTAAACAACAACTTCAGACCAGAACAAACAACAACAAAAAAGCCAACAACAATATGATCACTGAACACTCTAATGGTAAGGAGAAATTAAGACCAGCTGGTTGTTAATCTTAACTTTAGCCAAGACAAAACTCCAGTTCAGTGACTTACCTAGGGATGGGTCTCAGGCTGAAGACTGCTCTCCACAATCCTAGAAGCAGGGAAAAAATACAAATAAACACGTCTTCCCTGTGGAAGCAAGCTCAAACTTCATACAGGAGTTCCCTGCCTTCCGTCGTTACGGAAGCAGGAAAACCTTGACCTCCTTGTGTTGGAAGCAAGTAAAACTCCAAAAAAAGAGGAGTTGTACAGCAAAATAAACTTTAGATCTCAACCACATTTTGGAAGAGCAGAGATTTTCTGGAGGTGGTGCTCTCAGACCTCAGCAAATTTTCCTATTGGTATGAGTCATAAAGTTAGCTCATGCTGGTACCAAGCATCGATAGATTTGCCAAAGGTCAGGGTCATCTCCATTCGGAATCCCTCCGTGGTTACCAAATGTGAGCCCCCAAAATTTGAGACAGGTCTCAGTTAATTTAGAAAATTTATTTTGCCAAGGTTGACAACACATGCCCGTGACACAGCCTCAGGAAGTCCTGACAACATGTACGCAAGGTAGTCGGGGCACAGCTTGGTTTTATATATTTTAGGGAGACATGAGACGTCAATCAATATATGTAAGAAATACATTGGTTCTGTCCAGAAAGACAGGGACAACTTGAAACAGGGAGGGGACTGCCAGGTCACAGGTAGGTGAGAGACAAATGGTTGTATTCTCGGGAGTTTCCGAGAAGCCTTTCTAAAGGAGGCAATCAGAATATGCATCTATCTCAGTGAGCAGAGGCTGACTTTGAATAGCATGGGAGGCAGGTTTGCCCTGAGCAGTTCCCAGCTTCAATTTCTCCTCTAGCTTAGTGATTTTGGGGGCCCAAGATGTTTTCCTTTCACACTAGTATGCTAGATTGTTACTAAAAAGTAAATCTTTAATCTTTAAATAGTCTGAGAAATAAAGATCTACAGTATATAGATTACACTTTTGAAAAACTTCAGAACATTATCAATAATTTAGTAAAGGGTTCTTTTTATCACAACACCAATTCAACTATCTGGTCAAATCAGTCTTTAAGAAAAGGAGTAAGGCCGGGCGCGGTGGCTCAAGCCTGTAATCCCAGCACTTTGGGAGGCCGAGACAGGCGGATCACAAGGTCAGGAGATCGAGACCATCCTGGCTAACATGGTGAAACCCTGTCTCTACTAAAAATACAAAAAACTAGCCGGGCGAGGTGGCGGGCGCCTGTAGTCCCAGCTACTCGAGAGGCTGAGGCAGGAGAATGGCGTGAACCCAGGAGGCGGAGCTTGCAGTGAGCCGAGATGGTGCCACTGCACTCCAGCCTTGGCGACAGAGCTAGACTCTGTCTCAAAAAAAAAAAAAAACAAAAAGAAAAGGAGTATACATGGAATGTCCAATCTTCTTAAGTCAAATCTATACAAAGAGATTAAATCACATCAAAATAATTTTAAAATAGAGATAGGGTTTCCCTCTGTTGCCCAGGCTGGAGTGCAGTGGTGGGATCACCGCTCCCTGTAGCTTTGACCTACCTGGCTCAAGCCATCCTCCCGCCTCAGCCTGACTACAGGGTCACATCACCACACTGGACTCACTTCGTTTTTTTGTAGACACAGGGCCTTGCTATGTTGCTCAGACTTGTCTCAAGCAATCTGCCTGCTTTGGCCTCCCAAAATGTTGGAACAGGTGTGAGCCACCACACCTAGACTAGAAATGTGTTACTTGCAGAAAGGTTCTAAAATGGCTAATCAAAGATATTGCCATACATTAATTAGTCCAAAAGATGAAAACCAATGGATTGATGTAAGGATCACCAATCAGGGAAACAACACAGATGGTAAAGTTCAGGTACCTTTTTCTTTGCCCATCCTTGTTAGATCAGCTGCAAGACACTGATGACAAGCTCTGTCATTTTACTAACTTTAGGACAGTCAGCTACAAACTACAACAATTACATATTCCCCAAATATCCTCTCTTTTACCTTCACTGTTTGAGTACAGGATAGTGAAATGTCAGTCCTCTTAATCATCCATTTTGCTAATGTAATGTACAAGATACATTCTACAATAAAACTTTACAGCTGCTAATATAAATAGCAGTATTCAGTTTATTCCAACTCTGAAATTAGTTCACCAAGGAAAAAAAAAAGAATCAGGTACAATGGGAAGGATGACTGAAAATCCAGAAATAAATATCATATTCCCAGACATTATCTTACCACTAATCATGATTTTATCTTTTATACTATTACTTGAATAAATTTTGCTTTTAGAATTTTGGAATTTAAAGAATTTTATTATTCTGATACCATCAGTTGTTTGCTAACTACTTTTTCTTAAAGGTCAGTGAATTATAAAAGGCATATTTCGCAGAAAATATAAGATATCATATGTTGCATTTTAAAAATTTAATTTTAGAGTTAGAATTATACTATTTAACTACTTTCTATGCTAGGTAATGTCACAATATACTTCAAAAGAGTTACATGTAATATATAAATAGTCACGAAATATAGATTATATGTATAACTAATACCCATGGGTGTGGAAAAAACACCATTCACTCCCAGTATCATATGCAATAAAAGGCATGTTTACTAACCCATTTACAAGGGCACATTTGCAATCTTTCTTCTACTGGCTCAGCCTCTTTTTAATGAATGTCCACAATCACTAAGTGATACCGTGGCAAACTGTACTCTTCCAAGACTCCCCAGAGGCAATCAGCATCACATTTTAATTTCAAAGACCGTAAAAAATGTACATTGTAGGAAAAAATAACTTTCAACAAGAGTCACTTTTTCTGACATTGTCAACCTGTGAATCAGCTGTTCTTGGAGGCACAGCTATTTAGACACGACACCCTTCCTTCAGACGATGTGATCTTAAGGAATTTAGTAATTATGTAATTTACTAACATAAGACAGTATTTACTGACATGACCGGACAAACTGAAAAGGCCTTCTCACCTACTCCTGGAGTCCTCCCAGATTCCAGACACCCAGTGTAAGAAAACAGGTGTTGAAAGCTCTGCTGTCACTTCTGTAAAAGCAAACTAAGTATGGCCTGAGAAAGACTCTGTACTTCTATATTTGGGTTCTTGTGGACAAACTGTAAGGTAGCTTAATAGGAAGACAAGATTGAAAACCTAATTTAGGAGTCTGTGCCTGTAACAACAGCTGAGTCTTGACCATACTTCAACCACTCATACACTGATAAGTGTTCAAACTGTGTTCAAATACGGCAAATGCCAACCTGTAACCAATCCAGCTGTTTCTCTACCTCACTGCCAATTTCTTTCTTTATTTTTTATTTTTTTGAGATGGAGTTTTGCTCTTGTTGCCCAGCCTGTAGTGCAATGGCATGATCTCAGCTCACTGCAACCTCTGCCTCTTGGGTTCAAGCGATTCTCCTGCCTCAGCCTCCTGAGTAGCTGGGACTACAGGAGCCTGCCACCACACCCAGCTAATTTCTGTATTTTTAGTAGAGACAGGGTTTTACCATGTTGGCCAAGATGGTCTCGATCTCCTGACCTTGTGATCCACCCACCTTGGCCAATTATATTTTTAGAAGGCCTGTACACTTGGAAAAGACTGTTCTAATAATTAGAATAACTTGTCTCATTATTTATTTACAAATGCTATATTTAAAAGTAGGCTAGGCAGGGCACAGTGCACTTTGGGAAGCCAAGGGGGTGTGGATCACCTGAGGTCAGGAGAGGGAGACCAGCCTGACCAACATGGTGAAACCCCATCTCAACTAAAAATACAAAAATTAGCCAAGCATGGTGGCAGGTGCCTGTAATCCCAGCTACTTGGGATACTAAAGCAGGAGAATCACCTGAACCTGGGAGGCAGAGGTTTCAGTGAGCTGAGGTCATGCTATTGCACTTCAGCCTGGGCAACAAGAATGAAACTCTGCCTCAAAACATAAAAGAATGAAAGTAGGCCAACAACAGGAATTTTGCAGTTGCACAACAGAGAATGTAAATGAATTAACATTCAGTGTCCATGGCATGTTACATACTGTGACTTACCCCATCTACTCCATCCATGTGGTGGCTCAAAGAGAGTTTCCGTGTTAATCCCACAATGAACCTCAATAATTCTCACATCACAGTGGTTGTAAACATTTGTTAATGGAAAAAGAATGTTTTTCCTAAAACAGCTACATAACACTAAGACTACTCAAATTTCTAAATAATCCCTTACAAGACAGCCTGGCAGCTTCCTTTTCATACATTAACATGTGGCGCCTATTGTAAAAGCTCTTTAACAGTGACTGTCGAAACAGCTTCATCGTTATTCATATAATGTTTCTTCTTTTTTTAAGTTTTCAAATTGGTTTTAGAAAAACTTAAACACTGATGAATTTGGGCCGCTATCAAATCCTTAAGAAGCATTTTTGCCAAGTAAGATGGGCAAATGTCCTACATCTGCTAAATATGATATGAGAGGCCATGCACTTTTGAAAAAAATGAATAAATGATTTCCAACAGTCGCTGAGCCCCCCCCCCCCCTTTTTTTTTTCTGTTTCTGTTTCTTTTCTTTTCTTTCTTTTTTTCGAGACAGTCTCCCAGGCTGGAGTGCAGTGGTGCAGTCTCTGCTCACTGCAACCTCCGCCTCCTGGGTTCAAACGATTCTCCTGCCTCAGCCTCCCGAGTAGCTGGGACGATGCTCAACTAATTTTTGTATTTTTAGTAGAGAAGGGGTTTCACCATGTTGGCCAGGCTGGTCTCGAACTCCTGACCTCAAGTGTTCCACCTGCCTCGGCCTCCCAAAGTGCTGGAATTACAGGCGTGAGCCACCGCACCTGGCCTAGCCTTTTAGTTTAAAAATTATTTCAGTGTTATTTTCACACTCTACGTTTGATAATACAATTTTTTTGAGGCCGTTAGGTTTAAAGCATATTTTTTAAGAGCCGACCTGGCACATAAAGCCGGCCAGTCTGTACTGCTGATGACCCCCAGTAGATTTGGGGCGCTGACGCTTACTTCACTGTGAGGAACCATATCCGAAAGGGATGGTGTTGGAAGGCAGGCGGGAGACCGGGGTGGGAGCAGAAGAGGAAGCCGTCGACGAGGAAGGAGCGGGTGTGGGACGCCGAGAGCGAAGGGCCAGCAGAGGAGCGAAGAGCGGAGCGCAGCGCGGGCGGAACCGGCGGGAAGCGCGTGGGAAAGGCCGTGTTTTCAAATGAGGCGGGCGCCGGGAGAGGCGAGCCAGGCCGGGGGCGCCCCGCCGCGCTCTGGTGGGAAGAGCTGCCTGCAGACTGAAGCCGAGAGGAGGCGGCAGCGGACCTCCAGGAGCCCCTGCAAACCCCCGTTCTCTCCCCGCGCCCCTCGAGGCCCCCAGCCCGGCGGCAGCAGGAAGGCGCAGGATTCGGAGCTCACAGGCCCGGGCCCGCGGCCGCCTTCCCCTCCGTGGCTAGGGGGCGTCGGCTGAGGCGGGGCGGAGGCGGGGACCCGGGTACCTCGCTTGCGCAGCCTGGAGCCCGCGCTGGGCCCAGCACGACCCTGCCTTGGCTGCTGCCCCCCGAGTCTCCAGCGCCGCCGGACCCTCACGCCGCCGCCTTCTCTCCAGCCCAGCCCCGCCGCGGCCGCTGCCACCTGCCGAGCGTTTTCCAGCCCCCAAGCCCTGAGAATCAGCTCTGGGGTGTAACAGAGCAAGCGGACATTATTCTGGGACCAGCAAGCCTCCGTCACTGCAGCCACCACACTACGTGGGTGAGTAAACGCCTCTGGGATCAGCGTGGACCATGCGGTAATCCAAAGAGGTTGAAATATTCATTCACCGTAAAATCTTACAGATTTATTCCCTTGAAACGTGATTTTCTGCAGTCGTACAGCCTGAGGCAGCCGAGTGCTCTAGCAAAAGGGCCGAAGGATAGAGGCAGGTCCTCTAGGGAAGAAAGAGTGAAAACGTGAGAGAGGCCACATGGCGGCCCACACTGCCCCAGGCCAGGCCTGGCTGACCGCTGGACGGCTTGACCCATCCGGTGCACGTTCTGGCCTATTGTGGTCAGGGCAGGAGGGGAGCCCCCCCACCCCAGGCCTCCTGCAGAGGAGTGGGCTCAGCAGGGGGCAGGGACGGCCTTGGGGGTTGGGGACTGACCAAGCCTGGGGGCTAGGACCGGTAAGTGGGGCCCATTATAGAAGCCGGTGACCACTTCCTTATTTTCTCCAGAGATGATATGATCCTCCACAGTGTGGAGGTGCCATATTTAGCCATGTCCCTGCTGTCAGCATCAATAATATGTTTTTTGCTATTATTATGACTTTTGAACCCAAATGCCCATCAATGATAGACTGGATAAAGAAAATGTGGTACATATACACCATGGAATATTATGCAGCCATAAAAAGGAATGAGATCAGGTCAGGCATGGTGGCTCACGCCTGTAATCTCATCACTTTGGGAGGCCAAGGTGGGAGGATCACTTGAGGCCAGGAGTTTTAAGACCTGACTGGCCAACATGGCAAAACCCCGTCTCTACTAAAAACATTATACAAAAAGCCTGGCATGGTGGCGCGCACCTGTAATCCCAGCTACGCGGGAGCCTGAGGCACAAGAATCGCTTGAACCTGGGAGCCGGAGGCTGCAGTGAGCTGAGATTGCTCTGGTGCACTCCAGCCTGAGCAACAGAGCAAGACCCTGTCTCAAAAAAAAAAAAAAAAAAAAAAAACCAAGAATGAGATCATGGCCTTTACAGGGACATGGAAAGAGCTGGAAGCCATTATCCTCAGCAAACTAACCCAGAAACAGAAAACCAAATACCACATGCTCTCATTTGTAAGTGCGAGCTGAACAGTGAGAACATATGGACACAGGGAGGGGAACAAGACACACTGCAGCCTGTTGGGGGTTGAGGTGTGGGGAGGGAGAGCATCGGGAAAAATAGCTAATGCATGCTGGGCTTAATACCTAGGTGATGGGTTGACAGGTGCAGCAAACCACCATGGCACATGTTTACCTATGTAACAAACCTGCACATCCTGCACATGTACCCCAGAACTTAAAATAAAAATTAACATTAAAAAAGAATTTTATTTTCACCAGGTATTCAATATTACACTTTTGCCGTATTTTACTAATAACTTTAAATTTTTGACATTCCTTAAAAATGTGTTCCATTAAATCCTCACTTTGTCCTATAACTTTGCTTACTACACTCGTCCTTTCCTAGGTTTTCACTACAGTTTTTTTTGTGGTTGTTAAGAAAACCTGTTAACAACAAAAAATAGAAGGAACAGTAGAATGAGTGGTGGCATACCTACTTCAGGGTACACAAATGGCAACCTGTGCTTGAGATCATTCTTTTATTTAAAAAGAGATACATCAGGCCTAAGTCATGTACAGCCCCCTTGAACATGTTTTTAGATTTTCTCACCTCATACCTATGGGATAATTAATAGCATTGCTTTGCTTTTTAATTAAAGGCTGTATTGTACATGCCAGTCTGCACTTGCTCTTTTTGAGATGTGTCCTTGTTCATCTTTATCAGTTTTGTTGTTGTCGTCGTTGTTGTTTGAGACAGAGTCACACTCTGTCGTCCAGGCTGTAGTGCAGTGGCGCGATCTTGGCTCACTGCAGCTTCTGCTTCCTGGGTTCAAGTGATTCTTCTGCCTCACCCTCCTGAGTAGCTTGGATTACAGGTGTGTACGCCTGGCTAATTTTTGTATATTTAGTAGAGACAGGGTTTCAGCATGTTGGCCAGGCTGGTCTCGAACTGCTGATCTCACGTGATCCACCCGTCTCAGCCTCCCAATGTGCTGGGATTACAAGCATGAGCCATCACGCCAGGCCAGTTTTTATCTTTAAAGCTAATGCAGATGACATTGATGTTAAGCCCCGGAGGCTGACAGAATAAAGGGCACCAGAGGGAAGTCAGGGCATTACTCTTTTTGAGTAGAAAGGCCACTCATCTTGCGCTTCTGGTCCAGAATTCCCAAGTAGGAAATTGGATTCTCCTGCTGGTGCTGGGGACTTTGCTTTCAGTGTCTGCTCTGCGACCTTTCACTCCATTTTCAGTGAGTTCGTGGTAGTTAGAGTGAAGTAGGAAGTGACACAGGCTGCCTGATCTTGTGGCTGTTTTGGAAGGTCATTTTTATTTTGAACTTAAAAATCAAATGTTTTGGAAGAACCTACACCCTCCTTTGAGCCATTGTGTGATTTAAAAGACTGCAGCGTGTGTCTTCTCAAAGTGGATGCATTTAGGTTGATTAACGTTGGGTTTGTTAATGGCGTTTCAGTATTTGGTAACAAATGAGGAATGTCAGTTCAGTTTACCAGTGACTTCAAAATAGAGAGCTGGTAGAGTTTCCTTTTAGGTTGTGCTTTTCCAAAATCCACAAATGGTCAGAAACTCATTTATCTTGTTTCATCATAGACTTACAAAACACATTTCAGTGCCTAAATGGGATTTGGGATTTTTGTTTGCTTTTTGTGTTGCTTTTGTGAGTGTGTAGAGACAGGGTCTTGATGTGTTGTCTGGGCTGGTCTGAACTGCCTCAGCCTCCCCGTGTCAGGATTGTAGGCATGAGCCGCCATAACCAGCCTTAATGCGGTGTAATGTCTCTATTCTGCCTTCTTGAACCTCGCTCAGTCAGTACACATATTCTGTTCAAACTGAATAATTGAACCCAGGAACTGAATACATTTAGGTAAAACTTGCTACTTGAGACTTGGGCACCGGGTGGATTTGAATGATGCCGTATTCGTGATGTCTACCCTCTCACTATCCACATTCAGGGATGGAAGAGATTTGGAGAGTGAGGAATGCTTATAGTAAAGTTCAGCCCAGCTCCCTGCTGTAGAATGTTCTTGTACGAGCAGTCGAGCAGTCAGTAAAGCAACCCTTTTCATTGTTGAACTGCTCTCATTCTTAGAAAGTTCTTGTTCTGGTGACTTGAAATTTGCTCCCATGGTTTAATTTTTCCCGCTGTTCTGAATTCTTTCACGTGCCGCACAGGACGTGCCTGTTCACTGAGTTCATAATCTTACTTCTCATGGGCCTTGCACTTAGCCTTCTTCAAGCTCGTCATCCCTCAGGTTTTGCCTCCTCCTGTCACCAGGCCTTGTCTTCTGGGCACCGGCATCTGGCTCTTCCCATGGGGTCTGGCCAGCACCGCAGGCTCTGGACCAGCATCAGCTGCCCCCGGGCTCTTAGCTCTTGGGAGTTGCTCCTCCATCCTTTGCCTGCCTGGGCACCGACCTTGCACCTGGTCTCAGTCCAGACTCGGCCCCGGCTCTGCTGGTCCTCCTCTCCCTACAGGATGGCCAGCCGCCGCACCCTCCCACTGTGCTCCAGGCCCCACCCGGCCTCTCTGGACACTGGATCTGTAGTGTAATGGGAACAGGTCACATGACAGTTTCCTTTCTATACCTTTTTATCTTCTGTAGACTATTGAGATTTAGTAAACATGTCCGTTTGTACATGCTTAAAATGGTTGGAAAGTTTTGCCTTGTCTATGTTTGCAAGCAATGAAAACTAAAGGTGGTAGGAATTATATTGACTTATTTAATCTTGGAGTCAACATTTTCAAAGCTGTATTTTTTTTGGTAACACCTGAAAATTATACAGTGTCTGCCTGTATAATTTTTTTTTTTTTGCCCGTATAGTTTTTTTTTTTTAAGACTTACTTTGTAGTCGTTTTTGTTTTGTTTAACATAACGTTTCAGAATAATATGCCAAGTAATGGATGAGCATTTGTTAGGTTGGGCTAGGAATGGGGACTGGGGTAAGGCTGACTATAGTTCTAAGAAGAGGTTCCAGTTTAACACCATTCCTTTAGGAATTATATCTTATTTTAATTCAGAGCAAAAGCCACACAGCCGCATATAGGTGTAAGTGATTCTTTTGAGGAAGTGGGTAACTGAGCTGTAAAAAGTTCTTCATCTCCATCTGAGACCACCTCATCCTGGACTTCATTGTCCATATCACTATCAACATTTTGGTCAAAAGCTTTCAACAAGGCTCTAGGAAGTTCCAAAGCTTCCCACATCTTCCTGTCTTCTTCTGAGACCTCCAAACTGTTCCAACCTGTGCCTGTCACCTAGTTCCAAAGTTGCTTCCACATTTTGGGGTATCATTATAGCTGTACCCCACTCTCTTCAGTACTACTGTATTAGTCCATTTTCATACTAGTATAAAGAAACTTTCCTGGGACTGTATAATTTATAAAGGAAAGAGGTTTAGTTGACTAACAGTTCAGCATGGCTGGGGAGGCCTCAGGAAACTTACAATCCTGGCAAAAGCAAAGGAGAAGCAAGGCACTTTCTTCACAAGGTGGTACAAAGGAGAAGTGCCGAGCAAAGGGGAAGGAGCCCCTTATAAAACCATCAGATCTTGTGAGAACTCAGTCACTATCACAAGAACAGCATAGGAAAACGACCCCCATGATCCAGTTACCTCCACCTGGTGTCTCCTGACACACAGGGATTATGGGTACTATAAAGATTATAATTACAGATGAGATTTGGGTGGGGACCTGAAGCCTAAGCATATCACCTGGTGTTCAGATGAAGAGGTTGTAGAAGCATATCTACTGAGTAGAGGGAAACTGGAGTCAGGAAGCTTTAGGCTTGGTTTTCTCCCACATTTAAAACAAACCCAAGGAAAAGATGGTGCAACCGTGCGAGCACCTGGCGGATCTGTTGTGTCTCACACAGGTTTTCTATTGTCTCTGTGTCTTCAATAATATATGTCTTACTGACACCACCTCAGGGCTCCTGGCATCCCCCAGCCCAGTCTTCAGCCTGACACATCACAGGCGCTCAGCCCCTAAGTATTCCAAGAGGGACTACAGCTCCTGGGGGTCCATGTCCCATGTCCTCGTGTCTCCTGCTGGTGGTGTTTGGAAGCACTGTTGACATCTGGGCCCCAGTCTGTCCTTGTTACTGCGGGTCTCGTGCAGTCTCTGGAACAGCCCTTTATGGGCACCATCTACTCACTCATTCGCTTCTGTTGGCTGACGTGGCCCCTGAGCTCTCCTCCTGTCCTTAGACCCCTCAAGGCCAGATGCAATGTTGAGTGTGGAGGCTTCCAGGCCCTGCTTTCCTTCCCAGCTTCAGGCTCACCCGGCTCCTTGTCCTGCTGTCCTGCTTCAGTTCCTCCGCGTGGCTTTCCGTTCCCAAACAGCTTTCTTCACTTTTGCAAGGTGGCGTGGGAATGAAGACTAGCACGTGCCGGCACACATCAGGGCAGGTTTACGAAATTAGGTTTTAAGAGAACACAGAATCCCAAATTAGTCATCTTGTAATACGTGTTAAAGTGTGTCACCTAATTGCTAAACAATGAAAAACAATTCCTTTTATATTTAAAAAACTCACTAGTTAGCTGAGAACCTAATGGTAGTTGCAGCTTTTCTTTTCTTTTCTTTCGAGATGGAGTCTCGCTGTGTTGCCCAGGCTGGAGTGCAGTGGCACCATCTCGGCTCACTGCAAGCTCCGCCTCCCAGGTTTAGGCCATTCTCCTGCCTCAGCCTCCCAAGTAGCTGGGACTACAGGCGCCCGCCACCTCGCCCGGCTAGTTTTTTGTATTTTTGGTAGAGACGAGGTTTCACTGTGTTAGTGAGGATGGTCCTTATCCCCTGAACTCATGATCCGCCCGCCTCGGCCTCCCAAAGTGCTGGGATTACAGGCGTGAGCCACCGCGCCCGGCTGCAATGTACTTTAAACAGAAGAGTCCTTTTGCTTGACAAAGGTAAAGGAAACTGTTCGGTCCGAGAGCAGAACCACTAAGGCAAATTCACTGAGAGATCTGGAAAGTTAGAATCCCAGTCCCAGTCCATCAAATCGAGCATCATAAAATTAAGTTGTCCTTACTGTGAAATGGCAATGTGTAATGATTTCTGAGAAGTGGGACCCATGGTGGTGTCGATGTCTGAGCCAGGTGAGGGTGAGATCCCTGGCGCCATGGGCTGGCCGCCAGGATG
>NW_012105664.1:1232786-1244883 GCF_000951045.1 Mandrillus leucophaeus | reverse complement strand
GGTGAAACCCTGTCTCTACTAAAAATACAAAAATTAGCTGGGTGTGGTAGCATGTGCCTGTAGTCCCAGCTACTCAGGAGGCTGAGTCAGGAGAATCACTTGAACCCAGGAAGTGGAGGTTAAAGTGAGCTGAGATGTCACCAGTGCACTCCGGCCTGGGTAACAGAGCGAGACTCTTATCTCAAAAAAATAATAGTAATAATAATAATAAAAACACTGTGTGTCCTTGAGTAAATGAGTACGCAAATATATAGTTGGTTTCTGATTGAAGAGGCTGGGTGTGGTGCCTCACACCTGTAATCCCAGCACTTTGGGAGTCAGTGGCGGGTAGATCACTTGAGTTCAGGAGTTTAAGACCAGCTTGGCCAACATGGTGAAACCCCGTCTCTACTAAAAACATAAAAACTAGCCGGGTGTGGTGGAATTCGCCTGTAATCCCAGCTACTGTGGAGGCTGAGGCAGGAGAATCACTTGAACCTGGGAGTCAGAGGCTGCAGTGAGCCGAGATCACACGACTGCACTCCAGCCTGGGTGACAGAGCAAAACTCCATCTCTGAAAAAAAAAATTCTGATCAAGGAAATTTTAAATTTGTATTCCTCCCCTACCTTTAAACTGTCTTATATTAAAAAAAAAAAAAAAAAAAGATAAGAAAGAGAAAGAAAATGTTTTTCCTTTAAGTCAGTGTCTCCTTTTCCTTAGTGTAAACTCTACAGAGTAGATAACCAGGGCTGGTTGATGTTACATCTATTTCTGATGTAAGAAATCTAACAGATGTAGTTGTCAGTTTCCATGCCGGTTCTTACCTGGAGTGTCACCTGAGGCAGGTGATCTTTCCTCTCTGTCCTCTGTCCATCTGTAAAATGGGAACGAATGTCTGTTGACCCAGGGCAGAGGTTACTGAAGGGCTCTCTGCCATCCAGGGATGCATACCCTGTTTATGGCAAAGAAGTATAAAATTAATAAATGTTTATTTGTTGTATGTGCAGAGAAGTGTAAAATTAATAAATGTTTATTTGCTATGTGTGCAGTGCTAAAACTCTAAAATGAAGTAAAGAGTTGCAATTGAATATTCAAAGTTTTAACCGCTAACAAGAACAACCGCAAGATGGTCTTAGAAGCCCTTATGCACTAGAATTCTAAGGCATGTGCATTTTGTTGTAAAATGTGACTCAGGTAGCAAGATCAAAGTGTCTATACATACAGTTTTCATCTTAGTGAGAAATGTTCTTTCTGAACTCTGAAACATAGGTAAGAAGTAAGACAAAAAGCAGTAAGCTTTATGACCCCAACAAGAGTTCAGTGCTAGTGATGGAGATGTGGAAACCAGGTCAGGGTGCTGACTTGGGGATGTAGGTGGTGACTGGAGCACGTCTCAGTTGAGGTGCTTGTTCCTCCAGCGGGGAAGGAATGAGAAGAATGTGAGTTGCCCATCTAATTTGGCAAGTTGTCTATATTCGTCTGTTCTCATGCTGCTAATAAAGAGATACCCAAGACTGGGTAACTTACAAAGGAAAGAGGTTTAATTGACTCAGAGTTCCACATGGCTGGAGAGGCCTCACGATCATGGTGGATGGCAAAGGAGGAGCAAAGTCACGTCTTGCATGGCAGCAGGCAAGAGGGCGTGTGCAGGGGAACTCCCCTTTATAAACTATCAGATCTTGGAAGATTTATTCATGATCATGAGAATAGCACAGGGAAGACATTCAGTGACCTTCCACCAGATACCTACATGACCCGTGGGAATTATGGCAGCTACAATTCAAGATGAGATTTGGGTGGGGACACAGCCAAACCATATCGTCATCTTTGTTAGGATGAGCTGAACTTGGAGTGAGTAGGACTGCCTGAGCATGTCCTGTCTTTGCTGTGTACACACCCTCCTCCCTGTCTGTAAAGGTTCTGGTCAGCTTTTTGGAGCTTGAGCATCTGGCCTCCCTCTGACGTCTTGCAGTGCTTATCGTCTTTATCCCTGGTATGGCATCTTTCCTGTTTTCTGGAGATGCATCTTGTTTCTGCCACTGGAATTTGACCTGCTCAGAGGCTTGCGTTTTCCGATCCTTGTGGTATGAAATGCCGTGAAGAATGCAGGGTACACCCTGTAATCAAAAGATTGGATCCAAGCTGTGTGACTTAGCAGTGACTTAATTTCCTTGAATCTGTTTCTACTTTTATTATAATAAGGAAGAGACAGACATGTTAGACCTGAGATGAACGAAGGCAGAGGAGACAAGGGTGCTTGTTCCTGAAGGCTTCGGGGTCAGAAACTAGCATTCAGCTTGGGGTCAAACCCTTGATCACGGGCATCCTTTGCTTCTGGCAGGTGCACGGGTGTGACTTGGATTTATGTGTCCACAGCTAGCAAATAGGGACGATGTTCATGGTTTCCTGCAAGAGTTCTAGCGTGTTGAATGCGTTGTATGTAGTGGAGCAGAAGCACACGAGTAGAAACCTCTGCGGGAACCAGTGTGGGTGCAAGGAAACCTAAACTGTCATTGATAGATTGTTGGAGGGTCAACGTGGACAAACCTGAGAGTTAAAGACTCCAGAGGGCCTGGTGATGTGGGGGTCCACATGCATTTGTGATTTTACCTGCTAGATCTCTACCAAATTCTCATGGTAAATATTGGAGAAAAATCCCTTGTACCTGTGGCAAGGGAAAGGAAAAGAGAATTATTTTAAAATGTGACAGAACACTCTTTTTTTTTCTTTTTTTTTTTTTTTTTTGAGACGGAGTCTTGCTGTGTCACCCAGGCTGGAGTGCAGTGGCGCAATCTTGGCTCACTGAAACCTCCGCCTCCCAGGTTCAAGCGATTCTCCTGCTTCAGCCTCCCGAGTAGCTGGGATTACAGGTGTCCACCACCATGCCCAGCCAGAACACTCTGTTCTTAACAAGGCTTTCTCTCAGGAGAAACTACCTAACCAGAGCCTAACCCGCTGGGTTTCACCAGAACCTAATTAATCTGAGGGAAAGGAAACACCCAAATCTAGCTCCCCATAGCCATCCTGTCCCAGCTAAGCAGGGTCAGGGACTGAGAATCACGTGAAGATCACAGCCCAGAGACTCATTATAAGACTCACCTAATGATTGGACTTTAGACCCTGTGCCCCCCTGTAAAGAGAAAAAGCAAAATCATATAAAGTGCTCAACTGAAACAAGAGAAAGAAGAAAAAGAATGGAAGACATGGAGAAAGAATGGAAAACAGTAACAAATATAGTAAGTAGCTCTTCATCCACATATATCAATAATTAAACATCAGTGGTGTAGATATGCAAATTAAAAGAGAGAGGCTGTCTGATGGAATCAAGACCTAGCTATTTGTACCTACAAGAAATCCATCTTACGTATGAAGACATATTCTTTTTCTGTTAACAAACGGTTACAGCTACTGTGATGTGTGAATTACTGAGGTTTATTGTGGAATGAACACAGGAACTCTATTTGAACCACTGCGTGAATGGAGACGTGGTGAATGGTTCAGGGTAGATGGTGTAAGTCACAGAATGTTCTAGTAGATGTGGAAACATGCCATTGGCCACTGAGTGTTGTTCATTTACTTTCTCTGTTGTGCAATTGCGAAGTTCCTATTGTTGGTCAACTTTTAAATAGAATATTTCTAAGTAAATAGTGAGACAAGTTATTCTAATTATTATCATAGTCTTTTCCAAGTGTCAAGGCTTTTTAAAAATATAGTTGAAGTCATGCTAATTTTTTAAGGAAATGTTTGTGTAGGCCTCCCAGATGGACAGTGTGTTAGAATAGAAATCTTTAAATTAAGTATTTAGAACAGATTTTTTTTAGTCAACAGATTTTCTTTCAGGGATAATATTTTTTTTCTGTGCTTCTTTCCCGCAATGCCTTCTTTGTCCTTATTTCTTAACGGTTGTTGTGTTTTCCGTCTTCATTTGTTTTTGCTCTCATAAAGCTTCACAACCATTTCTGCAGTGCTTCTTTTTGTTGCTGTGTGATTAGCATGCAGTAGTATTTTTATTTGAACATTTTCATACCTGAGGTTAAGATTTCCGCAGTTTCTAGTACATTATCCTTTGCATTTATTGTTGTGATTGTTCTCTTTGAAGTGACAGCAGAGCTTTCAACACCTGTTTTCTTACACTGGGTGTCTGGAATCTGGGAGGACTCCAGGAGTAGGTGAGAAGGCCTTTTCAGTTTGTCCGGTCATGTCAGTAAATACTGTCTTATGTTAGTAAATTACATATTTACTAAATTCCTTAAGATCACATCGTCTGAAGGAAGGGTGTCGTGTCTAAATAGCTGTGCCTCCAAGAACAGCTGATTCACAGGTTGGCAGCATCAGAAAAAGTGGCTTTTGCTGAAAGTTATATTTCCTACAATATATGTTTTTTATGGTCTTTGGAATTATTAATAAAATGTGATGCTGATTAGCTGTCTCTTAGCCATCTTGGAAGACTAGAGTTTGCCACGGTATCACTTAGTGATTGTGGACATTCATTAAAAAGAAGCTGAGCCAATAGGAAAAGAATGCAAATGTGCCCTTGTAAATGGGTTAGTAAACATTTCTTTTATTGCATATGATAATGGGAGTGCATGGTATTTTTCTACACCCTTGGGTGTTAGTTATACATATAATCTGTGTTTCATGAATATTTATATGTTAGATGTAACTCTTTTGAAGTATTTTGTGACATTACCTAGCATAGAAAGTAGTTAAATAGTATAATTCCAACTCCAAAATTTGATTTTTAAAGTGCAACACAAGGCATCTTATATTTTCTGTGAAATATGCTTTTTACAATTCACTGACCTTTAAGAAAAAGTAGTTAGCAAACAACTAACTGATGGTATCAGAATAACAAAAGCTTTTTTAATTCCAAAATTCTAATAGCAAAATTTATTCAAGTAATAGCATAAAATATGAAATCATGATTAGTGGTTAGATCATGTCTGGGAATATGGTATTTCTGGATTTTCAGTTATTCTTTACATTGTACCTGATTCTTTCTTTTCCTTGGTGAACTAATTTCAGAATTGGAATAAACTGAATACTGCTATTTATATTAGCAGCTGTAAAGTTTTATTGTAGAATGTATCTTACACATTAGCAAAATAGATGATTAAGAGGACTGACATTTCACTATCCTGTACTCAAATTAAACAGTGAAGGTAAAATAGAGGCAATTTGGGGAATTTTTTTTTTTTTTCCAGACTGAGTCTCACTCTGTCACCCAGGCTGGAGTACAGTGGTGCAATCTTGGCTCACTGCAACCTCTGTTTCCCGGGTTCAAGCAGTTCTCCTTCCTCAGCCTCCCAAGTAGCTGGGATTACAGGCATCCGCCACCACACCCAGCTACTTTTTCCTGTATTTTTGGTAGGGACGAGGTTTCACCATGTTGGTCAGGCTAGTTTCGAACTCCTGACCTCAAGTGATCCACCCACCTCAGCCTCCCAAAGTGCTGGGAATACAGGCGCGAGCCCCTGCACCCAGCCCCAGGAATATTTAATTGTAGCTTGTAGTTGACCATCATAAAGTCTGTAAAATGATAAGAGTTTGTCATCGGCGTCTAGCAGCTGATCTAACACGGGCAGGTGAAGAAAAAGTCACCTGAGCTTCAGCATCTGTGTTGCTTCCTTGTTTGGTTGGTGATGCTCACTCCCATCAATCCATTGATTTAAAAGAATAGGTTTTGTCTTTTGGACAGTTTAAGTATGCCAAAATCTTTGATTAGCCATTTTAGAACCTTTCTGCAAGTAAGACATTTCTAGGCTAGGTGTGGTGGCTCACATCTGTCCCAACATTTTTGAAGGCCAAGGTAGGCAGTTTGCTTGAGGCCAGGAGTTTGAGACCAGCGTGGGCGACATAGCGAGGCCTTGTGTGTACAAAAAGTAAAGTAGGCCAGGCATGGTGGCTCACGCCTGTAATCCCAGCACTTCGGGAGGCCAAGGTGGATGGATCACCTGATGTCAGGAGTTCAAGACCAGCCTGGCCAACATGGTGAAACCCTGTCTCTACTAAAAATACAAAAATTAGCAGAGCGTGGTGGCAGGCACCTATAATCTCAGCTACTCAGGAGGCTGAAGCAGGAAGAATTGCTTGAATCTGGGAGGAGGAGGTTGCAGTAAGCTGAGATCGTGCCACTGCATTCCAGCCTGGGTGACAGAGCAAGACTCTGTCTCAAAAAAAAAAAAAAAAAAAAGTAAAGTGAGCCCAGCGTGGTGTGAGTCTGTAGTCAGCTACTCAGGAGGCTGAGGCGGGAGGATGGCTTGAGCCAGGGAGGTCAAAGTTTCAGCAAGCTGTCATCTCACCACTACACTCCAGCCTGGGCAACAGAGGGAAACCCCAAAAAACTCTAATGTAATTTAATATCCTTGTGTAGATTTGACTTCAGAAGACTGAACATTCCATCATACTCCTTTCCTTAAAGACTACCTAGAAGACTAATGAGTGATTTGACCAGATAGTTGAATCAGTGTTATGATAAAAAGAACCCTTTACTAAATTCTTGATAAGGTTCTGAAGTTTTCCAAAAGTGTAGTCTATATAGATCTTTATTTTTCAGACTATTTAAATATTTTTGAGATTTAGTTTTTAGTAACATCTAGCATCCTAGGAAAACATAAATACTGTATGACAGCTTACATACTTTTTTCTTTTTAATTTTCATTCAAATTTCAGGGTGCTTTGTTTCTCCCCTTCAGTTTTAATTTTAATAGCAGCCATAAACACTTTGCTTCAGAATTATGGTAAATCATGACACAAAAGAGGTCTGAAGCACAGGTTTCCTTTTCATTTTACTGTAGCTAGCTCATGACCACATCTACATCTTGTTAGTGCTTGGCATAGCACATACCTTTCATAATAATACTCTTCGTAATAATTTATTTAACTACAAGGAACTCACAGCCTACTCAGCTGTAGCATTTTAAGTTGTTGGTTCGTATATCAGATGTACACTTGACGTGGTTTGTAACACTTAAAACACACATTATTCATCTAAAGCTTTTCATGTGCCACATAGTTTAATATTAACTTGCTGAATGTAAAATGGACTCAGTTTCCTTTTGGAGTATGTTGAAATCTTATCAAGGGTATAGTTATTGGTTATACATAGTTACGTGGTTATAGTTATTTGTTTCTTGAAAATTAACAATCTTAAAGTTTAGAAACATAATAGTGCTTGGAACATTGTTCTGCATCCTTGTGAACAAAAGAAGACCCAGTGATACTTAGAGGACAGACAAACTTTGGAAGCTGTCTGTTGAGTATTAAGAGACGTGTCTTCCTCTCAGAGGCGGGACCAATGACTGGGAGTGACATAGGGAGGATAAGACCTGTCTCTAGAATTGCTGTGAATATTGTCCACGTAGAATGCCCTTCACTTCAGAATAGGTTGTGAATGGAAAGTATATCGATGTGCTAGAAAGGCTTTAACCAAAGGCCTGAGCTTGTCCAGCCTGAGGCCGGCACGTGGCCTGAGTGTGGTGAATGTGCAGCGGCCTCTGCCTGCGCCCGGCTCCCCGGCTCTGGGTCACGAAGGGCTCCTGGGCGTTTCTCCACATGGTGCCTTTGTCTGCCCTGTTGTTAGGAGCTTCTGCTTCTCACTCTTAACATCCTCCAGTTAGAATCGTCAAATACAAGGTCACAAAAGGATGGCTTAGCCGAGTTCAATCTCTTCCTGAACTGTGCTGTGTGGAATAAACAGAATGTCAAGCCTGCCTGGGCAAAGTTCAGGTCCCTCCAATTTACTGAGGAACCAAAAGAGACTGCAGTTGCCATTCTCTCTCCGAAAGCCCATTCTAGTGCCAAGCTCATGGGATGCTGGGCACACATGGATTCCAGACACGTGACCCGTGTGTTCCACTCAGAGTCAAGGGCATGGTCGTGGTGAAGTCAGCTACCGAGTCTCCAGATACGCTGTGAGGACAGGAAGTTGTTCTCCCAGGAGAGAGCTACTAGGAAGACAGTGGGGAGGAAGCGGGTGCAGCGGTGAGCACTCACCTTCAGCCGCCTCCGCCGCCCCTTCCCTCCCCGCCTCCGTGTCTTACTCAGATGCTGCTGGGTGTGGCCTGGACATCTGTGTTTTCTGCAGGCTCCGCTCACGATTCGGAAGCAGAGCAAAGCTGGGGACCCTCTCCAAGGGCATTGCTTGAGACTTGGGAAGCGGGAACTCGTTCCCCGGGTCCAGCCTGCAGGCCCCTGGCCTCTCCCGGCTCTTGACCCTGTGGTCTGCGGTGTGACCAGCCTGTCCTTCCACCCCCAGGCTCTGTCTTCGCCATCTGTTGTCTGTGGCTGAGCTGCGGGGTACAGCTCACACGGACTCCTGTCCTGCCAGCTTCCTTGGGATCCAGCCCCCGGGGAACCCCAGAAGGAAACCAGGGGCAGGGGCAGGCTGGGGCCAGGCACTGAGCCTCCCGGCTCCTTCCTGCGAGGCCACCTCAGCTGGCTCTGTCGTGGGCTGTAGGCTGTGCTCGTCTTCCGGGGTGACTCTCACAGCTCTGTTCCTTGGGGCTCCTCCAACGTGACCCTCCTGTGGTGACCCCAGGCTTGGAGCCAGTCATGGCTAGAAGGGGACGGCCCCACGTTCCTGCATGCATGTGTTTCTTGCTGCTCTGAGGTCTCACCCCAACCTGGCAGCCTCAAGCAGCACAAACTTATTTTCCTCCTGTCCCGGAAGATAAAACTGAGAATCAGTCTTGCTGGGCGAAAGTCAAGGTCTGGGCAGGGCAGGCTCCTACTGGGGGCTCCTCCTGCCTTCTCGGGCTTCCCAGGCTGCCCAGGGCCCTGGGTTGCCGCCCTGTCCTCCCCTCCCAGTCTCCACTCAGCATCTGCTCTCCCGGTCCTGCTGCTCCTGTCACACTTCCTCCCCTGACCCCTCCCTCCTGCATGGAGGGACCCTGGGATAATGCTGCACCTGCCTGGCTTATCATGGCCTCTCCCCACCAGAAGATCCTGTCCCAAGTCCCATCGGTGAGGGTGCTGGTGCCATGTGAAGGTGACATGCACAGGACCAGGCATTCAGATGTGGGCCCCTTGAGGGGACATTATTCTGTCTACCAACACTGACTTCCAGACACCCACACTTTTGGAAACAGTTCCTTATGTATGAACCTTCCTCAAAGTCACCCAGTTCCAGCATTGTCTGTTTCCCTGACAGGGTGTGCTGTCCTTGGCTCTTATTTCAAGGCAGGTTGAAAAGGGAAACCCATGCCTGTCAACATTCCCTAAGCCCACTGTGCTGCCTGAACAGGTAAGCCTGTGGGGACCGCGGCTGTCCACTGTGGCTTCTGACTCTTGTTACCCTCCATGCAGCCAAGGCTCCTCCAGCTCCACCTGAGCTGCCCCAGGGGCTGCGTCCTCACCTTCTTTCCTCACCCTGCCCAGGATCCGGCTGCTCTCGCGTCCCCTGCCCACCCCTCCTCCATCCACACACCCTCTTCCCTGTCCCCAGCCTCCACTCACTGATTCAACAGAATCGGGCTGAGCGCCTCCCTCGTAGGAGCAGGAGGAAACAGGAAGTGAAACAGACAGGACTTCTGTGCCTAGGTGGCCGGCAGCCAAGGGGAGGCTGGAGGAGGACGGAGGGGGACACACATGGGATCCCCTGTGGCCTCTGCCGTGCATCATCACACTCTGAAAAGTGAGGCAGGAGGTCCATAGGGAAGACCACGTTCAGAAGGGAGCACAGGGGCAGCAGGCTGACCCATCCTTGAGCTGGGGAGGCTGCCTGGGGAAGTGAAGCTGGAGCACAGACCGGGGGCCTAGTAGGCATTTGTGAGGCCCTAGGAGGACGGAGCCGGGCCCCTTGGGGCTCAAGGGCCCCCGCCTAGTGGTGGGGCTCAGAATGAGGGGAGCAGCAGGTAGGAAAGACCTGGAGAGGGCAGAGCCGGGCAGGGAGGCTGGACCGGAGCATCCATTGTTTGACTCTGAAGAGATCATGCAGGCGCAGTGGGGAGACTGGATGGAAGGGGGGTTGGGGACATTTCAGCTGAAACATCTACTCGGCTGTTCGCAGCCCACATTTGGGAAATGAGAGGACAAGGATGAGTCTGAGTCCTAGACTGAGAATGAACCGGGTGACTGGTCATGCCAGCCTGGGAAACTGGGACATCTGGGAAGACCCCACGAAGCTTGGGAGCGACATCGTCTTACAACGTGGAGCATCTTCAAGATGACTTTGAGGGTCTCCATGGAGAGGGGAGAGGCAGTTGGATTTATGGGTGTGGAAGTTCACAGAACCCTGAGCTGGAGATCAAATTTGGAGGGCTTGGGCTCAAAAGGATCAACTCTTAGGAACTGCTGTTGCTCCAAAGCCCTCCTGCCCCAGCCCACACAGCCTCAGTGGGAGGCAGAACCAGCTGGCTGTGGCTGTGATCCCTGCAGCCCAGGACCCTGGTCCCTGCTGTCCCCTCAGTGAGAAATGAACGATTCTTCACAGAGTTGCATGGGACAGCATTGCCTCCCCCTCCAGCCTGGCCTCGGGCAGCCTTCGACCCCCAGTGTCCTCTCAGGGTGAGGGACTCTTCTCCGCACCTCTGCAGGACGGCATGAGCCACCACCAGCACAGTGATGCCTGTGGCATGCGGGCCTTCTGCCCCCTCTCAAGGGCAAGTCTAATAAAGCCAAGTTCCGGGACCACAACCACGACGTGTACAGAGTGGTCACCACTGCTGAACTCCCTTAACCACCTGGAAGGCAGGCGTCCCGGCCCAGGCTTAACTGCATTCTCCAATGAATGAAGACACGATTCTGGATGGTTTATTTTTTGTTTTTGTTTTTGTTTTTAGTTTGTTTGTTTTAGAGACAGGGTCTCACTCTGTCACCCAGGCTGGAGTGCAGTGATGTGATCACGGCTCATTGCAGCCTTGACCTCCTGGCCTCAAGCGATCCTCCTGCCTCAGCCTCCCAAAGTGCCAGGATTACAGACATGGGTCACCGTGCCTAGCCTTACCAGCCCTTTAGTAATAAGCACTTTTCAGAGAACTGAAGCTCTTCAGCCTGGAGATGAGGCACAGATATCACCCTGGACACTGGAAGTCTGGTTGGATGCTGGGGTCAGCGAAGAACAAAATGACACTGGAGAACAGAGGCTGTGGCTTGGCTGCCTTGCCCCTGCAGGAGGAGCCTGGACTGGCCCCAGGTGGTGCTGCCTTTGCTGTCCTAGGAGGGGCCTGGCAGGGTCCTTTCTATCCCGGAAATGCTGTGATCAGAGCCAGTAAGCTCCCACTGGAAGCTTCACCTGCCCAAAGTAGAGTCTGCCTTCATCAGCACAATTCACTCAGTGACTGTTCTGGAAGGTGCAGGGCTATCAAAAAACAATTTTAAGTCCCTGCTTTCAGGAAGTCAAGCATAACGAATAACATGCATCCATGAGAACTCTACACGAGGGGCTGAGGTCTCTGGGGCTCTGGTGAGCCATCCACCCAGACTGTGCGCTAGAACCCAGGGGAGGGGACAGCAGGCTGCAGGCTGCAGCGCGGAGACTGGATGGAAGGGGGTTTGGGGACTGGGGGGGTCAAGAATGAATCCGGGCCCGGCTCGCACGCTATGCGGCAGCAGTGAAGCCCGAAGCAGGGACATGTCTAGTGGGTGAGGCTGAACACCAAGAGCCTTGGATTCTGAGACTGAGCCTTGGGGCCCCTGGAGGGCTGCTAGGTGGTTCTGAGCAGCAGATGAAGCTGGGATTCGGGGCCCCAGAGTCCTTGAAGTGCACTGTGCAGAATGTCCCCAGAGGGTGCTGGCTTGACCATTACTGTTTCATTGACCATTTTACTACTATTTACTACCACACTACCACCAAGTTTTACCATTGACATTTACACTATTATTCACTTACAGAGAATGATTAAAATAAATGTGCAGTTTGAAAGGCAAACTGCAGCCGGGCACGGTGGCTCATGCCTGTAATCCTAGCACTTTGGGAGGCTGAGGCGGGCAGATCACGAAGTCAGGAGTTTGAGACCAGCCTGGCCAACATGCTGAAACTCCATCTCTACCAAAAATACAAAAATTAGCCGGGTCTGATGACGCACACCTGTAATCCCAGCTACTCAGGCGGCTGAGGCAGAAGAATCCCTTGAACCTGGGAGGCGGAGGTTGCAGTGAGCCGAGTTTGCATCACTG